>NC_066579.1:54689270-55058020 GCF_024323335.1 Lathyrus oleraceus
TTGGAACCACAAAAACAAATTGAAGTGAGTTGTATTTAAAAATTAGAATTATTCACAAAATGAAGTCAAAGTTGACTTAAGATTCAATTCAAAATAAGTATTAAATGAAAAGAGTTTGAAAAATCAAAGGCATATGGCCTAGGTTTCTAATTTAAAGACAATGTCAAGGTTTGCACAAAATGAGTTTGGCTTGGGTTAGAGTGGAGAGAAGAAGAGAAGGCTAGTCCTAAACATGCAAATATGAGAGAAGAGAATAAAACCCTTGGAGTTCCTTTCTTGAGATCACAAAGATGATCCAAGATGCTCATTTCCTTTGGATTTAGCAATTAAACTCAAGCAATCAAACAAATATTCAATCAAGCTCCTAAGATCTTCCAATTGGACTTGTCTCTCTTAACTTGGATGCTCATGACAATGGTCCTTCTAATTAGCTCAAGTTTGGAATCCCTATCACACAAGAACAAACAATCAAAAAGCTCACAATGCAATAAGAGGAATGGACAAAGAGAGTTTAGATTAGGGGGTCTTTCAAGTCAACTTCAAGATTAAGCATTCTAAAGGCATGAGGCCTAGTTGCTCTTCAACAAATTTAGCATTCTAAAGGCATGAGGCCTAGTTGCTCTTGAACTCCATTAAGCATAGGTGAGGTCCTAATTCTAAGTCCTTTCTCCTTTTTGCATTGGGTTCACACAAACAAAGACAAAACAAGCACAAGGCAATAGTATATTTACACAATAATGTGCTCAAGTGAGCAAAAGGCAAATGGCATAAACATAAACATGAGCTCAAATGAGCAAAGGAAAAAGACAATATGAATAAATGAGCAAGAAATTAAATTGCATTAAAGTAAATTGCAAGAATTAACTGCTTGAATTAAAAGTTAGTAATTAGTAGTTAGTGTTAGTGTGCCATAAGGCAATTTAGCGCTATGTTAAGCAATCGTAAGTGGACTAATGTAGTAGTCACACCTATCTGAGGCCGGTCAATAAAACTATAGGCAAATAAACAAGTTAGAGACCATGACTAGTAAGCCAAGCTCCTACAACTTGCCATGCCAAAAGAAAAGAAGAATGACCTTGTATGGATTTCAGGTTCTTTGCTTGACCAAGAAGCAACCTATCTTGGACACAAAGCAATCCACTTGATCTTTGATCAAGATGAATTTGATTTGGATCCAAAAAGGTTAAGCCTCTCATATGTCAAGACTAACCACAAATAATTAACTCATTGGTCAAAAGAAAAATAAGAAGATGAGAGATGAAGATGAAATGTACAAAAAATGAAAATTCAAAAGACATAACCAAAACACAATGATCAAATGTGAATGGGATCAACATCAATCAATGGTAAACAGAAGTGAAATGAAGAGTAGAAGTCAAGAAAGGTCAAACATATTTTTGGTATTTTTTGGAATTAAAATAATACATAAAATAAAATGACCAAATCAAGGTCAAACTTCAAATCCAATTCAAATCAACTTGGATAAGTCCAATTGGATCATCATAAGTCTAACATGGTCAAACTAGGTTTGACAAATTTCCTCAACATTTTTTGAAAACAGAAACTATTTTTAAACAATTAAAAATGAAGAAAAATAACACAAATGGACTAAAATCTCAAATAAATCTCAAATCAATTAAGAAATTGATGAGAATATTTTTCATAGACTTGTTATCATCCATATGTATTAAGAAAATATTTTTGGCATTTTTGAATATCAAAAAGTATTTAAAATGAATCAAAAACAATCAAAAACAAAGTAATTCACAAAAAATATTAAATGGAATCACAAAAATAATTAAAAATCAGATTATGAAACTAGAATTTAAGAGAAATTTTTTGCAGTTGGTCCCATATTTTTGTGATTCCAAATAAAAGGGTTATGAATTTTTGAAAATAAAAAGAATTAAAGAAAATAAAACAGAAATTAATAAAAGCTGGAAAATCCACAGCGCTTGGATCAGGATTCATTAATTGACATGGCTAATCCAAGGGACATGAGGCGCGCGCGCATGGTGATCATAAGTCAACAACATCACACCACGAATTAAAAAGAGTCAAACAAAAGCATGGCCAGGATTAGATCATAGCACTTGGATCCAATGGCCAAAGAGCTTCCACGTAAGGGACGGTGGTGGAAACCACCGTCTTCTCCGGCGAGCAAGTAAAAACCGGCCACCAGTTGCAGGTTTTGCAACCTCAATCAAAACACACGATCCTTATACCAAATTAAAGCTGGGGTGATGTACATCACCCCTGTAACCTTAGATTTCACTCAAGATCCCTATGGAAGGATAAATCTGAGGTTGAAAATCTAGGTGTTCAATCTGAAGTTCATCAATTCACAAAATTAAAGCCATCATTGGCTTGCCTCTCACACGAGGACTTTAGAAAACCAAGCAAACTCAAGCAATGCACAATATATGGTGAGATTCGAAGCAAAACAGTTCAGACGTAAACCTTTGAAGTGCAGCTTTGATGAACACGATCCACTCCAATTCTTGATTGCTGCTTGATCTTGAGGTGATGATGATGCAAGGCTTAGGATTTGGAAGCTGAAGATCAACCAAGGAAGTTGAAATTCAAGCTTGAAAAGAGAAGTGAAATTTCAAAATTCCTTTGGTGTGAGGTTAAGATTCAGTTCCAGCAGGGCTTCAGGTGCCTTCAGGTTGAGAATTCAATGAAACAAGCATCCTATTTATAGATGAAAGTGCAAGGCAAGGGAATGGAACTCGTGTGCATGAGAATTGGGTCCTCCATGCATGGGCCTGTACAGGCGCATGTGAGGCCCAAAAGCTAATGCAAATGAATGCTGAAATGATTTGGAGAAGGTTTGGACGTGTGGTTTTCATTACAATTGCTTGTGTATGAAGTTTCATCATGAAATGCATAAATGGTCACAATTGTTCTCCTCTTCGAAAGTCCCATTTAAAAAATCCAAACATAGGCATGTGAGTAATGATTGGAAAGGTCTTAACATAAGGAACAAAATATATGTTGGACAAAAATTCATTTGGAGCTTGTAAAATTGGGAAAACTGGCCATGAAGTTTGAGGTACAAAACATGTATTTGAAACTTTTGCCAAAAGTGACCAACTTCAAGCCCTTATGTTTCAATGATTAAAGCTTAAAATGGAAAAACCTCCAACATAAACATTGTATATCCTTTCAAGACAATAAATTTGGACTTAAATTTTGCACCATTCGAAGTTTTGATGAGAAAGTTATAAGCATTTAAAGTTGGACTTTTTCAAGATTCAATGGCTTTGGTCCAAAGTGACCTATAATGTTTTGTATTATCACATGTGTTTCTTTTAGGATTATGAAATTTTGTAAAACATATCAATTTAAGTAGACATATTAATATTTCCAATTCACTTGGTCTCACCTCAAAATCATAAAAAATGAAGGAGTTAGGTCCTTGGGAAGTTGACCCAAAATTAGGGTTTCCGTCAAAATGACCTATAATATTTTGAACTGAATGATGACCTTCCAAGTTTTAAATGGATTTTTGATGAAAATGAAAGTTGTTAATATGGTTCTTAAGAACATTTTTTATCTTAGGGTAATCTTCATTTGACATATACATCAAAAGTTAGGTCTCAGTGGATTTCAAAATAGTCAGATGATTTGACTGGTCAGCTTCTCAAGTCCAAACTTCAAATATTAATGAATGAATGATTGAGGATACTCACATAGGCTCATATATGCATAAAATCATGAATGAAATAACTTCCCCTGATTGAATTTGATCATAGGTTGAGGTGGCTTCATGAGCAAGGCACAGTCAATGCACAGTTGAATTAGGGTTTCCTTGGGAAACAATCCTCAAGCCCTTTGGTTTGTCTTGATCAAATTGACAAATTAAGATACTTGGGAGATATATATGATGATTGAGAGATTTGGGAACTGTTGATTCCTTAGGATTGGCATTAATTTTAGAAAACAAATAATGTAATCATCTATGTTGTTTTAATATGTTGGGTTGAAGAAATTCAACATCTGGACCAACATGTCATGTACGATGTCACGACATCAGGTCTGTGACATCGCACATGTGTAGAAAACTGAATTAATTAATTCAGTATATATTCTGGGATCAGCAAGGATATCTGGTGAATATCCTAACTCTCATGTGGAGGTCTTGAAGACTCAATCAGAAGATATATAGGCTCAAAATATGGAGATATATATGGAGAGATTCTAGGATTGAAGACCTTGTTTGTAGCAAAATTTTTCTGCTGAAGTTGTAACAGCAAAGAACAAGTCTGCTGCGATTTCTGAAGGCCCAAATCCAGTTGGGTGATTAGGTTATAAATAGCTGATCGTAACCTAGTATTTGTTAAGCCTCCTAGAATGAAAATTTAGGGGTGTGTGTGAGGTAAACCTCCCAATCTGTGGGAAGGTTACCATGTGTTTCTCAGTGGTAAAAGCTGAGAGTATTTGTAACTCAAAGCCTGTAGGCAAGAGTGATTTTGTTCTTGAATGAAGCTGTGAAGCAAGTTCAAGGTGTGGTAACATTACATTGTATTTGTAGTGATAGGAATGGAAACTGGAGGTTTCTATCTAGGAGTTCCTAGGTATAGATTGCATTGGGTAGGGATTAAGTGAAGAGTTGTAAACGGGTGAGTTTAACTCTGAATTAATACTGCTAATAGTGGATCTTCTTCCTGGCTTGGTAGCCCCCAGATGTAGGTCATGTTGGACTGAACTAGGTTAACAATTTCCTGTGTTTGTTTTCCTTCTGCATGTGTATTTATTACTGTCATAACTCAGTTGGTTTCCCAGTCAGGTTATCAAAATGATAACAGACCTGGTATATAAACTTCTGATTGAATGTTAATCAGAATGTTGTAACATTCATCAGTGACAGCGTATACTGAATAATAAGCATGTTAGTTTCAGTTCAGTATTTATTGAAGTCTGTTCTTTTCAAGGATAACAGACCTGGCTGGAGGATCATTGTGAAACTGTCAAACTGGACGTTTTGACAGTTGATACTGAAGGTTGATACTGAAGTAGAGACTAGTTGGTCTTTGACAGTACTGCAAACTTAGCACAGCACGTTTCCAGGAACATAACAGAATCAGCATATGTTCTGGATGTCGAACTGAATG
This sequence comes from Lathyrus oleraceus, assembly GCF_024323335.1. Classification (NCBI taxonomy): domain Eukaryota; kingdom Viridiplantae; phylum Streptophyta; class Magnoliopsida; order Fabales; family Fabaceae; genus Lathyrus; species Lathyrus oleraceus. Next base: position 54,694,388 of record NC_066579.1, read on the forward strand.
TTGTGACATTCATTCCCAACAGCAGGTGCTAAAGTGTAGGATGATTGGTTTTTCTGGTTCAGTATTTTTCTCAGGCTATTCTTCAAGGATTCAATAGCTTAGAGAAAAACCAGGAAACCAACTACTAACCTACTATTAATGAACCTAACAAATAGCCTAGTTGTTAGCAATCTAATAAGTGGAAATTAGATTAACGTGTTCAACCTTTAATTCAGGAAATACAAGTAAAGGATATACACACTGGAACAATGTAACAGATGATGTCCACAAACAACAGTAAGACATCATGCTGATAACTGTGGAAGAAAACAACAGAAGTGAGTGCTAGGTTTGATTTCTGTTGAGTCTTTCTTCCTGATGCACAGAACCAGGTGTTCATACATTCTAGGGTGACATAGAATGAGATGTCGTGACATCTGTGAACTTGTGCATATTAGTACAGTGGTTAATAACTATCTTGCTGTATTAGTTACAATGTTAGATCAGATGTCATGACGTGGAGTAGAACATCTGAATTCTGACTACACCAGAATTTCAATTGGTATCAGAGCAGGCATCCTGTTCTGCTTCTGGATGAGATCCATGGGTGATACTTTCTGGTATCTTGCAAGGAGTTATGTTAGTACTGATGCTGGAACCTGTGAAAGGTTCTGTAATTTCCCTGAATGGTCCCTTGAAGTAGGTGGATGGACTGTTCATGACAGGAATGGTGTGTACCTGTCTCTGGAGGGTGGCAATTGGCCTGTGTGGGACAGCTGTGCCAGTATTGAATCACATTCAAACCTGGTATGGTCTTGGAGGCTGATCTGGTGAAGTGTGTGTTCATAGGTTGAGTTGTATTGTGATTTCCGCTGCATAATACCTGGCAAAACTCAAACTCTGATGGTGGTTCCCCTCATGTGGATGAAAGGCTGCTGTATTCAAGATCTCATCATAATCTACTGAAGATGTCAAAGATACTTGAGTCTCCTCAAGTCCACTCATCATGACGTTCTCACTTCAGGATGGTAAGAATCACTTAATCACTGATTCTTTTACTCACTTGAGTAGGGTGTATGAAGACCTTGAAGACCTTCAAGGAAGGTTTGTTCCAAGGAGGTGGAACTAATGTTCTATGCGATGTTAGAACATGTTGTTCAACAAGTATGCAGCTACTGGTTGAAGAGCAGATGGTTTTAGGTATCAAACAAAGGGATACTTCTGTTTGGAACCTACTCCTGACCTGGAAGAGGAGACATGTGTGTGTGCTAAGTTGACAAGGGTAGGGTCAACTGTGTGTGTGCTCAAGAAGGTCACCTTTAGAAGTCTGATCTCTAGAAGTTGAGCTGGTTGAGATGTGACATTGTGCAATCTCCTGCTGTTTGGCATATTCCTGTTGATTGATCAGGGTTGGATAGCTGTTCCCTGAAGTACTATGTTGTGTTGGAAGACAAGTCCCCTGGATGTTAGTAGTCAATAATGGGATAACTTGATTGCTATACCATTTAAGAGGAGTGGAACCATGAATCTTGTTATTCAAACACCACGTTTCAGAAGTGGCAGTTCTTTCGAGGAGTGAGAATATTAAGATTCAGAGGTTAGTTGAGGTAGTATGCTCTAGCAATGCATATTTACCATTGACTGGTGCTGTTTTGTATCACTAGTACTTATGGTCAGCTGGAGTCTGATTGGTGTGATTGGAGTATGTATAGGAATAACTCATAGAGTTAGTTGCCACTGGTAGGGATGGTGTATGGCAGGTTGAGACAATTTTATACAATGCATGGTTATTGATGTGGAGTTTCCATGATTGTTAAGTTGAGGGGGAGTTTTGGTTAACCTCCTCAAGTCTGGTCAGCCTAGGGTCTGGTTGGCTGTTGACCTGTGTCACATGGGTTCTGGTAGTTGTGTGACACATTTGCAAGGAAGAATTCATCTCTCTCATTCCTAAGGGTGAATTTAATCTGGGAAGACTTTCAAAATTGTCTAGGTGCTTGCAAGCAGAAGATGTTGACACAAGAAGAGTACGTTCAAAGTATTCTTATGGTGGAAGTATCTGAAAGGAAAATTGGGAAAGGATTTAAGATCAATGTCTACTTGTGCCAAGTACAAGTGTTTAATTGATTATCCTTGGAGCTCAAGATAACGGATGTTCTTAAAGATGTTGGAACATCACTTCTTCAAGACCCTGTGCAGAATCACAGGAAGGATAGTACATTGGCTTATGATCTATCTCTTTGGTGGCAGCAAAAGCATATGATCTCTGAAAAGGTTTCCTGGCAAGAAACATGATTCAGCCTTGGTATGTACAAGAAGAAGAAGACATCATAGTCTTGATGGTGGTTACTTGGATCAGTTTATTTCTGATCTAGGTAAGGAAGTGCATTAGCTTATGCACACTGTGGAGTCAAGAACTAGTGGCAGCAGTCTTGACATCATGGAAATAGCCTTGCCTTAGGATGTGGAATCCTTGGTAGAGCTGAAGGGTTAGTTTCTAACTGGTCCTTCTGAAGACTCATACATCAGAGTGTCTGATGTCTTTGGAGAAGAAGCAGGGATTCATCAAGGTGTGAGCTTGGATGACTTAACTGCAAACCTGCAGGATGGAGGTTGTTTACTCAAACTTGGTTCCACAATCAAGTCTATGAGAACATTGAACTCTGTTCTGTGAAGGGAGGAAGTTCTTTCAAGTGGCAGAAGAAGGAGCTGAATTCAACAGCTAGATGTCAAAACACAATGTTGTGACATTTGGTTCAACATCAGATTCTTAGTTGGTGAGGTGGCACATCAACTTGAGATAGAAAGGTCTACAGGGTTGTAGATTGGATACTTCAAAAAGCCTGAAGTTCTAGTCTCACTTGGAAGGTCAGAATATCTTTGGGAGAAGTCTGATAAACTTGGGGAGGTCAAAAAGCAGCATTTGACCTTTTCATATGAGGATTCATGAAGGAGGTAATCAACCAGTGGCAATTGGTCTACCTCAGAAGTGAGTTCGAAGAATCAAGATAATCAACGTATGGCAGCTGATTATTCTTGAGGAAAGTCTGAGACAAATTACTCTTGAGTAGAAAAGTAGTAAGTTGAAGACTAAAGGAGGTGCTTTCTATTCATCCCTTGGAGCTTGTGGTAGGAGTTCTGAGCTATCTATGGAAGATTATCTCTTGTAATGGGATGAAAATGTATATTTCCCAATGAATGGTTGGGTTCTTCTTGATCAACCCGATGACTCAGTGATATCTGAAGACTATCAGATGGTGTGCCTTGTCTTGTTATGAAGGATGTCCCAGCTGATGTTAGAACATCCAGTGAAGTGGTCTTCTGTTCTGGTTAGAAGAGAGATTGACACAGAGTGTGAATGTGTTCAGCTAAGAGGGTTGAACAGAGGGTGTGCTCTTGAAGACATGAAGATGCGTCTTGTGTTTTCCATTCATCAAGTGGTCTGGATTCTCTATGAATCAGGAAGTATGTGAAGGTCCAACTTTGGGATGTTGGATATGCCCATGTGTGATCTCCAATCTTCAAGAGGAGAGTGGGGTGTCCATGACAGGGGGAGTTCTGGCCTTGAAGCTGCAAGTAATCATCAAGCTTGTGGTCTATGTGTACTCAGATAACCAGGTATGGCACCTTGTCAGCTATCAGGATGTTGTGTCAAGGCTGAGTGAGTTGAAGAATGTCTGACCGAATGTCATGACATTGCCCTGGACAATGCTGCTAATTCCCTCTAAAACTTAGAGTCAGTAGGAATTATGAGGTGATGTGTCAAATTCTGGTAAATCAGAATAAGCCAGATGGCTACAGCTGTGTGGTACAGGGGGAGTAACCATTTGCTAAAGTGTGGGAATTTGACTGTATCAGTGCCAGATGTCAAGTCTCTACTGGAGGTATGACAGGAACCTTGGAAAATGTTGAATACTAGCAGAATGCAGGAAAAAGCCGCGTGAAATGTTAAGATATCGCGTGCAACGTGTCTGACTGCATATATGGAATAGTCTTCATGCACTGGAACGGCTGTTTTGGAAAAGAAACAGTCAAGAGCTATAAAAGGTATTCAAAGATAATCTGAGATTTTGTTGGTGATTCTCTGACTGTTTCTCCGCAAAAATAAATGCATCTTGACCAAGCATTTATTTCTACCGGAAATTCCTAAGCACGGGCTGGACTATTTAAAGGATGCAATAGCCCTATTCCTCTCACAAGAAAAACACTCCATTCTCAGAATCATGGGGTATGTTAAGGTTTGGGCAAGCTGCGCCTGGATCTGGTTTTGTGAATGGTGCCTTTACAAATGTTTAGCTAAAAAGGGGGAGAGAAATATAGTCCTGGGGTTGAGAATGTACCAGAAGCAAGCCAACTGTGGATGTGGCAGCAAACAGAAGTTGGCATCAGGCACAAAATCCACCAACTGGGTTTACCACTTGTGTCTTGTGATCTGAGTTAAGAAGACAGTTGTGTCGTGTGATCTGAGTTACATTGTCTATGTACTCAGCATTACATATTCTTCAGGAAGCTCTCCGGTTGAGGGGAAGGGTTCTGGTACAACTGAGTCTTATCCCTCTTCTTCCCCATGTACACCAACTTTGGTGTTTGTGGTGGTGGAGCCAATGACGGAGATGAAGAGCATTCCCAAATTGGGATGTTTTGTCCAGTGTATTATTTATTTGTTTTAGCTAAAATTTGCCAAAGGGGGAGATTGTTGATTCCTTAGGATTGGCATTAATTTTAGAAAACAAATAATATAATCATCTCTGTTGTTTTAATATGTTGGGTTGAAGAAATTCAACATCTGGACCAACATGTCATGTACGATGTCACGACATCAGGTCTGTGACATCGCACATGTGTAGAAAACTGAATTAATTAATTCAGTATATATTCTGGGATCAGCAAGGATATCTGGTGAATATCCTAACTCCCATGTGGAGGTCTTGAAGACTCAATCAAAAGATATATAGGCTCAAAATATGGAGATATATATGGAGAGATTCTAGGATTGAAGACCTTGTTTGTAGCAGAATTTTTCTGCTGAAGTTGTAACAGCAAAGAACAAGTCTGCTGCGATTTCTGAAGGCCCAAATCCAGTTGGGTGATTAGGTTATAAATAGCTGATTGTAACCTAGTATTTGTAAGCCTCCTAGAATGAAAATTTAGGGGTGTGTGTGAGGTAAACCTCCCAAAGCCTGTGGGAAGGTTACCATGTGTTTCTCAGTGGTAAAAGCTGAGAGTATTTGTAACTCAAAGCCTGTAGGCAAGAGTGATTTTGTTCTTGAATGAAGCTGTGAAGCAAGTTCAAGGTGTGGTAACATTACATTGTATTTGTAGTGATAGGAATGGAAACTGGAGGTTTCTATCTAGGAGTTCCTAGGTATAGATTGCATTGGGTAGGGATTAAGTGAAGAGTTGTAAACGGGTGAGTTTAACTCTGAATTAATACTGCTAATAGTGGATCTTCTTCCTGGCTTGGTAGCCCCCAGATGTAGGTCATGTTGGACTGAACTGGGTTAACAAATTCCTGTGTTTGTTTTCCTTCTGCATGTGTATTTATTACTGTCATAACTCAGTTGGTTTCCTAGTCAGGTTATCAAAATGATAACAGACCTGGTATATAAACTTCTGATTGAATGTTAATCAGAATGTTGTAACATTCATCAGTGACAGCGTATACTGAATAATAAGCATGTTAGTTTCAGTTCAGTATTTATTGAAGTTTGTTCTTTTCAAGGATAACAGACCTGGCTGGAGGATCATTGTGAAACTGTCAAATTGGACATTTTGATAGTTGATACTGAAGGTTGATACTGAAGTAGAGACTAGTTGGTCTTTGACAGTACTGCAAACTTAGCACAACACGTTTCCAGGAACATAACAGAATCAACATATGTTCTGGATGTCGAACTGAATGTTGTGACATTCATTCCCAACAGCAGATGCTAAAGTGTAGGATGATTGGTTTTTCTGGTTCAGTATTTTTCTCAGGCTATTCTTCAAGGATTCAATAGCTTAGAGAAAAACCAGGAAACCAACTACTAACCTACTATTAATGAACCTAACAAATAGCCTAGTTGTTAGCAATCTAATAAGTGGAAATTAGATTAACGTGTTCAACCTTTAATTCAGGAAATACAAGTAAAGGATATACACACTGGAACAATGTAACAGATGATGTCCACAAACAACAGTAAGACATCATGCTGATAACTGTGGAAGAAAACAACAGAAATGAGTGCTAGGTTTGATTTCTATTGAGTCTTTCTTCCTGATGCACAGAACCAGGTGTTCATACATTCTAGGGTGACATAGAATGAGATGTCGTGACATCTGTGAACTTGTGCATATTAGTACAGTGGTTAATAACTATCTTGCTGTATTAGTTACAATGTTAGATCAGATGTCATGACGTGGAATAGAACATCTGAATTCTGACTACACCAGAATTTCAGGAAGCATTTTCATGCTTGCTTTCATTTTCATCTGGCCATTTCAATGATCAAAGGGGCCTCCTAGGAGCCTTGAATCACATGACTACTTAAGCTTCAAAACAAAACAAGTTAGTGACATATTTTTGTGCTTTTGGTTAGTAAACAAAATAAGAAAATCAATAATATACAATTCAAGCATGCTTGGTGGTCTCAAACCAACTCACACAAGTCCCAACACTAGGGTAAGGAGCCAAGATGTTATGATCCTTGAGACAAAATGCAATGAGCAATGATGTGATGCCATGAGGGATCTTAGGGTCAAAATTAGGGTCTTACACATGCATTGTGTGTATATTGTGCTTCTTGAAATAATTATTATGGATCCATCTGATCCATAATGTGTCAACTTTATCGTTTATGTTCTAAAGAAGCTTGGACAAACATGTTTTATTCCATTCTATTAGGGATATGAAGTTCAGGTCACTGAAAGTCTAAGGTTCAAAAACATTTTTCCAGGCCACTGGAGATTTACGAGAAACCTCAATCTTTCCTGTCCAGAGGAAAGATCAACACACAACTTTAATCATCTTATTGACCTTCTTCGGCAAAGGAATGCATTGGAGCTAGTAGTTGGTGATAGCTAACTGGACACTTCGAATAAGCTGAGTACGACCTACATAGGTCAGGAGGGCATTGCTCCAATGTTTGATCCTATTAACCAGCTTTTCAATAAGCTCCAAACAGTTGTGAGTAGAAAGCTTCTTGGTAGTAAGGGGGTGCCCATGTATCTGAAAGGAAGTTTGCCTTCTATATATGAAGTAATATGTTGAATATCACTTTTGGTCTGATCATTAACGCCACCATAAAGAGCTTTACACTTGTGAGGGTTTACAACCAATCATGTGGCCTTAGAGAATTCATGGAATTTCTCCATCATCAGCTCCACGAATTTGGCATCATCTCTAGAGAACAGGAGTAAGTCGTCTGCAGAATTGAGGTTAATGATTTTGAGCTTCTCACATTTTGAGTGGAAGTTAAAATCAAGAACCCACTAAAGCTTGTTGAACTGTCTTTGTAGGTATTCCATAATGATCACAAACAATAATGGGGAGATTGGACCCCTTGTCTCAATCCTCTTCTAGCAACTAGCTTCTTGGAATGAACACCATTGATATTGAATCGGTATGTGACAGTGGTGACTGCCAACATGATCCAACCAGTGAATCTCCTGGGGAAGCCTATCTCCTTAAAAATAGTCTCTCCAGCCTTCCAATCAAGAGTGTCATACTGTAGCACCTCAAATTTTCACCCCCCCATTCATGCATTCATTTCATTTTTTAGGTCATATATCATTTCATATTGCATTGCATCTTGGCAGTTAACATTGGCATCAAGAGATTCATCAGTACAAAAGAGCAAGTAGTTCCTTGATATGAAGGCCACATGATTATTCTAAAGAGTTTATATGAGCCAAGGGTCATTTTGAAGTAACTTTGCCAAGTGGTAGAGGCCCAAAGTCATCAGTGTATTCCCAGGTCATCTGAGGCCCATACAAGTCAACTGAAAGTCAACTAAGGGCTTTGAGGTGGAGAAATGGTTTGAGACACTTCATTCATGTCCAAAAGAGGTTTATTCATCATGTCAAACATCTGCCTTGAAGAATTTGAAATCAAATCAAAAGTTTCCAAAAATGGAAAGTGACCTGTAATTTCAAGTTTCCAAAAATGGCAAGTTTTTGGACCATATTTAACTTGACTTTCCAACATCAAAGAAGCTTCAAATGAATTTTTGGTCAACATGAAAGTTGAAGATCTCTCTCTCCCATTTCCAAAAAGTCCAAGATCATGAGCATCTGATGAATGGTTGAGGATTTATGAACAAATGATTGCAAAGTGTGCTTGGAACTTCACAATGCCATAACTTTTGATCCAAAACTCCAAATGGAACCACTCTTTTTGCAATTTGCTTCTTGTGACCAATAGTTTCCAAATCCATCATTGCGTTGCATGAAAATAATTCACATGACCATTTGTTCATTCAAGTGTATTTTGGAGGGAAAATGCCTAATTCAAATTTGGTGCATCATACATGCTTAATTCCAATCCAATCTTGCTCATGAGTTGATTTTAAGTGATTTTACACCCTCACATGGCACTGTTCACATGTGCTTTTGCCATGCATAGGTGTATTTGCTAATTTGGTCATACACCTCATATTTCATTAATTCTTCATTAGCCAATGCTTAATCTTAATTACAGCATGCTTAAGGGGCCATATAAAAGCCAATTTGCTAATCACAATGAAGGGGATAACAGAATTTTAGATCAAATTTTCATTTCCCTCTCAATTTTCTCTCTCTTCATTTCTGAAATTTCTTCATTCAATTCATCAAGATTCGTGCATATTCTGGTGGATTGAGCATTGTTGATGAAGGATCAAGGCTCAGATTGAAGGTTTTGGTGAAGAAACAAGCTGCATAAGCTCATGAAGATGAACATGGTTTTCTAAAATTTAGCAAGATCAAAGCCTTTTTAGCTGATAATTTGTGCATAGAACTTCACTACAAGGTTGATGGAGTAGATCATGAGGATTTGAGCACTTGAATCCACGAAATCAACTCACTGTTCTTCAAGAAGGTTAGAAATCGAATCTCACTATTTGCTATTTTATTGTCGTGAACATGTAGAGCTTTTCTCGCTGATGATGATGATATAAACATAATTGAATTTGGTGAAGAATTGAATGAGATATGATAAGTTGAAGTTTGTATGTGCAAAGTGTTTTCCTTCAATTTGCCTTATTCATGGAGAGTTAGGTTTAGATGATCATAGATCCGTGTTCTACGTGTCGAGATGGTTCCAATGATGTATGGCATGCAAAAATCTGGAAAAAAAATTATGGATGTCGCCGTCAGACCATCGGAGAAGACGACTGAGCTCCACCGTCCTCCGTCGTTCTGGTTCGTGGCTTAGGGTTTACTGTAGTGCACTTGTAACCATGGCCTCACCAGTTCGATTCCTTATGCGTGCTGTTTTAATTTTCCAATTCCATTTCCTCTTCCAACTGAAACGCAACGTTTCGTGTGTTGACCGTGCCTATAATCTCGTTGTACCTGGTTCGATACTTCGCCTTGGCATTTTGAAATTTTGCTCTTGTTTTTCCTCTGCCATGCCAAACGCAGTGTTTGGGCTAGCGCGCATGAATCATCAAGACCACAGTTCGATTCCTGGCCTGGCTTATTTCCATTTTATTCCAATTATTTCCCCAGCGCTCTTTGACCTCATGTACATGAGTTCGAGCCTTGCCTTGTACACTTTTGTGAATATTATTTTTCCAGCGTTTATTTTTGACCTACAGGACTTGTGTTCAATCCTTGGCAATGCTGCTTCCATTTAAATCATATTCCATTTTCCAATTATTCTTTCCACATGTTTTCCATTTATTTCATTTTTGTTCATTACTTCAAAAAAACACTAAAAATAGCATACTAATCCAATTTAATTCAAATTTTTTGCTACATGTTCATTTGAATGTCTATTTTTTGTTGATGTGAATTTCATGATTTGTGCATTGCTGGAATTTTAGATATGCTTGATTGTTTGAACACAATGCAAATATGACATGTTGTACCAATTGATTTGTGAAATGCTCATTGTTTGTCCAATTGCCTTGAAATTTAACATGCTCATTCATGACATATAATATGATCTTGTGGCTTTTGTTTGGCATTTTTACCATTTAATCTCACTGTTTTAGACACATGAATATATGGTGTGACAATTTGTGTCACACATTTGGATGATGCATTTGTTCATTTTCATTCCTAGGTCATTTGATATCTTCTGGACCTAATTTTTTGTATGATGCTTGTGTTTAACATGTTGAGCTTGTATATAAATTTTCATGATTATTGGATTCATTTCTGTTTTAATATGGAATTTCTCTTCTTGATGTCCAATTGTGATCACCTTTGATTGCCTTTGCCTTATCTTGTGCAATTGATGACCTTGACTTAGGATTTGAGTCTGGTCCTTTTTAGGACATGTTCTTACTTGAATAAATGTGCTTCAAGTTGAATATTGGCTGCTGTTTTGACTTTTTGCTTTGCCTTTGACCCTAGTCTTGGTACTAGTGGTTTGTACTCACCTTTTGAGCTTTGCATTTCAGGTTCAAGCACTTAGCTCTAATGGTTGACTTGATCTCATGACTTGAGATGCAAGTTATTTTGTACACTAACCTTTGTTGTGTTGTAGGTTACTTGGTGATGAACTCATTTGAGTTATTTACACATAGGACTTGTATTGTGTACATATTGAAGCACCACTGTTGGTTGTCTGTTTGGTTTTTCTGAATACTATATTGACTTGTTTGACTTTCTTACAGGTACATTAGTCGCTTTTAGCTCTTGCTTGAGCTTTGCTTTGCTTGTGGTGGGTATACCACCTAGGTAACCACTCTCTAACTCCATGTAGTCTGGAAGCCCTGTCGTTTCTTTTGGCAGGCATTTGGCTGAAGTCCTCCTTAAGAGGCAATGATTGTGATTGTTTACTTTTGTGCTGAAGACCTCCTTGTCGAGGCATGTTACTTAAGTCCTCCTAAGTGAAGAGGCAATTGACAGATAGAAGGGACTAGAAATCAGTCCCCGGTTATTCGTCGATTCGTTCACTATGCTCGCACTACGTGCTGATGCTCTTGAACAAAACCTAAGATCTTTGTATATAAAGTCAGTCAAGTGGAGTAGGGTCCCTCATTCTGGATCCCCACGCATTCATTGATTTGAAGCTCACCCAGGCCCGGGTTAAGAGATATGAGGTCTTATCCTCATTACCTTTCATTTGCTCACCCTGACGGTCAATGTCAGTGGTTAAGAGCCTTCAGCATACCCCTACAGTTGGCTTGTTTGTCGAGGTTGATATGACCCCTTGACTAAAGCCCGGCTTGTTTGTCGAGGTTGATATGACCCCTTGACTAAAGCCTCACCTTGATGTTTGAGCCCCCTTGTTGGTGTGTTTACTTCATGTTATGTTTTTGTGTGGTGTGATTGTATCCCCATAGGATTGCTAGACTTCGCATAGTCTCTCGTTTGCATGTCAATTAAGGTAGTATGGTTCCTTCGTCTAGGACTTCCTTTCTTGCGTGAGCCTTCCTAAAACACAAACAAACTTTATCTTCTCTTAAGGACACGTTGACTCCTTCTACTACAGATGAGTAAGTCTCCCAAGGTCGAGCATCCGGTAGATTGCGTAGTAACGTTGTTCACCTAAAAAACACAAAAACAAACAGAAATAGTTTAGCCGAACTACGGCAACTCTGATTCTCATGTTCAGATGAGATACGTAGGCACGAGATACGATGTCTTGTCGAGTTTGACTGACAACTAACTTTGATCCTTGCTGGTTTTCGCCCTTGTTGCGATCCTTTTCTCTCGCCCTCGTTGCGATCGAGACCTTCCTTTTCTCTCGCCCTTGTTGCGATCGAGACCTTCCTTTTCTCTTGCCCTAGTTGCAATCGAGACCCTCCTTCTTTTCGTGTGTGTGTGTTAGGCGTTGGATGTAAGTCCATTTATTGGCATTCTGTTTCCTCGTTTGGTGTTTGGAGTCGGACATAAGTCCATTTATTGGCAGTCTGTTTCCTGTTTGCATTTGTTTGTTCGGAGTCTGATGTAAGTCCATCTATTGGCATTCGGTTTCCCGTTTGTTTGTTGTTTGTTCGGAGTCTGATGTAAGTCCATCTATTGGCATTCGGTTTCCTATTTGTGCTTGTTGTTCGGAGTTGGAAGTAAGTCCATTCGTTGGCATTCCGTTTCCTGTTGTGTGTTTCTGTTGACGTCTCAGCGTCTCCTTTTAGTGTTTGTTTCGGCGTGCGTTAGCCGAGCTACGAGTGCTCTGATTCTTACTCTGGTTAGAGAAGATACGTATGCATAGGATGCAATGTCCTAGTGAGCATGTTCCCCATTTCCCCGAACTACGTCGACTCTGATGTTTGTTTCTGACAAACTACGTAGGCCCAGGATGCGACATCCTGCCGAGTCCACTTTCTCCGTCTTCTTTCACTTGTTTTATTATTCCAGTGTGTGCAGTTCTTTGAGCAGTTTGTTAGCAACCTTTTTCTATTCTTTTGAGCGTGGATCCCATCGAGTACGACGGACGTGAGGGGTGTTAATACCTTCCCCTTGCGTAACCGACTCCCGTACCTTGCAATCTCTGGTCGTAAGACCATTCCTTTCCCTTTTTTAGGTTTACTTCGAGCGTTTCCTTTCCCTCCTTTGGGATAAATAATGCACGGTGACGGCTCTGTGTCTTTTCCCGCCGGTTGTTTTTCGCGTATGCAACAACTGGCGACTCTGCTGGGGACAAAACTAGAAGTTGACCTCTTGCTGGTCCATCTTCCCTAAGCGAGTCAATCCTAGCGCTCTCTAGGATAACTTTGGTTGCTTTTGCTGTTTATTTATGGCATTTATGATTATTATACTGTGATTGTATATATTTGCATATATGTTTGCATGCATCATATTATCATTGTGCTGGCTGTGTATCTGTTTCTCTGTTGGGTGGGAGTTACAAGAGGTAAAAGGCCCAATACACAGGCTATGAGTGAACTTTAGGACACCTAGGAATAGAGTGATTCATGGGAAGCAGGTGGTATGGCGCCACTTAGCGGAACATGACATCACGAGCAGTTCAGATCCTGATGGGGTATTATCGTTGCATACACCTGGTGTGCATATGATGATATTCTTGAAAAGATTGTTTATCCTGCATTTCTCTTGACCTTACCCTGGCCTACATTACACCCGTGAGTGGGGAGGGAATGATCATTTGCAGGTACTGATGGTGACTTTGGTTCAGTCAGATTTATGGACATTTATTTTTGGACGCCGGAATTCTGTCCGTGGTATTTATCAGCGGGTTCCGTTTATTTCGGATCCCCGGATTGAATTGGAAGGTACTTATTCAGAGGATTGTGTTGTCATCCGTTCAGTGGATGTTCCTGTGATGATGGGGTATATCCTCCGTTCCGTTTATTTCGGAACCCTGAGTTGGATTTGTGGTTACTTGGGCCCTTAGATGACTGTGACCAGTTCGGAGACCGAAACTCCCGTACAGTTGATCTTCAGATGACTTGGAGGATGGCACAGTGACTTGCATACATTCCCATTTCGCATTCATCTGCATCTAGCTCATGTCTATCCATACTCAGGGAACATTCTCTTTTGAGATTCTGGTTAAGAGACATCCTGATGTCAGAATGTTGTGGTCGAATTATTATCTGCCTCGATGAAGCCAGAATCAAAAGACAGAATGTTCCTCATACGGATAGACATTGCATTCATGTGTGAGTCATATTAACATGTTTTCTGTTTTATAGGTGTCAGTATCTAACTTGTGCGATTGACTCAGGAATCATTGCTCGCGCACATCGGATCACTCCTATGCACATAGCTCGTCTGCATATATATCCTACCAGGCGCGACAAACCCAGGCTGATGGATCCACCCAATGCTGACATTCTCGAATTGAAAGAGATGATGAGGGAGTTGATCAACGTCATGCAAGGGTTCGCCCAGGGGCAGAAAGCGATCACCGAAAAGGTGGATAAGGTCGAGGCTTTAGCCAGGGCAAAAGCAAAACAGGCGGTGAAAGAGGACAGATTTGGGGTTGATTATCAGCCGGGCCAGGGCTCGTCTGAACAGAATAAAGGACGTCGTCAACCGTTCATGTTCACCAGTGCTGGGATGCTAGATCCAGATCGCGCCTGTGCGGCGGGTGAAGAAATCGACAGTGACTGCGAGCTCGATCGTCGGATAAAATTCTGCATACCAGGAATGGAGATCCAGAACTGGACGGCCTAAAAGATCATCACTGTCACTCTGCGTAAAGAGTAATATTTCTGTGTTTCAATTCTGTATGCATGAAAGCCATACGTTTTTCCCGAAACGTAATGGTCCATTGTAAGGGCCACCTCATGTGTTTCATTTTGCAACATTTTACATCATTAATAAATGGATATTTTTTTGTAGTAAAAGCGGTGTTCCCTGTTTTTCATTTATTTTTGCAGTTTAAAAAATAAAAATGGCAATGTTTATTTTCATTTTTTTCTTCCTCTTGATTGGCTTCGTTCCGACTTCTGTATTCTCCGGATCTCATTGATAAGAATTCGGTTACACCTTTGTATGACTTCGACAATCCGATCTATCATGCCGAAGAAGAAGGCGAAGAAGATTGTGAACTGCCGGAAGAATTAGCCAGGTTGTTGAAACAAGAGGAGAAGGTGATTCAGCCGCACGAGGAGCGAGTTGAGATTGCTAATCCAGGCACCGAGGAGGTCAAATTGGGGCCGCTTTGGAGGTAAGTGTCAAGAGCCGAAGAAAGATGGAAAGGTAAAAAGGTGTGCGGACTACTGGGATTTGAACAGAGTTGGCCCGAAAGATGATTTCCCATTACATCACGTCGATGTATTGGTGGATAATACAGTTCAATCCTCGGTGTTTTCCTCCATGGATGGCTTTTTTGGGCTATAATCAAATTAAAACGTCGCCAGATGATATGGAGAAAACAACGTTCATCACACCATGGGGCACTTTTTGTTGAAAGGCGATGCCATTCGGTCTCAAGAATGTCGGTGCCACGTATCAGAGAGCTATGGTGAATGGTGACTTTGTTTCATGATATGATTCATCATGAAATTGAATGCTATATTGATGACATGATAGCAAAGTCCCAAACTGAAGAGGGGCATTTGGCAGATTTGGCCAAGTTGTTTGACTGGTTGAAACAATTCAGACTGAGGTTGAATCCGAATAAGTGCACTTTCGGAGTGCGGTCCGGTAAACTGCTGAGGTTTATTGTGAGCGAAAGAGGAATCGAGGCTGATCCTGCTAAAAAAAAACCAATACAAGAAATGCCTGAACCGAGAACAGAAAAAGAGGTTCGTGGTTTCATAGATTGAACTACATTCCACGGTTCATATCTCATCTAACAGCCACGTGTGAACCCATATTCAAGTTGTTGAGAAAAGATCAAACGGTCAGGTGGAATGACGATTGCCAAGTCGACATTTGAAAAAATAAAAGAATATTTGCAGGAGCCTCCGATTCTGATGCCTCTTGTGGAGGGACGGCCGTTAATTCTGTACTTGACGGTCCTCGAGGGGTCTATGGGGTGTGTACTAGGGCAGCATGACGAGTCTGGTCGAAAAGAGCATGCAATTTACTACCTTAGCAAAAAGTTTACCGACTGTGAAACAAAATCTTCACTGCTCGAGAAAACTTGTTGTGCTTTGGCATAGGCTGCTCGCCGACTAAGACAGTATATGCTGGTTCGTACCACTTTATGGATTTCCAAGATGGATCCGATCAAGTATGTATTTGAGAAGCCAGCATTGACCGGACGGGTTGCGAGATGGCAGATGATTTTGACTGAATATGATATCCAGTATTCCTCTCAGAAAGCAATAAAGGGGAGTGTATTGTCTAATTACCTCGCCCAGCAACCCATTGAGGATTATCAACCGATGAAGTTTGAGTTCTCTGATGAGGACATCATGGTTCTCAAAACGAAAGATTGTGAGGAACCGATCCCGGAGGAGGGGCCTGACCCTGAATCCGAACGGATTCTGATGTTTGATGGGGCCGTTAACGTGGATGGTAGTGGAGTTGGTGTCGTTTTGGTTACGCCGAAAGGATCCCACATACCTTTTGCTGCCCGGCTAACATTTGAATGCACCAACAACGTGGTTGAATGCGAAGCTTGTATCCTGGGTATCGAACCTCGGTGTGTACATCTACTGGGGCAACGCCTTTCTCGCTTGTGTATGGGATAGAAGTCGTGCTACCGGTTGAGGTCCAGATTCCGTCAGTGAGAGTCCTGATGGACGTGAAATTGGAAGAGGCTGAATGGGTAAGGACTCGGTACGAAGAGTTGAGCCTGATTGAGGAAAAGAGGTTGGCGGCCATTCGTCGTGGGCAGTTGTACCAGCAGCGAATGAAGCGTGCTTTTGACCAAAAAGTGCGACCTCGTGTGTACCACGTAGGGGATATGGTGTTGAAAAGGATCCTTCCTCCTCAGAACGATCGTTGGGGCAAGTGGACACCCAAATATGAATGCCCATTCGTGGTCAAGAAGGTTTTCTCTGGCGGAACTTTGTTGCTGACGACCATGGATGGCGAGGATTTTCCATCCCCTGTGAATGCGGACGTAGTTAAAAAATACTTCGTATAAGAGACCCGTTGGATGAAAAGAATAAAAGAGTCCAGGCAAAAAAGGGCATCCCGGCGAACCAGAAAGAAAAATAAAAAGGTTCGGGCAAAAATTAGGGATACAAAGAAGAAAAAACTGTACACCCGGCAAGTCAAAAACCCCATAAGGGCGGCTTGGGCAAAAAAGGGTATCCCGGTGGACTGAAAACCCGAAAGGGCGGTCCAGGCAAAAGAGGGAATGAAACGAACAACTGCGTCCAGCATGATCGTTTGTACTTTGGTTAAGACACCTGGATAATCACCGGCAGAGATCGGTCGGAAGCGTCTTGTTCAGAAGGCAGAAAGTGCGGAGAGTCTTGAGGACATATGGCGTGTAACCGAGTTGGAACTCGATGAGATCACGGTTTCACATTACCATTAGGATAGATTTTTCCTTTTGTGCGCAATTACCTCTTTTCAGGGATTGTTTCCTGTGTATTGCTCGGTTTTGAGCCATTTCTTTTTTCAATCAATAAATGCATGTTCAGTCAAATAATTTTGTTTTTGTTTTCATTACCGCTTTGATTGCAAAAACATCCGTTTATTTTGATAAAGATCTTTGCATCTTGAGACATAGGGGTCCCTTCCGATGCATGTTTATAAGATTGAAAACGTGAAATCTTATTCGGAAGTCTGAGTGACCTAAGTGTTGAAATTTTGGCACGCCTGGGGCACGTTTTTATCTGACAATCTCTTTTGTAGGTGCTGTTAGATGTTTTCACTCACTTGCAGGTTATGATGTGAAGCTTTTCGACGAAAGATCCCTAGTGGAGTCCAATCAGGGATGAGGGATAGAAGAACGGTGAAAAGACGGCGAAAGAATGACGACGATCCTAGAGGGTAATCGAGAAGACTCTTCAAAGTCTGAGGATTAGAGAGTTGGCCCGGATCTGAGGAGATCGATTGTCTCGAAGTCGAGAGAAGCCGAGAATACAAGGTGATGAATCAGAAGAGACCGGATGAGTCTGGGAGCTCTCAAAAGTGGAAAGTTGACACCGTGGTTGGATGGTGAATGTCAGGGTTCGACGAGTCGACAGGGGTTCCATATCAAATTTCGTACCTCCCCAGCGGTTTGAGATTGTTATCTCCCCAGCGGATCCGAGATCGGTGTTTCCTCGGCAGACAGGCCTGAGGTTGGTTATCTCCCCTAGCAGGTTTGAGATTGTTATCTCCCTAGCAGGTTCGAGATCGATGTTCCCTCGACAGCCAGGTCTGAAGTGTGTTGTATCCCCAGCAGGGTTGAGAATGTTATTTCCCTAGCAAGTCTGAAGGTTGCTGTTTCCCCAGCGGAGGTTTGTGTTCGTAGTTTCTTCCCCAGTGAAATCCCCAAGCAAATCGGGTTCAGTGGAGGTCATCCCTAGTAAAGGTTATCCTTTCCCCAGCAGCAGTGCTATTCCCCAGCAGGGTGGAGATTGAAGTGATATTGAGTTCCTCAGCAGAGTGGCTCGTGCCGTCCCCGGAGGGGGATATTTTTTATGCATTCATCATTTAGAGAAGCATAGCATATTGCATCATTAATTGCATAGCATTTCCATGGTTATGGAGCATTACGCTGTAAAATTCATGCATCAGCATTGCAAGCATAAGCTAGTCCCAAGCCGTGGTTACCGTTTGAGGATTGGTTTAGCCGGTTGGTGAAGATGTTACTCTGAGGAGTTTAGCATCGCGATGTTGGATCGTCTGAGTCGATTTCAGAATTTGCTTCTCCAGCATGGTCGAGGGGTTGGTGTTTCCCCAACAAGTGACTCCCTAGTTGAGTTGGTCTCTCTGCCGTTCCGAGAATGTCAGATCAGTAAGTATCCCCAGCAGTGCTACTCCCCACAGAGTTGGAAGATCAAATCAGAATTGCGTGCTCAGCAAAGTGATCATTTGCTTTCCCAGCAGGAGTTTTCCTCCCCTTACATCTTGCCGGCTTGGATCATTTCCCCAGCAGAGGCAGATCATTTTTCAACATCCGTATGGCACATTTGCAGCGGTTGCTCTTGGCAGCATTCAGAATCAGTAATCCCCATAGAGGTTTATTTCCTCACCCGTCCGTGAAAGGAAAGCTTGATTGACTCCCTAGTTTAGTCCCCGACAAGCGTCTGCCTTGTTTTGACATATGTAGATGTCATCCTTGCGATACCGATAAGTGTCGTGTTGGGCCTCGTGTGTCCTCTCTTTGGTGTCAGTAAACATCATTGTTCGATGTCGGTAAACGTCGAGTTCCTTCCCAGTCATCGGTAAATGTCTGGTCGTGTGTCATTGTTTGGTGTCAGTAAACATCATTGTTCGATGTCGGTAAACGTCGAGTTCTTCCCAGTCATCGGTAAATGTCTGGTCGTGTATCTTTCTTTGGTGTCGGTAAACATCATCTTTCGATGTCGGTAAACATCGAGTTCTTTCCCAGTCATCGGTAAATGTCTGGTCGTGGTTTCTTTCTTCCCAGTCATTGGTAAATGTCTAGTTTTCTTTCATTTCTAAACATCATCTTTCGATGTCGGTAAACGCCGAGTTATTTCCCAGTCAAGGGTAAATGTCTGGTCTTGTTTCATTTCTGAACATCATCTTTCGATGTCGGTAAACGTCGAGTTCTTTCCCAGTCATCGGTAAATGTCTGGTCTTGTTTCACTTCTGAACATCATCTTTCGATGTCGGTAAACGTCGAGTTCTTTCCCAGTCATCGGTAAATGTTTGGTTGTGGTTTCTTTTCTTCCCAGTCATCGTTGATGTTTGGTCGTGGTTTCTTTCTTCCCATTCATCGGTAGATGTCTGTTTGTGGTTTCTTCCTTCCCAGTCATCGGTAAATGTCTGGTCGTGTATCCTTTCTTCCCCAGTCATCGGTAAATGTCTGGTCTTGTCTCACTTCTGAACATCATCTTTCGAATGTCGGTAAACATCAAGTTCTCTCCCAGTCATCGGTAAATGTCTGGTCGTGGTTCTTTCCTTCCCAGTCATCGGTAAATGTCTGGTCGTGAAGCGTTTTTCTTTGATATCGGTAAATATCAATTCCTCAGTAGAGTCATTGGTAAATGACTGGTCTTGTTTCAATTGTAAACATATTGTTTCTCCCCAGTGGAAGCCACCATCGGTAAATGGCCTCGCTTTCCTTCTGTTGAAGCCACCATCGGTAAATGGCCCCGCTTTCCTTGATATCGATAAATATCAATTTTATTCCCCATCCGCCATCGGTAAATGACCTCGCTTTCCTTGATATCAGTGCATATCAAGTCTTCTTTTGAAGTCGCCATCGGTAAATGACCTCGCTTTCCTTGATATCAGTGCATATCAAGTCTTCTTTTGAAGCCGCCATCAGTAAATGGCCTCGCTTTCCTTGATATCAGTGCATATCAAGTCTTCTTTTAAAGTCGCCATCGGTAAATGACCTCGCTTTCCTTGATATCAGTGCATATCAAGTCGACTGTTTTGAAGCCGCCATCGGTAAATGGCCTCGCTTTCCTTGATATCAGTGCATATCAAGTCTTCTTTTGAAGCCGCCATCGGTAAATGGCCTCGCTTTCCTTGATATCAGTGCATATCAAGTCGACTGTTTTGAAGCCGCCATCGGTAAATGGCCTCGCTTTCCTTGATATCAGTGCATATCAAGTCGACTGTTTTGAAGCCTACATCAGTAAATGGCCTCGCTTTCCTTGATATCAGTGCATATCAAGTCGACTGTTTTGAAGCCGCCATCGGTAAATGGCCTCGCTTTCTTTGATATCGGTAAATATCAAATCCTGTTTTGAAGCCGCCATCGGTAAATGACCTCGTTGTCTTTGATTTCGGTAAATATCAAAACCCTGTTTTGAAGCCGCCATCGGTAAATGGCCTCGCTTTCCTTTTGTTGAAGCCGCCATCGGTAAATGGCCCCGCTTTCCTTGATATCGGTAAATATCAATTTTATTCCCCAGCCGCCATCGGTAAATGGCCTCGCTGTCCGTTGATATCTGTCTTGAAGCCGCCATCGGTAAATGGCCTCGCTTTCCTTCTATTGAAGCCGCCATCGGTAAATGGTCTCGCTTTCCTTCTGTTGAAGCCGCCATCGGTAAATGGCCTCGCTTTCGTTGACATCGGAAAATATTAAACCCTGTTGAAGCCGCCATCGGTAAATGACCTCGCTTTCCTTGATATCAGTGCATATCAAGTCGACTGTTTTGAAGCCGCCATCGGTAAATGGCCTCGCTTTCCTTTATCTGCTTTTCTAGCCGCCATCGGTAAATGGCCTCGCTTTCTTTGATATCGGTAAATATCAAATTCCCAGTTGAAGCCGCCATCGGTAAATGGCCCCTCTTCCTTTGGATATTGTCCCCAGCCGCCATCGGTAAATGGCCACGCTGTCTTTGACATCGGAAAATATTAAACCCTGCTTTGAAGCCGCCATCGGTAAATGGCCTCGCTTTCTTAGCTTTATCCCCTGTAGAGTGCAAATTCTTCGGTTCTTTTGGTATTCAATACCTGTTTACCTTGAAAGTCTGATAGTTGTTGCTTTCATCCGTTCAGGTTCCCAGTTGATTGAATAGGGGCAGCTGTAGCACCTCAAATTTGCACCCCCCATTCATGCATTCATTTCATTTTTTAGGTCATATATCACTTCATATTGCATTGCATCTTGGCAGTTAGCATTGGCATCAAGAGATTCATCAGTACAAAAGAGCAAGTAGTTCCTTAATATGAAGGCCACATGATTATTCTAAAGAGCTTATATGAGCCAAGGGTCATTTTGAAGTAACTTTGCCAAGTGGTAGAGGCCCAAAGTCATCAGTGTATTCCCAGGTCATCTGAGGCCCATACAAGTCAACTGAAAGTCAACTAAGGGCTTTGAGGTAGAGAAATGGTTTGAGACACTTCATTCATGTCCAAAAGAGGTTTATTCATCATGTCAAACATCTGCCTTGAAGAATTTGAAGTCAAATCAAAAGTTTCCAAAAATGGAAAGTGACCTGTAATTTCAAGTTTCCAAAAATGGCAAGTTTTTGGACCACATTTAACTTGACTTTCCAACATCAAAGAAGCTTCAAATGAATTTTTGGTCAACATGAAAGTTGAAGATCTCTCTCTCCCATTTCCAAAAAGTCCAAGATCATGAGCATCTGATAAATGGTTGAGGAGTTATGAACAAATGATTGCAAAGTGTGCTTGGAACTTCACAATGCCATAACTTTTGATCCAAAACTCCAAATGGAACCACTCTTTTTGCAATTTGCTTCTTGTGACCAATAGTTTCCAAATCCATCATTGCGTTGCATGAAAATAATTCACATGACCATTTGTTCATTCAAGTGTATTTTGGAGGGAAAATGCCTAATTCAAATTTGGTGCATCATACATGCTTAATTCCAATCCAATCTTGCTCATGAGTTGATTTTAAGTGATTTTACACCCTCACATGGCACTGTTCACGTGTGCTTTTGCCATGCATAGGTGTATTTTCTAATTTGGTCATACACCTCATATTTCATTAATTCTTCATTAGCCAATGCTTAATCTTAATTACAACATGCTTAAGGGGCCATATAAAAGCCAATTTGCTAATCACAATGAAGGGGATAACAGAATTTTAGATCAAATTTTCATTTCCCTCTCAATTTTCTCTCTCTTCATTTCTGAAATTTCTTCATTCAATTCATCAAGATTCGTGCATATTCTGGTGGATTGAGCATTGTTGATGAAGGACCAAGGCTCGGATTGAAGGTTTTGGTGAAGAAACAAGCTGCATAAGCTCATGAAGATGAACATGGTTTTCTAAAATTTAGCAAGATCAAAGCCTTTTTAGCTGATAATTTGTGCATAGAGCTTCACTACAAGGTTGATAGAGTAGATCTGGAGCATTTGAGCACTTGAATCCATGAAATCAACTCACTGTTCTTCAAGAAGGTTAGAAATCGAATCTCACTATTTGCTATTTTATTGTCGTGAACATGTAGAGCTTTTCTCGCTGATGATGCTGATATAAACATAATTGAATTTGGTGAAGAATTGAATGAGATATGATAAGTTGAAATTTGTATGTGCAAAGTGTTTTCCTTCAATTTGCCTTATTCATGGAGAGTTAGGTTTAGATGATCATAGATCCGTGTTCTACGTGTCGAGACGGTTCCAATGATGTATGGCATGCAAAAATCTGGAAAAAAAATTATGGATGTCGCCGCCGGACCATCGGAGAAGACGACTGAGCTCCATCGTCCTCCGCCATTCTGGTTCGTGGCTTAGGGTTTACTGTAGCGCACTTGTAACCATGGCCTCACCAGTTCGATTCCTTATGTGTGTTGTTTTAATTTTTCAATTCCATTTCCTCTTCCAACTGAAACGCAACGTTTCGTGTGTTGATTGTGCCTATAATCTCGCTGTACCTGGTTCGATACTTCGCCTTGGCATTTTGAAATTTCGCTCTTGTTTTTCCTTTGCCATGCCAAACGCAGTGTTTGGGCTAGCGCGCATGAATCATCAAGACCACAGTTCGATTCCTGGCCTGGCTTATTTCCATTTTATTCCAATTATTTCCCCAGCGCTCTTGGACCTCATGTACATGAGTTCGAGCCTTGCCTTGTACACTTTTGTGAATATTATTTTTCCAGCGTTTATGTTTGACCTACAGGACTTGTGTTCAATCCTTGGCAATGCTGCTTCCATTTAAATCATATTCCATTTTCCAATTATTCTTTCCACATGTTTTCCATTTATTTCATTTTTGTTCATTACTTCAAAAAATCACTAAAAATAGCATACTAATCCAATTTAATTCAAATGTTTTGCTACATGTTCATTTGAATGTCTATTTTTTGTTGATGTGAATTTCATGATTTGTGCATTGCTGGAATTTTAGATATGCTTGATTGTTTGAACATAATGCAAATATGACATGTTGTACCAATTGATTTGTGAAATGCTCATTGTTTGTCCAATTGCCTTGAAATTTAACATGCTCATTCATGACATATAATATGATCTTGTGGCTTTTGTTTGGCATTTTTACCATTTAATCTCACTGTTTTAGACACATGAATATATGGTGTGACAATTTGTGTCACACATTTGGATGATGCATTTGTTCATTTTCATTCCTAGGTCATTTGATATCTTCTGGACCTAATTTTTTATATGATGCTTGTGTTTAACATGTTGAGCTTGTATATAAATTTTCATGATTATTGGATTCATTTCTGTTTTAATATGGAATTTCTCTTCTTGATGTCCAATTGTGATCACCTTTGATTGCCTTTGCCTTATCTTGTGCAATTGATGACCTTGCCTTAGGATTTGAGTCTGGTCCTTTTTAGGACATGTTCTTACTTGAACAAATGTGCTTCATGTTGAATATTGGCTGTTGTTTTGACTTTTTGCTTTGCCTTTGACCCTAGTCTTGGTACTAGTGGTTTGTACTCACCTTTTGAGCTTTGCATTTCAGGTTCAAGCACTTAGCTCTAATGGTTGACTTGATCTCATGACTTGAGATGTAAGTTATTTTGTACACTAACCTTTGTTGTGTTGCAGGTTACTTGGTGATGAACTCATTTGAGTTGTTTACACATAGGACTTGTATTGTGTACATATTGAAGCACCACTGTTGGTTGTCTGTTTGGTTTTTCTGAATACTATATTGACTTGTTTGACTTTCTTACAGGTACATTAGTCGCTTTTAGCTCTTGCTTGAGCTTTGCTTTGCTTGTGGTTGGTATACCACCTAGGTAACCACTCTCTAACTCCATGTAGTCTTGAATCCCTGTCGTTTCTTTTGGCAGGCATTTGGCTGAAGTCCTCCTTAAGAGGCAATGATTGTGATTGTTTACTTTTGTGATGAAGACCTCCTTGTCGAGGCATGTTACTTAAGTCCTCCTAAGTGAAGAGGCAATTGACAGATAGAAGGGACTAGCAATCAGTCCATTGTTATTCGTCGAGTCGTTCAGTATGCTCGCACTACGTGCTGATGCTCTTGAACAAAACCCAAGATCTTTGTATATAGAGTCAGTCAAGTGGAGTAGGGTCCCTCATTCTGGATCCCCACGCATTCATTGATTTGAAGCTCACCCAGGCCCGGGTTAAGAGCTATGAGGTCTTATCCTCATTACCTTTCATCTTCTCACCCTGACGGTCAATGTCAGTGGTTAAGAGTCTTCAGCATACCCCTACAGTTGGCTTGTTTGTCGAGGTTGATATGACCCTTTGACTAAAGCCCGACTTGTTTGTCGAGGTTGATATGACCCCTTGACTAAAGCCTCACCTTGATGTTTGAGCCCCCTTGTTGGTGTGTTTACTTCATGTTATGTTTTTGTGTGGTGTGATTGTATCCCCATAGGATTGCTAGACTTTGCATAGTCTCTCGTTTGCATGTCAATTAAGGTAGCACGGTTCCTTCGTCTAGGACTTACTTTCTTGCGTGAGCCTTCCTAAAACACAAACAAACTTTATCTTCTCTTAAGGACACGTTGACTCCTTCTACTACAGGTGAGTAAGTCTCCCAAGGTCAAGCATCCGGTAGATCGCGTAGTAACGTTGTTCACCTAAAAAACACAAAAACAAACAGAAATAGTTTAGCCGAATTACGGCAACTCTGATTCTCATGTTCAGATGAGATACGTAGGCACGAGATGCGATGTCTTGTCGAGTTTGACTGACAACTAACTTTGATCCTTGCTGGTTTTCGCCCTTGTTGCGATCCTTTTCTCTCGCCCTCGTTGCGATCGAGACCTTCCTTTTCTCTTGCCCTTGTTGCGATCGAGACCTTCCTTTTCTCTTGCCCTAGTTGCAATCGAGACCCTCCTTCTTTTCGTGCGTGTGTGTTAGGAGTTGGATGTAAGTCCATTTATTGGCATTCTGTTTCCTCGCTTGGTGTTTGGAGTCGGACATAAGTCCATTTATTGGCAGTTTGTTTCCTGTTTGCATTTGTTTGTTCGGAGTCTGATGTAAGTCCATCTATTGGCATTCGGTTTCCCGTTTGTTTGTTGTTTGTTCGGAGTCTGATGTAAGTCCATCTATTGGCATTCGGTTTCCTGTTTGTGCTTGTTGTTCGGAGTTGGATGTAAGTCCATTCGTTGGCATTCCATTTCCTGTTGTGTGTTTCTGTTGACGTCTCAGCGTCTCCTTTTAGTGTTTGTTTCGGCGTGCGTTAGCCGAGCTACGAGTGCTCTGATTCTTACTCTGGTTAGAGAAGATACGTGTGCATAGGATGCGATGTCCTAGCGAGCATGTTCCCCATTTCCCCGAACTACGTCGACTCTGATGTTTGTTTCTGACAAACTATGTAGGCCCAGGATGCGACATCTTGCCGAGTCCACTTTCTCCGTCTTCTTTCACTTGTTTTATTATTCCAGTGTGTGCAGTTCTTTAAGTAGTTTGTTAGCAACCTTTTTCTATTCTTTTGAGCGTGGATCCCGTCGAGTACGACGGACGTGAGGGGTGCTAATACCTTCCCCTTGCGTAACCGACTCCCGTACCTTGCAATCTCTGGTCGTAAGACCATTCCTTTCCCTTTTTTAGGTTTACTTCAAGCGTTTCCTTTCCCTCCTGTGGGATAAATAACGCACGGTGGCGGCTCTGTGTCTTTTCCCGCCGGTTGTTTTTCGTGTATGCGACACATACACTTTATGGATATCCATTTGGAGCATGCACTAGGGGGTTCCACCTTTCCTAGAGTACCTTTTTATAAGCTCATAGATCAGCAATATATGGTCATGGATTTTCTGACTTCGAGCAAACACAACTTGGCTTTTGCTGACAACATATGGGAGAACTTTTCACAATCTAATAGACAAAATATTATCTATGACCTTATAGATGGTGGAGCATCAAGCAATGTGTTTGTAATCTCTAATAACTTTAGCAACAGGATTCTTATGGAGAAGGGTGACAAGAGTTCCATTAATGGCCATGTGTATTATGCCTTTCTCAAAGAAATCTTGGACAGCTGCTATGAAATCATTTTTGACAATACTCCAAGAAGCTTTAAATAAATTTGAACCATAAACATCCAAACCTAGTGCTTTTAACTCACCAATGTCCTTTAGGGCCTTCACTATCTCCGTTTCAGTAACAGGTTGTTTACTATGGGAATCGGTAAACAATCACTGGTCCTCCCTAAGCCTAAAACTAATGGTTACTTGCAGGATCGACTAGTTGATCCTAAGACATGTGCTAATGTAACTGGGTAACTCGTTCAATTCGACGGACTATTAACTTTGTAAGAAACGGTTTCTGACAAAATATTGAACAAGCAAAGGTTTTTCCACACGAAATGATGATGCTATAGACTATGGGTGACTCGTGACCGACAACACTATAACATTCAAAAGATATACACAACAAAAACGCTTTTCGTGAATTCTATTATCGTAATAGAATTAGTGACGAAGGCGTAGATGACAACAAAAAAGGACAATTCAAACGTAAACGAAATTAAAACAAAGTGTTCAACGGGAACAATTGAAAAATAAGGAAATTGCATTGAAGTAAATGTGGTGATTCACGTACATAACACTCTTAAAAACTCTTGCTTCCTCACGCTGGGAATGTGAAGTTTTTTACAAGTGATTTTGGTACAAAGTGAACACCCGGAGTCCTCTGTGGGATCCCCTATTTATAATGAACTAAAGAGATTGTCTACAGGAAAAACTACCCAAAACATAACTGTCTGTAGACAGACGTCGTGCTACACGATCTAAAAACTTCTCCATATCTCTGGCGCTCGTTCTCCTTATAACTGCTAGTCATTTTAAATTTCAAACTTATCCCGCTCAGGTACTTATGTCGACACCATCCCCTATGTGTCTGATACAATCAAGAACTTCTTAAGTCCCAATCTCTGGTTTAGTCGACATAACGGATTTCGACCCAACTTGCTTCTTCCGTCGATTTCATCTTCTGGTAACTTATGGTTTTCCCAGCTCTTGCTTATCTTGGACTCAGCTTTTCTTTCAAACATCCCCTTGGTGAGGTATAATCCTTAAATCCATAAGGCGCTTTCATTAATTACGCCTTTAACATGCCTTACTAGTTTCTTGTGGTAACAAAATGCCCCCCAGAGATGCCATTTTCGAATGTCGACTTTTTATGAGATAATGACATCTTTGAGATGTCGAATTGCTCTTTACCGTTTCCACTTCTACTCGGTGGTACAACTATTTGTCCCACGCTGGTGACATCATCTAATCATGACAAACATCCCCTTTTTTCTCTCGAGACTCACAAAATCACGTCTCCATCACTTCACGTCTTTATGACGGAAACGTGTCTCCACCCGCGACTACCCCTTCGCCTCCACGTGGTTGCAGATGTGGGAACATGGGTACATGTATCAGAAAAAAGAAAATCAAACGTCCATTTTTCCTTTTCCTAGGGTTTAAACTCTTATAAACCCCTTGTTTCTTCTTCTTTTCCCTCTGCTTCAATAAACGAAAACGAACAAAACTCCTTTCTTCTTCAAACCTTCAACTTCTTCCATGGCCAGCTCAAGCAAAAACAAAACACTCCCCTCCACTGTGAAGTTCATGCAACTACTCACCATTGATGGCAAGGAATATGTTCCTGAACCTCCTTTCGCTGAAGAAAAAGCCAAAATCTGGCGTTCTCAGGTATTAATCCCTTTCTCCCTATCTGACAAACCTCTAGCATTCTTAGGTCCACTCCCATAGAATCGTCAACCTGAGATAACTAAGAAAAATTCCTTTTTCCCTAGCAGTCATCTTTCTGAACCACTAGTTTCTTCTCAAAAACCTTTCTCCCTCCATTATGTCGAAAGGAACTTTAGAACTGCTCCTCCCAAGAACTATCCTAAGTTTTGCGCTTGGATGGATCGTTTAGAGGCAGAGAAAATTGACCACTGGAAACGAATAGGTATATATACCCTTTTGCAGATTGCCCGTTGTGGCCCCCTCAATCATGTGGCATGTTGCTGGCTGCCCTCCAATTCTGGGAAAGTTCGACCAACTTCTTTCATACAAAGTGTGGCATGATTACGCCAACGCTTTTAGATATTGGTGCCATTACAAGCCTAAAACCGACCGGCGAAGTCTTTGACTGCGAAGCCGTAGCACCAGTCTCTCTAAGGTTTGACGTTGGTGATTCTCACAAACTGACATACAATAACTTCATTGATCATCATGCTACATCTTCGGGCCTTGTGACCACTGAAGAACATGTAACCTTTCTAACTCTTTGGCTGCCTTGCTTTGTGTTCTGCTCTAGATCAATGTAGATAGCTAAACACTTTGCTCTCCTAGCGACTCAGTTACACCAAGAGCGTGACATTGCTCTTGGCCAATTAATACTGGCCTCTCTTTACGATTCTTTAACTGAGGTTGTCTTCCAAATCAAACTCCTTGACCCTGAGAACTCAAAAAAGAAGAATGTCTTGGCTCTCGGTCCCTTCTGGTTCCTACAATTGTGGCTCAACGCCACTTTTTCTAAAGATATAATGTCTCATGGGATGAGAAGGGTTGCGTGTCCCCCAGAAGAGCAACACCTTCTTTGGAAGCGTTTGATCCCTCTGACCCCCATCGACAGAACATTTCCTGATGTCAAGGTGTTTCGCCTTTTGTTTGACATCATGTTAACTTTTACCCCTCTATGGCTCCTTTCAGTAGTCAAATTGAAGGTCCTGAATGGCTCACCAGGGCTTTCCCTCCGACTGAAGATGAACACAAGAATGAAACTTTTGTTATCTGGAGATGCTTTTTGGTCCGCCAGTTTCTGTCGGCTGTACTATCCGGCGTCAACCCTAGACTAGTTGCTTACCAACCCAACTTGGTAGCCAGACAATTTGGACTTTGCCAGTTTGTTCCCAAGTCCATGTTTCCTTCTCTCGACATACTCACAAACATCCTTTGTGATAAGCTCTGGAATATGGTCAAAGAAGATGTTGAGGCCTTTTGGGCAAAACGACCAAGGCTCCATTCTATCCCGTTTCAACCAGCCTTCCTCTGTACCAAAAAAATTGATGATTGGTGGTAATCATATTTTGCTGCTTACGTTGGCGCTCCTGAGACCAAATTATCTGAACTAACTCAAGCTCTTGTCCATTTGTAGGTGAAATCGACCAAGTCTATGCTCTCCATATCAAACAAATTCAAGCTTTCCAGAAATATTTCCAAGTTGTGTATCGACCTGATAATCTTCGTCGGACCATTTCTGAGGCCGCTGCCGAATTAAAGGAGAAGGTAACCGACAGGATCCCAAAGCTTAAAATCCCTGGTTACCAAAAGACAAGTATTTTTACACCCTTCATTTCGAAAACATCAGATTCCCTCCTTTTCCATCTAGCCCATTGGCTTTGGCCTTCGGCTCTTCAATTCCAGATTGGTATTATTGTCCCTTTTCAGACGTGCAAAATGCTTATAAGAAAAAGGCCGACAGAGTGGTACCGGCGAAGAATTATCTGCCCAACTACTCAGGGCCACTTCATATTGATCCTCAATATATTAGAGTGTGCGATACCACACAAATTGGTAACACTTTCCTGGAAAGCTGGCACCTCTTTTTATTTGGATTTTGTCGCTTACTTGATTTTCCATGTTTTCTTTACAGCAATCCCCATAGACCCTGTGGATCACGCTTCTGTTGATGAACCTATCATTTCGACAGAAAAGACTTAGGTTCAAATCTGGTTGATTTGCCGTTTTCTTTTACTTTGGTATATATATTCTTAAATGTCATTTCCACTCTTGCAGGCTACTCCTGAGAAGTCCTCTGGTGATGATGAGCAACCCATTTCCCAAGTTTTGAAAAAATCCAGTTCTTCGATATGCAACTATATGTAGCAATCTCATTCAACCCTGTGATTTCTCTAAGAAAAACAATACATGGCCTCTAACCTTTTACCTATGTACATGGTCAACCAGGTTCGACAGATCTGCCTGTCCCTTCCCCTCAGTCCAAGAAACCCAAAAAACATAAGCGTTCTGCTGCCACAAGACCTGAGGTATTTCTTGTCGGCTTGTCCGATCTTCTGACTAGAATATCTGCTTATAACCTCTCTTCCTGTCTTCAGCCGACTCCACAGCCGACTCAGCCATCTCCTCAACAATCCCACAAATCCAAAGGCCACCAGGGCCATAAAAGGAAGAAGCATGATTCTCCCTCTAAGGGTGGTGAAGCAAAAAAGAAAAAACAACACAAAGTGCTCACTACAAAGGCTCCTTCTTCTCTAGACGCTGACACCATTGTGGTCGACACGTCTATCCTCAATAAGGTCCTTGATCCAGCTGTGGGGACTTTGAAGCCGACCAACATCCCTGCTGCTGCTATCTTGGAGGAAGGGAATTCAGACATTGTTCTTCTTACACCGACACAGGTAATCACTTGTTTTACTATCTTTTTCCCTTAATTGCTGGACTTTTCTTACAAACATCCTTTTGCTCTAAAATAGGTTGACGTTTCTGGTGAGCAACTTCACCATGTTGTTGACTATACTCCCCTGTCAACGACTTCTTATCCATCTCACCAAGCAACCTCTGTCGATAATGCTGGTGAGTTCATTGACTCCCCTATCGAGACTAGTGATAGTGATTTTGGTGCAGTCACTAGCCCTGCCACGCACACGGATTCCAGTTTGACTAGTTCTGACTCTAGTCTTTCTTCAGCTTCCTTGACTTTGCAGGATTCAAGGGGACAAGGAAATGCTGGCATCACAAAAATCCAGCCTCCTCAAACTGCTCCTCTACCAACTACTTCCCCTTCATCTTCTCAGGCACTGGCAATAAAGCCTTCTGCTCTAGAAGCAATTGCTAGGCTTCATAGCCTAGTAAGATCACTTGATGCTTCTTCAGATTATGAGCAGTTTCACCAACTACATCCTGAGAAGATGGGTCCGGAAGCGACAAAGGTCAAAGCTCTGATGGACAGGGTTCGCTTCTACGCCTTGAATCCGGATCTATCCCATGTGCTTCTGAGTGAACTTGCTGTTGGCCCAGAACTCTTGCATGTGCTTGCCCAACTCAAGGAGCTTCACCTTTCTAAGTATGCTAAGTGTGTGATGGCCACATTTGAAAAACTTTTGGTTCCTATGTTGCGTCATCTCGACAACGTTAGGGAAAATGAACACCAGATTGTAACTACAGAGGCCTTTGTGAAGGAGAAATGGGAGCTGGTGATGAAAGTCGATGAAGAAGTCACCAAAATTCTAGGAATGATTGAGGAGAAGAAGAAGGAATTGGCCTCCAAACAAACAAGAGCTGCTGAGATACGCCTCCAAATTGATGACCTTCGGCATCAAATTGCTGCTCTGGACAGTGATTTGGGGTCAATTACTGAGGAAGAATCCCGCATTGTCGACAAGGTTGTGAAGCCGGCCCAAGATACTGTCGAGCAAACCACCACAGATGCCTTGGCCGTAGCTGAAGAACTTTCCAACGTTGAAAAGAAACTTGAACAGCTCAGGGTCCAGGCTGACAACTTTGAACCTCAGTCTCTGCACTATAATCTTGAGCTTCAATCATTTCAGTCTAGATTCGAAAAATTTTAGCCGTTTTTATTTTTGATGTAATATTTGAACAATGACTTTTGCCAACTTAATGCCACTACTTTATTTCCCAGCACTGTGTATGTTTAATTTTCTGTGCTTTTGTAGCTGGTTTCAAACATTGTTTTCTCCAACCTAATTTATTAGACAGCCATTTAGCTTGTCAAAATCTTGACCTCTTGAAGGAGAGGCCTATACTTTTTTAAGTATTTCCCATTTACCCTCAAGATTTGTCTATCTGGTTTCAACTCTTCGACCTCGTAGGCGTTATTAGAAAAAACCTGCATAACCTTAAATGGTCCTTCCCAATTTGGGGACCATTTGCCCAAGACTCTGTCATTTTTATCCATAGGCAAGATCACTCTCCAAATTAAATCGTTGACAGCAAACATTTTGCCCTTCACCTTCTTATTGTAGGCTCTAGAGACTTTTTCTTTCTGCCTTTGTAATGAATCCAAGGCTAACATTCTTTCCTCATCTAACTCGACCAGTTCGTCTGCCATCATGCTCCAATAACCTTTAGAAGGTATTTCATGTTGCCTCTAGATTCTGATTGCATGAACCTGAATCTCTACTGGTAACACTGCATGGTACCCATATACTAGTCGAAATGGAGTTGTTCCGGTTTCTTCTTTTGGCGACGTTCGACATGCCCACAAAGCTTGATCTAACGTCTTATGTCAACTTCTTGGCTTCTTGCCTACATGTTTCTTTATTAGGCTAATGATCACTTTATTGGCCGCTTCGACTTGGCCATTTGTTTGTGCGTAATATGGGGCAGAAGTCAATAATTTGATTCTAATCTCTTTTGTAAAATCTTGCATCTTTCGACCAGTAAAAACTGACCCTTGGTCGGTTGTAATTGTTTCTGGGATACCAAATTTGCATATGATGTGACTTTGGACAAAGTCTATCACGGCCTCTTGATCCACATTTGTCAATGCTACGGCTTCGACCCATTTTGTGAAATAGTTGATACCGACCAAAACATACCTTTGCTGTTTCGACGAAGCTGGTTTTATCTCTCCAATCACATCAAATGCCCATCCTCGAAAAGGCCAGGGCTTCACAATTGTATGCAACTCGCTTGCAGGCACACGCTGTATGCCCCCATGCAATTGGCATTCCTGACAACTTTTAGCATATTCAATGCAATCTTTCAACATTGAAGGCCAATAA
The DNA here is from genome assembly GCF_024323335.1 of Lathyrus oleraceus. Taxonomy (NCBI): domain Eukaryota; kingdom Viridiplantae; phylum Streptophyta; class Magnoliopsida; order Fabales; family Fabaceae; genus Lathyrus; species Lathyrus oleraceus. The sequence goes on from NC_066579.1 coordinate 54,727,626, forward strand.
ACTCCTGAGCGCATCAAAAGCCATTTCATCTTCAGTCCCGCTTGATGTGCCCCACACACTCCACTATGTACACTCGACACAGTCACATATGCCTCACTTTCTCCCAGGCACTTTAGCAAAACTCCTTCAGCTGTCTTTTTGAACAATTCATCATTTACCAGGACATGGGTGAGGGCCCTATATTTTACCTTTCGATCTGTCGACCCTATAGGATTACGTAAATAATTGACTAACTGTTTACGCCAATCATTTTCTCCCCTGTTGTCGACGGTCAGAATTTCAACATGATATCTATCTATAGCTCCTAACTTTATAATCGACAAATCTGATGGTGATAACAATGTTGCTCGTACCTTCTCTCTTACTTGAACCTCTTCTTCATTCTGGTCTTTCAACGCTTTATACCCTAAAGCTTCATGCGCCAAATCGTTTGCTCTCTGGTTCTCTTTCCGTGGTATATGCTGGAGGCTTACTTGCTCAAACCTCTTGAGTAGTCTGATGGTAATCACAAAATACATGATTAAATTTTCTTTGACACACCTGTATTCTTTTGATACCTGTTTAATTACTAACTCAGAGTCTCCCATAATTTCGACATTCCTTGCCCCCAATTCCAGCAGAAGTTCAAGTTCTGTGATCAAAAATTCATATTCTACTTCATTGTTTATGATACTCCTTCAATTCTGTATTTGAACTCTGCTAGAATTCCATCTGGAGAAATTATGACTCCCCCCATCCCAGATCCGTTCTTATGTATTGAACCGTCGAAGTACAATCTCCATGGTACTATGTCTACATAATTTTGAGCCATTTCGACCATTGAATGGTCGACAAGGAAATCTTCCACCACTTGCCTTTTCATCGCTTTTAACGGCACGTACGTCAGAGAATACTCAGTTAACGCCAAAGCCCATTTACCAATTCGACTATGCAAAATTGGTTTAGACAACATGTGCTTGATAATATCAAAGTGAGAAGATACATACACATCAACGGGCTTAATATATTGTTTTAGTTTCATACAAGAAAAATACAGGCATAGACATAGTTTCTCTGTATCACTATACCTAGTTTCAGTATCATTAAGCATTTGACTAAGGTAATACATAGGTCTTTCGACACTTTTTCCATGCTCCTGGAGTAACATACTTCCTATAGTCGATTCTGAAGCTGCAATATACAACCTCATTGGCCTATTTCTAACAGGAGGGGCCAGTACTGGAGGCTTAGTCAAATATTCTTTAATTTTGTCGAAAGCTTCTTGGTGCTCTTCTTGCCACTTAAAATCCTCATTCTTCAGTCGAAGGAGTGGTGAAAAAGCTTTAGTTCTACCACTTAAATTGGATACAAATCTTCTAAGAAAATTTATCTTGCCCAACAAAGATTGCAGTTCCTTTTTGGTCGACGGAGGCTTGACGTCCATAATGGCTTTTGTTTTGCTTTGGTTTACTTCAATACCTTTTTTATGCACCATAAAGCCAAGGAAATCACCCGCCTGCACACAAAAAGCACACTTTAATGGATTCATTTTCAATCCATATTTTCTCATCATTACAAAGGCCTTTCGGAGATGTTCGACATGAGCTAGTCGACAATTTGATTTTATCATGATATCATCAATGTATACTTGCATTAAATCTTCAATAAAATCATGGAACACTGAGTTCATTACCCTCTGATATATCGCTTCGACATTTTTCAGGTCGAATGGCATGACAACCCACTCATATATACCTAAGGCTCCTGGGCATCGAAACGCCGTCTTCGGCACATCTTCATCTGCAATAAAAATTTGGTTATATCCAGAATAACCATCTAACATACTTAAATATTCAAAACCAGCGGCAGAGTCGACCAACATTTCTGCTACGGGCATGGCATACCCGCCTTTGGGGGTAGCATCATTTAGATCTCTAAAATCAATGCATACTCGTAAAGACCCATTTTTCTTAATTATTGGCACAATATTGGCCAACCATTCAACATACCTTGCATTTTGTACAAACTTTCTTTTGAGGAGCCTTTCTATCTCGGCTTTTATTTTTGCCATGATATCTGGTGTGAAACGCCTAGGCGTCTGCTTTACTGGCTTTCTTCCAGCTTTTATTGGCAGTTTTAGCTCTACAAAATCCCTACTTAAACCAGGCATTTCATTATAATCCCAAGCAAAACAATCCTTAAATTCTTTAAGTAGAGATATTACCTCAGATTTTAACTCTTTGTCGATGTTGGCGCTGATGTATGTTGGCCTCTTGTCGCCATTTTCGCCAAGTCGACTTCTTCTAAGGGGTTTTGTGGTCGCATCTTTTCTGGCGCCTTTGGATCTTTTTTAAACCCTAAAGGTTCATCATCGTAAATGCAGTCTAAACATTGCATGTTGACGTTTCCTTTAGTCACAACTGACTTATCTAGAGGCTCTGGCTCAATAGCCAAAAATATCTTCTTTCTTTAAAACATAGGCTTTGATAGCCATGTTTTCTTCAGCCTCTAGGGCCGATTTTATTTTGTTCTCGACAACGTATGCCGAAATCCTCTTTAGAGCTTCTAGCTCAGACATCATCAGTGACATCCCCCCAGCCTGTCGGGCGGATTTCTGCATACGGTGGTTCCTCTAAACGTTCCACATCCCAAATGAAGCCATGATTTTCGTGCAAAGTTAGGGAAACAAAAGCTTCACTCAGATTAGAATACACATCTTCAGCTGGTAAACAAGGAGAAATATTAGCCAACTTTCTCTCGAATTCCTTCTTTCCGACATTGTTCACGTCAACCATGAAATAGCCTTGATCAACTTCAATGTTTTCGACCACTCCATCTTCTCTCCAAATTACCAATCTTTGATGTGCTGAAGATGGTACAACTCCCACACCATGGAGCCATTCTCTGCCGACTAGCAAATTATAACTTGGCTTGGCATCTATTACCATGAACAATGTTGGCCTAGTGATTGAGCCGACAATGACGTTCACCATGATCACACCCATGGTGCTTTTTGTTTTACCCCCGTAGTCAGATAAGACTACGTTGTTGGATCTGACATCAATATCATACTTGCCAATTTTCTTCAAAATATGGTGTGGCATGATGTTAACAGTAGCGCCACAATCTACCAACACTTTGTTGATAGTCACACCTTCCACTTTAGCCCTAATCAACAGAGGTTTCAGATGACTCTTCATAGTCATTGTGGGCCTCTCAAAAATTGCTTCTTGGCTCTCAACAGAACCATCATTCAGCATAAAGTAACATCTTGGCTTATATAACGCCATTTCTTCAGCGTCGGCATCATCTACCGAACCCTTCACCTCAGTAACACAATTGTATTCTTCTGGTAGAATTGACACCATGTTGACTAAGATATCCAAACTTGCTTCTGATTCTGAATTGAAGTCATCAGTAACCTCATCAGAACATTTTTCACTTAGTCGACGAACATACTCCCTGATCCGTTCTTTAGTTGTAGTGTCGACCCTCACAACAACTCTCTTTCCAGAATCATCCCCATTATCCATGCCTTTTCCAGCCATTTCACTAGCATCCTCTCTTTAGCCTGCTTGCGATGTTGAAAACGTCTCCATTGAGTTCTGGACATGGGGTTCTTCCCCAAATAATTTTCAGAAACGTGAGTCCTTTTCTCAGACTTGAACTCACGCCTGTAGTTGATTGCTAAACCTCCTCTGGTAGCAGCAACACCTTGTGCGGTTTCTATTTTCCCCCGAGGCTTGATCCAGGTGCCTCTAGGAGCACGTGCCGATGGTACGAAGCTCCTAGGCCTTTCTTGAGCATTTTCCACAGCTTTCCTTGGGATTCTTTCATTCTGGCGGGCTATGTTCAGCCTACTTCCTTACTTTTTTCCCAATTGTAGCTTTTGGAAATTTTCAGCAGCCACTTTGTCGGTGACAGCGCCACATCTAGGGCATAAGCAGACTTGTGAACCCTTATTCTTGCAGTGATACAGGAAATCTACCAAATCTTCATCAGCCTTTGGATCGACTTCAGCTATGTCGACATCTGGGCTTTCATCAGTTTCCTCTAACATGTCAACCTCATCATATTCAGATATCTCGACCATGTTGATCTCGACTGGCTCAATGAATAGAGCTTCCTCCTGGTGGAGAGGGTCAGCGTCGAGCTTCATTTTGTGGCCAACAAATTTCAGCCTGCCTTCTTGAATTGCTTTTTGAACCAGATCCTTGAAAAGATAATAATTAGAGGTATTATAACCAAGATAATTATGATACTTACAAAATCCTCTTTTCTGTCTTTGTTCCAATAGTGGTATTTTAGTACCAGGTGGCACCATCATTTGACCATCTTTAACTAACAAATCAAAAATTTCCTCACACTTTGTCACATCAAATGTATAAGTTTTTGAAGGGAATTTTGGATTGTTTTCGACAGGATTTTTCCCTTGTGCAGGAAGTAATAACCGACACTCATAAGCAGATCCTGGATTTAACTCAGCCACGTCAATTTCTAATTCGGTCGATGAGGCATAATCAGCCTCATAGATTGGATATGTCGTATCATAATCTTTACAAAGGTTGGGTCTATTTTCTTCCTAATGGAATAATCTAACCCCCCAGTAGCCATTTGAACAAGTTCATGTTCCGGTACTTGCGTAAAGCACCTGGCCTTTAATGATCTAAATCTATTCAGATAATCGTCAATACTCTCAGCAAACCTTCTCTTAATGCTAGAAAATTCTGCCAAACTGATTTTGGAGTGCCCTTCGTAAAACTGTTCATGGAACTTCTTTTCTAACTTGGCCCACGAATCAATCAAATTTGGGGCCAAAGAAGTGAACCATGTGAAGGCAACCTTAGTCAAAGAGGAAGGAAAGTTTTTTACTCTCAAACACTCATTGTGAGCCAAATCTCCCGACTCTGCTAAATATCTGGCAATATGTTCTATTGTCGACTCACCAGATTCTCCCCAATACTTAGTGTATTTAGGCACCCTCGTTTCTCTAGGTGACTCGGTTTGGAGAATAAATTCAGCCAATGGGGAGGCATATAGTGGACTTTGCAATGTGGCACTCATACCATTCTTAGCCATGATTCTTTCGACAATAGTTGTCAAATTATTTTCCACGGCTAAGTCCTCTTGTCGATATTGATCGATAATTTGGTCAGCATCCTGATGTCGGTTAACTAACACCATCTGGTTACGTCCTGCTACTCCTGACTCAACGCCTTGATTTTGTTGGGGTCTAAGGATTTGTCCCTCATGGATTGTCTCATCTTCTTCTGCCCCTATCTCTACTTGAACAGGAATGGTTTGCCTAACCACTTGTGTCATCTATCGAGCCGGTGCCCCTAGGAAGTTACACAAGCGTGTCAATTGATTAGCCACCTGCCTATTTGTTTCAGCAGATTCCTGTATCACAGGATTAAAAATTGTACCCATTTGATTAGTTAACATATTAACCAACTCATGATTACTATCATCCATTTGCTGCCTCAATGTCGCTATTGAAGTATTCGATAGAGGCATGGTTCTATTTTGAGTATTATTCATATTCTGAGCATTGCCCCCTTGCACTAATCCATGTAATGAGGGACTCGTATTTTGAGTGTTGTCTGAAAACAATGTTGCACTTGATGTTGACTTATATCCTGGAATTAAGGAATACAGAATTCCATAAAGAGGATCTGTGGTGCCAAAGTGAGGCATATAAGGTCTGAACGTTGTCATCGTTGATCCTAAACCTCTTGGTGGAGGTAAAGGAATTGATGCTCCAACCGCACCTATAGTTGACATCGTTGAGGTTGCACTTGTCAACGGAGGAAAAGTTGCAACCTGTGAAATTACTGTTTCTGTAGTGGATAAATTCCCTTGTGGCACTTCATCTGTATTGGAGTTTGACATTTTCACAATTTCTTGTGGTCTACTATATAGTTTGCCACTTCTAAGTTTCATGCAATTGCGTAACTACACTAGCACTGGTCCCACTGGGCGTGCCATTTTGTTTATTGTGGAAATTGGTAAACAATCACTGGTCCTCCCTAAGCCTAAAACTAATGGTTACTTGCAGGATCGACTAGTTGATCTTAAGACATGTGCTAATGTAACTGGGTAACTCGTTCAATTCGACGGACTATTAACTTTGTGAGAAACGGTTTCTGACAAAATATTGAACAAGCAAAGGTTTTTCCACACAAAATGGTGATGATATAGACTATGGGTGACTCGTGACCGACAACACTATAACATTCAAAAGACATGCACAACGAAAACACTTTTCGTGAATTCTATTATCGTAATAGAATTAGTGTCGACGGCGTAGACGACAACAAAAAAGGACAATTCAAACGTAAACGAAATTAAAATAAAGTGTTCAACGAGAACAATTGAAAAATAAGGAAATTGCATTGAAGTAAATGTGGTGATTCACGTACATAGCACTCTTAAAAACTCTTGCTTCCTCGCGCTGGGAATGTGAAGTTTTTTACAAGTGATTTTGGTACAAAGTGAACACCCGGGGTCCTCTGTGGGATCCCCTATTTATAATGAACTAAAGAGACTGTCTACAGGCAAAACTACCCCAAAAATAACTGTCTGTAGACAGACGTCGTGCTACACGATCTAAAAACTGCTCCATATCTTTGGCGCTCGTTCTCCTTGTAACTGCTAGTCATTTTGAATTTCAAACTTATCCCGCTCAGGTACTTATGTCGACACCATCCCCTATGTGTCTGATACAATTAAGAACTTCTTAAGTCCCAATCTCTGGTTTAGTCGACAGAACGAATTTCGACCCAACTTGCTTCTTCCCTCGATTTCATCTTCTGGTAACTTGTGGTTTTCCCAGCTCTTGCTTATCTTGGACTCATCTTTTCTTTCAAACATCCCCTTGGTGAGGTATAATCCTTAAATCCATAAGGAGTTTTCATTAATTACGCCTTCAACATGCCTTACTAATTTCTTGTCGTAACACAGGTATAATGACATCTCTTCTTTGCTCCATAGTAATTTGAATTCCTTTTCTCAAGGCATCAATATCCACACTATTAAGGTTCATATCAGTTTTCCCATTAGCTTGCCAAAGAAGTCAAGAACTTCCTCTTCAATATCTTCATGTTTATAGAGAAGGGTACCATCATCTTTGCATAACTGCTTAATGGTGGTTTGGTGAGATTTACTATTGAGGGAGGCATAAAATAACTTGTTGTTCCTATCCCCTAATCTTAATCAGTCAATTTTAGACTTCTGCTTGAGGGATTGCTCTTCAAGCTCATTGAGACCAATGAGCTTCTCTGTTAGGTTCTTGACAATGTTGATGATACAGGGGCTCAATCTATCTCTGCTAAGATTGTTCTGAGCATCTCTCAAGTTTTTTCTAGCCTGGTCAATTTGGCCCAGAATTCCAGTCACCTGCTTATTAAGCGTTCTCATAACTGGTTGAAATCTTCTGATTTTGTTCCATAGCACCTTCATGGGCTCACCAACCATATGCCCATTGCAAATTCCCCCTAACTTTCTCATGAAAACCATTCAGGGTAATGTTGCTATTCATGAATTTGAAAATATGTTTTGGGGGCTTCATAGGTATCTCTTGTTTGAGGCAGGGCACTGCATGATCAGAAATGCCACAATCAATAGTAAATAGGAAAGTACTCAGGTTCTGCTGGAACCAACTCACATTAGCCATAACTCTATCAATTCTTGTATATATTGGATTTTCCTACTGCTTATTTGACTAGGTAAACTCTCCCCTTTTACTATCCATGTCATATAATCCAGTTCTTTCCATCGTATTGGCCAAATCCACATATTTAGATTCATTGACAGGGGTACCACCCAATCTATCTTGAGTCTTTAACACATTGTTGAAGTCCCCCATTAAGCACCAAGGCCCCAACAAGTTCTTATAAATATCATTAATATTGTTACACATGGTTATCATTTGATCAAGCTTATTTAAAGCGTATATAGTTGTAAACTAAGTCTTGAGACTACCATCATTATTACAGACTTGACAATGTATCAGTTGGTTTGTACACTTGTTAACATGTAACTGAACCCTATTGTTGTTCCAAAGCACCCATATTATACCATTATCATGGTGAGTATAATTATCAACATAGGAACAATGTCTTCCTATACTTATTCTAATTCTATCAACATTCACATCATTCACTCTAGTTTGAACAATAATAGCCAGATCAAGTTTGAGTTGAGAGAGACAAGAGCTAATCTCTCTAATTTTACCTATCTTATTTAACCCTCTAACATTTCAAGACAAAATCATTTCATGTTCATGGGGTCCCTTGTAGGATCTTCCCAAATCCTCAGAGTTTCAAAACCATTAGTGCTCCTCCATACTTGGTTCTTGATAGGTTCCTGATAGGTCCCATTTCCTCTGGCCCTTGAGGTACTTGCCCTTCCAACTTCATGCTAACTAGTGTCTTTAATATGCTTAACTTGAGTTCCTTTTGATACATCACATTTTTTTCCTTCTTATCCTCAACAAGTTTCCATGTTTTCACTGATGGTTGTTTCTTCTACCCCTCTTTGTTGCATATATGCCCTATCCTTTGACATTTTTCACAATAGGTAAGCCTTCATTCTCGTTCTCTTATCTTTCTTTCTTTGTTTTTCTCTTCACAATTCTCTGGTTCCTCATCCAGGGTTATCGATTGCACTCCCTCTTCCTTTTCGTCGCTATCGTTGGCCTTGCTCACTTTGTGACTCTTTTCTTTGATGTTACTCATTTGAATATTCTTTTTCACCTTTGGATGTATCATCGACGATGACACCTTCTTCTTTGGTTGTCCTCTACCTCGAGACATCCTTGAACCAAAAAAACAGTTGCTTACAACTCTAATCACTCCAAAATGGTCCCTAATCCGAAGATTAAGACTTTAAACCATCTTAGACATCGATTATTACTACCTAGAACTAAAAAAATTTACCTAGGCTCGCCGAGAATCTCCCCCACCGTATCGGAAATCCCCCCACTTCACTGGAAATCGCCATAGCAAAATACCGAGACTCCTTCTATTCTTCTTCTTCTTATTATTATTATTATTATTATTATTATTATTATAATTATTATTATTATTATTTATTTTATTATTATTATTATTATTATAACAATAATAATAATAATAAATATTATCTTATTTTATTTTATTTTATTTGTTATTGAATAAGATATAATATTCAACAACTCTCTAATTTATGTGTAACTAATAAACAACATATATAAATTTTTACTATATAATAAATTTTTAATTTTTAATTTTAATTATTTTATTTTTAAAAATATTTGTTTTTTTTATATCTTTTCTACTACCAAATTAACATTTTTTTAAATTTAAAACTATTTTTTATAGTATAATTTTATCAATAAATGGTATAAATATATTTAAAAATTATTAATATTACTTTCATCCTATTTCATAAATATTTAATTTAATTTTGAATAAATTTTAAATATTCTTTCTTTTCTAAATTTCTTTTTGGATATTCATTATTATTATTATTATTACTATTATTATTATTATTATCATTATTATTATTTTCGAAAAAGAATAATCGAATATTACCAAATTAAACCAAAATTAAACTAAACTAAATGAAAAGAAGGCAAAAAGAAGAACTCATATAAAGAAACAATCAAAATGGAGAATTCATAAAGAGAAACAATCGAAAGATATATATGACTAATATCAAAATAAAAAATTAGAGACTAAATGGTAGCCATATATAATATAATCATAATTTTAAAGCACTCAAAGTGAAAGGCAACATGTCCAAAATAATTTAACGATTCAAGCGAAAAAAAAATATTCAATAAAACCAATCATCAAAATCAAAACAAAACATATTCTTAAAATTATGGAAACTTAATAATAGATTAGGCTAGTAGTTAAAGGAAGATTGAAACAAATTCTGACATCATGTTAACCATAGATATGATAAAGTAAAGAAATGAGAGAGGTTAGGGTTTATATAATAAGAAAAAACTATCATTTGTCCAATTTTAACAAAAGATCAATTACATTTTATCTGAGATTTTTCTAAGAACTGTGGCCAAAGACATTGTAATTAGAGTTTTTAAATACATTTCGAAAATCGCATCTACCACTTAAAGGATGGTCGATTCCCTACATATTATTTAGTAAATTATTTAATATTTCACTATTTTTTCTATATGTAATTAATTTTTCTACAATCAATTATTATTATTTTTTAAATCAAAACATTACATTCTTATTTACAAAAAAAAAAAAACAATAAGTACAAGTGATCCATAGAATCCAGGTGAGATTCTAACAAACTAGCCTAACTATTACAAATCGACAATCAATTATGCACTCTATGCATAAGTTGGTAACATTAACATGTAGATTAAGTTTCCTATGCAAAGTTCATCTCATAACTATGCTATTATGGTATCTCTCAAACATGGATCTATGCAATGTTGAGAAAATGACATCTCATTCCTTGCCCTCCATTTTTTGTCCCAGTGGCAGGATCTCTTTGTTTTACATTCAACTTCAAGTTGTTGTGTGTTCAATTCTTGGATGAGAGTGTAATATTATTTTAGTTCTTTTCCAAAAACGGTCAAAAGTAAAAAACAAACTATTGAGAATTAAGGAATCAAACCCCTTCCACATTATTTCTTCAACATCATTTTTTTTCCATTCACTTCTTAACATCAATTCCCACCTAATAATTTATAAATGAGTCTTACCATATTCTAAAAATTTTAATTTTATTTTCTTTTTTAAATATAAATTTTTGGTATATTAATATTTTACAATTCAATATTTGAATATTTATTATATGCACATTTTATTTATTATTAGTTTTTTTTTTATAAAATATAACACATTCTTATAAGTAGTTTGATTTATTATTATTTTTATATAGAAATATATATTCTTTACTTTTATTCTATGATAATATTAAAATTTTAGCAAAATTAATATCATTTTCAATTAATTTTTATTATTAAATGGATTATAAATTAAAGGAATAGATTTAAAATATTTTTAAATAATCTAATTTGGGTTAATCTGTCTTAGTGCAGTTTTTATAAAATTTTATAATTTGTATAATTAGTTCGACATACTTCACAATATTGTATTAACTCTAGTAAAATATTGAAGTTTTTGTCATAATGTCTCAAAATTACAAGGGTCTCAAAATTTTAAGAATATATTTAACATAAAATATTTTAAATATTTTTATTTTTTGTTATATGGTTATAATTATTCTAATGATTTTCGAGATTTGACTAAAACATAATGATTGTAATATATTATCATATTTTATAACTTTAATTTTTATCTGCTTAAATGAAACATCTTTTTTTTATTTTTTTTATTTTATTTATTAGGGATCAATGTTTAAAATTGCATCCGCGTCTCTAAAATTGTTTGAGACGGTTATATCTTTAATTTAATATAAAGTTTAAACAATATTTATTTTCATAATTAAATATTTAAAATATTTTTATATGATCAAAATTCAAGATTAATTATTCAATTTTTTATTAGGAGTTCATTTTCATTATTAGCTTTATGCTTTTAGAAAATTAGGATTGTCCCTCAGTGTATACTTTATATTTATCTTAAACAATAGTCTTATCCTCCACTAAACTAAATTCTATAATGAATTTTATTCCATACTCTAAGACAATTCAAATTTTTTAATAGGTTAACTACTTTCTAGACTACTTAAGGCACGATAGGGGTTTTCAGAAAATCACAAATAGATGTATTGATTTGTTATCAAGATCTTGTTTCCAACATTGTCAATAGTCTAATCAGGATTATTCTATGTTTTTAAAATTTATGTTATTTATGAGGATGAAGTTAGCTATTTTTCTTTCTATTTTTATTTATTTTTATTTTTATTATTATTATTATTTAACAAAAGACTAACATTAAGAAAACAACACCAACACAACATAAATTCTTCATTCATTACTCAGAAATCAAAATGACAGAAATTGAAATTATAAAAATTGCAATCCTAAACTAGCATATATTATGGGTAGATTGGTTTTGGTAAAAAAAACTATCATGATGGGAGGTTCCATACCATCAAACATAGAGTACAAATAATGTCCTCGCTAAAATTTGGTGAGTAGTAGCATGCCATGATTTATCAACTTGTAGAAATAGAAGGAAATACAAGTTAGGCTCTAAGCATGTTGCTCTTCCATGTGACCTTGTCTTTCTCGTGCTTTTTCTTTTTTCTTTCCTTGCCCTCATTTCCCTTCTTTGAAGTTTTACTGACAGCTTTTGTCGTGACAACTACAGTAGGTTCTTTTTCATTTATTGGGCTCTTTTTCTCAGGGGTCTTCGCTTTAACTAGGATCTTCTTCTTTGTAAGTGTCTTCTTTGGAACTAGACTGTTAGGTTTCTTTGAAGTCTTATACCTTGTTGGGTTCAGAATCAACATCAGTCTCTTGTGAGTTGTCAGCAGCATAATTGTCCTCTCTCTCTTTCTCTATCTCTCTCTCTCACACACACACACACTTTTATCCTCTTCATTTTCAGTATCTCTTTCACCTTCAGTGTTGCCTTTATCTTCCTCTTCTTTATTTTCCTCCTCATATTGGTCTTCCTCCACATTTCAATATTATTTTCATCCTTTTCTGGCTTATCCCCATCAGTTTGTTCTTCCTCCTCCCTTTTATCAGCGGGTTCATTTTTATTCATCTCCCTATTGTCCTTAGTTACTTGCTTAATTAAGTCATTTTGGGTTCTATCATTGTCTTCCTCTAAGTTTTCTTCAGCTGGTTGATTAATGTTAAACTCCTTGACTGAGATTTCTTCCTCTGGCACTGGCTCCATAGGTGTCGTTACCTTCTTTGTTTCTTGGTCTTTATGGGTTGTTTCTTTAGTGTTTCTGGTGTGTCTTCTTCTGACACGCCAGAACTTGACTCTAGTTGTGACTTGAAAGACACCTTATTTTTACCAATTTTCTTTTCTTTCTTCTTCTTCTCTTCCATGTCTTCTTTGGATATATAATTCCTTTAGTAATCCTTCTCCTGGTTATCTTCTTCTTCTTCATTGATTAATTCTCCAAAGATATGCTCCGTGAAGATTGGTAGGCTATTCATGACGCCTCCCATATGAATGGAGTATATCTTCTTGTGCCATGTGTGATGGTCTCTGACAAACTTGAAAAACTCTATTTGATCCTTCTGCATTTGAAGGAGAACTCATAACAATACCCTATTAGTTTCAAAAGAGTCATATCTTATGTCGTCTCATGGTGCGCCTCATGTTGCCTCTTCTTTCCTTTTGGTTTTAGTAGGTTTTAAATTGTTGCCTTGTCAAAACCTGCTGAGGGTAGCAGTTTTGTCTATTGGGCACTAAGGGGAACCTTGTGTCTTACACAAGGTATTGATCAAACAGGGGAAGTAAATCATTTATTTCTTCTTCTTGGAGTAATCCTGAATCTCTTGAATGATTATTTTGACCATATTCACCGTACTAAAAATAGTAATGCAGTGAAGAAGCACTAGTCTAGCCTTGTTGACAATCTCGTTGTGGGCTATTGCTCAAAGTGAATGCTTGATGGATTGGTACCAAATCTTTGAATCAGGGTGAAGGTTAATTCTTCTAACTCTCTGCTCATAACTCTTGTCTGAGTCAATCCACCTAGTACTTAGATTTCACAAAGAATCCTTCAAAATATTTGTATCCTGATCATCCATTGTCTTCAACATATGTTGATAAGTGTCACAAACATTGTGTAATCCCAATGCTATATTGATTGTTGCCTCAGAGTATAGCACTTTGGCTTCTCTCACCACCACCTCTATTCTCCTACTTTAGGTATCCAGAAATTAGAATAGAACTCTTTGATAATCTGTATGATGTAGGGGTTATGATGTTTGCAAAATTTGTGTCATTTCAAACATTTGATGATACACCCTAAGTCGCTAGGCAAACCTAAATCTTTATCCTCCATGTTATATATGAATCCACTTTCAGAGTGAATGCTAATAGCAGCAAAGAATTCAGTGAAGTGTTGATGAGCGTCATTTTAGATGAATGCTTCAACATCAGAACCTTTAGAGTCATAATAGTCAATGAGTGGAGTTTCATTCTTTCTAGAACACATATTGTATCTTTTTTCCAGAAAATTCGGGTTCCATGGTGAGTTAGATTTTGGAAGGTGAAGTGAATGTGAAGAGGTGATGAAAATTTGTGAGAGAAGTTGCAGTTTTGGGAAGTAAGTTTTAGAGTTGGAATATGGTGAGTGACGATGGAGAGAATATGGATTACATGTTAATAAAGAGAGAATGAGAAGGGAAATTTAAAATTAATCTTCAAGGTGGAAAAGTAACCCTTTAGGGTTACTATGGCAACTTGTTGTAGTTACCAACATCATGAGGCATGGCAGACATGTAATTAATGTCTCTCTGCCCATGCAAATCTACTGAGGTCAGACGCACGACTCTAGGGTTGTCTGTGTGTGGCTCTCTCCCTCCCTCTCTCTCCCCATAAATTTCCACTTTTTCTTTAATGTAATAATTCCTTTTACAACTTAATAATTCCTCTCTCTCTCTCTCTCTCTCTCTCTCTCTCTCTCTCTGAAGGAATAAGACATTTCCTTTCTCATGATCAGTCACGGGTGTGACACCACTCTTCAGAGAATGTCAGAAACCAATTACAACCATACATTATCATCTGAAATAAAATGAATAAAACTAAAATTTATTAAGCTGGGCTACTTTCGAGTAGCGTTATTTAAAGTCTTGTAGCCTAACTTTTAAAACAAGTAAATTTAATCATTTAAATTTAAGGGTGACACTTGTGTTGTGTGAGGGGTCACCAAAATATGTCTTTACTCTTTGTCTACTGACCTTGACTCCTCCCCTGTTTTCTCATTCAAAAGGTCCACAACCCCATGTGGATAAATTTTCAAAAGCTTAAAGGGGTCTGACCATCTTGACTTAAGCTTTATAGGGAATAACTTTAGTCTTGAGTTAAATAAAAGGACTTGTTAGCCTTATACCGGTTCTCTTTTCTGGCACTTCTTGTCATGTCATTTATTTATTTTCTCTTTATATAACTCAACATTCTCATAATAGAACAATATGTATTCCTTTAGCTCATTGAGTTGAAGCATTCTACCTTGACTAGCAGATGTCAAGTTGAAATTGAGATTTTTTATAGCCCAAAATGCTTTGTGTTCCAACTCAATGGGTAGGTGGCAAGCTTTTCCATACACAAGTCTATAGGGTGACATGCCTAAAGGGGTATTATATGCAATTTTATAGGTCTACAAAGCATCATCAAGATGTTTAGATTAACCCTTTCTTGAGGGGTTAACCATATTTTCTAAGATTATTTTTATCTCCCTATTTGATGACTCGGCTTGCCCACTACTTTAAGGGTGATAGGTTGTAGAAAATTTGTGTTTTACCCCATATTTTGCCATAAGATTTTCAAATAACTTGTTGTAAAATTTGGTTCCTTCATCACTGATAATAGCTCTAAGTGTGTCATGTGTAGAAAATATATTTTTGTTAAAAATTTGGTCACAATCTTAGCATCATTGATGGAAGTTGCTACAGCCTCTATCCATTTGGAGTCATAGTCTAGTATTACTAAAATATAAATATTTCCAAAAGATTATGGAAATAGCCCCCATGAAATCTATGGCTCATACATAAAAAAGTTCAATTTATAAAATGTTGTTTTGTGGCATTTCTTATCTCATGGAGATATTCCCAACTCTTTGACATCTATCATATGCCTTAACCAGTTCATGGGGATCTTTAAATAAGGAGATCTATAAATAACCCGATTGTAATACCTTTACAAGTGTTATGGTTCCTCCAAAAATATCCTTCATATGGTGCATCACGACATGCTGACAAGATAGAGTCTTGTCTTCATCATCAAGCTTCACCTCAATATTTTGGAAGTTATATAAATGATCTTATTGAATTTTGTCAATTTCTCCATAATGGAGTTGTTCTCTACCATTCAAAATAAATAGATTTGTTGTTTCAAACATTATTTGTGAGTCAAGGACATGGTAATATACAATGATTCAAGTTTGAATCACATCATAGCCACATTATTCTCCTTGGTGACTTCCTCTAATATTTTATCTTTGAGGCATAAGATAATGGCATTTCATACCTTATCCACCAGCTTGATGTTCACTACTTGTGTTAGGCTTAAAGACATCAATGCCTCACCTTTTGATGCTTATACACAACTTTTTTTAGTTAAGATTCTTTGCATCTTCACTTTCCACAATATTAAATCATTATCTTTGAAAAACTTCTTGATGTCTCATTTCGAACTCATGGTGTTCACTTGTAAAATTAACCATTTTGTCTCATAGTGGGCGCCACTTATTGTGGATTTGAATAGTTGAACCATGCAAGAACTTTGATGTGTTAGACACATCACAATGACAACCAAAATAAATAATCTAAATAAAAAATAATCAATCTGTGAAACATTAGAAGCAAACCAATCTAACCAATAATGTGTTTACCTTGTTCGAGTAAACCAAACTCTTTTGAGAGATAATGCAACTCTCTAATTCACTATATTTTATAATTGATACAGGCGATTACAAAATGAGTTACAAGAAAATAACCTTCAAAAATCATGAGAACAACTCATTTTTTCTACCAAAGTATTTATCAATCTCTAATTCTCTTAATATATGAATCACACAAATCTAAAGTGTTGAAAGTATTTTCCAATCTCTTTAAATACCTCTAAAGTTCTTCTGATTCTTAGAACAATGAACCCTAAGAATCACTCAATGTATATCTCTGAGTTTCTCTTTTGAAAATTTCTCAATAACACTCGTATGACTTTCGGACCAAAAAAGACTAAAAAATGCATTTAAAAAATTCCAAGCAAAACACATATTTTTTTATTTAATATGTATTGTGGTTTTTATTTTTTATTTTTTAGATTTTGAAGTCATTCTCTATCATTTGTGTTTTTAAACATAGTTTTTATTTATTTATAAAATATATGAATTTTGAGGTAAGATTAAATTACACTTTTTAAAAATAAATAAATTAGGGTAATGCTAACTTGTGTCCTAGGGGCACAAGATAAGAAATCCACTTATAAAATATTTATATTAAAAATAATAATTTAAAAAATAATTTTATATTTTTATTTAAATCAATACATAATTTTCAATATAACATTACTTTCTTTAGTTCTTAACTTTTGCCCTTAGGTCACAAATTAACATTACCCAATAAATTATACATCATTCAAATTAATTGCTTTGAATTTATAAAATAGTCTCTATAATTAAATAACTTTGTATTTGAATGTATGGTTCAAATTCAACTCCACTCTAAAAATAATATAAATCAAATATTTTAGGTTGAGTTATAAACATATTAATCTCATTGACTCGTTGGATGGAAAAATATTTATTATAAGGATTTGATTGAAATACACTGACAGTGTAAAATGATTTTACATCGTCTGTTAATCTTAAACGTTGGATATTGAAATAAATTTCATTTATTTTAAATACCTATAAAATAATCCAAACGGATGATGATGAATCGACAGTGTAAATCTTTCTACACTACGGTGTATAGTAATTAATCCCTTATTATAACTCTATTTTATCTTTCAAAATTTATTTGAATTTATAAAGTTAATTTTAACACATTTGATTATTATTAAATATAATTGATTATACTTTTTAAAAATAATTCTATTTAAAAATAGGATTTTTATACTGAAATTCATTTGATTATACTTTTTATAAATTTAGATGTGACTTTTTATACTAGAATTTTTTGTTCAATTTTTTTTTATAATATTTTTTAAGTGGGCCTAAGCCAAAGTAACAACATACAACTAGACTACAACATAAATCAATTCTTTCAACTCACGTTTAATATGAATTAATTTTATAAAATCAATTTAATTAAAATAAAATTTTCTCACACGCCAATCAAAATTGCATCAATTTTCCCCCGGAAATGATAGTACAACCATGCGTTGCAGTCAACGAAGGAGGCTAATAGAATGAACAAAGAATGAGAAATAAAATATAAAAAAAAATCAGTGACATGAATCCAAAGAAGTATAATAAATTAAAACACCAAATTCCATGCTTAGATGAACGCAATGCAACAGTTTTTTGTGTTCCCTAAGAGATTAAATTAAACGCACGTATTTGATTTGTTAATTATTTCATTGTTTCTTTAATCTATAAACTTGTTTGTCTTGTATATTAGCCTCATGCATGCTCAACCCTTTTATTTTTTTAATTTTTTGAAAAAAAAATAATCATAAAATTGTTACCAAAATTTCGTGCCCTTCAATATTTTAATTTGGATACCTAGAATGGGTGGCTAATACTAGTACACCACATTCACATGAATGTGTATAATAGAATATACTATTTTTGAACATGGAATAAATCAACAGTAAGGACATTCCAATGTATATATTGATTCATCATGCTTTGAATTATGTGAGAATTTGGATTCTCTATCATGTGGCAACTTATTTGAACCATAGAAGATGATTGTTCTATCAATAAGAAACAATTAAAAAATGTCAAATGCATCTTCTAATATTTTAAATTTTATATTTGAAACTAAGTAATTTTTTACCTTTTTATATATAAAATTAATTTTCATATCGTTAATCGTTTACAAAATTAGTCCTTAAATAAAGTGTCATAAATATATAATTTTGTAGGATGATAAACGGCATATATTTACCTTTAAAAATCCGTAAAAATATATTTAAAAAAAGTTTACATGATATAAAAAAATTAAATTTTAAAATTAAATTATTAAATTAATTTTTTTGAACAGTTAATTAAATAATATAAAATTTAATAATAATTTATTTATCAGTTTAGTTTGTACCGTCATAGTAATATGATGTTAATTAATTACAACTCTTAAATATTGATTTTGTGATAACTAACTTAAAAATATATATAAAATTATTTGTGATTGGTTAGCTTCACAAAAAAACATTTGATTTAAAACTTAATTGGTAAAAAAAACTTAATTCAAAACCATGTCTCAAATTTTTGAATAAATATTGTTCTTTAACAATTGATATTTTAAAATATACCTTGGATTTCATCATACAAGAATCAAGTCCATAATTGTGTTGGTTTCTTATGGGCCAAGTATGTGTGGATTAAAGCAAAGGGTGGAGTGTGTTTAGTAAAATGCACTGGTGTAAATACGAAGAAAGAAGAGTATTCACTCCACCCAGTACAACTTCTTGCATGATTAGATAGGTTTCACCTTGTGTATAGTAAACCAATGAAACATGAAAATTAGTAATAACAACTATAAATTGATAAGATAATTTTTTTTCTCACAAATATCAAACTTTGTTTTATTGGTTTTAAGTTTATATATTATTAATATTTATTATTTTCACTATCAAATAATTGTGATCATCAGATCATTTAAAACATTTGATTTTAGTTGTAACTATTTGTACTTGCACAGGAGTGTGCTACTCCTAAGCTAGTAAGAATGACTCGAGGTTTTAGTAATTTTTTAGTCGTTAGGATTTGTCCGCAGTAGCAGGAGGCTCTGTTTGGTTGTGTTTATGATGGTGAAAAAGAGTTAGCTCACGTGATGTGAGAGACTATGTGTTTATGCGTTATGAGGGTTAAGTTATGATTCGTCCCTCTTCTGCTATGTAAGAGGTACTTATAGAGGTATTTTGGACATATGGTTTCCTTAGAAATGATAATCGTCCATCCAGTCAACAATGGACCGTTGAATTCCTATTTCTTAAGGAGACATGGGTTAGATTGATGGTTCTGACTTCTCTCTGACCGAGAAACGTTTTTTTTCACGTTTCCCACGACCGGGCAAGTACGAAACATTTAGGGTGAGGCGATCCTTTGTGAGGGTCGACCGATCGAAGCCACCCTTTAAGGGCAATCAATAATCCTTATGTCCTTAAGATGTCTTTCCCCAAATATATTATTGCACTACTTATTAAATCACACACTTCCTTTATCTCACAAAAATTGTTTTGTCTGCTCTTTTTATTTATCTAAAAATAATTATCTTTTTATATTATCAATAAAATATTTATTATTATTTTTACTATTATTTTTTTATTTATTGCTCACTATGTTTATTATAAGAGAACGATTATTTTTTAGATTTTATCGAATAACTTTTGTGTCTGATCTATATATGGTTCATATACATTGGTTATTCAATGAACTTAAAAAGTAAACTTTCTTTAGTAATAAGATCAGATGGAGTAACTTTTTATTTTATTCAACTACACCACTAACTATAATTAATAAGAGTGTTCTAGTAAGTGATGTTAATTTCATCATGATATAAACATATCAACTTACTGTAACGCATATGATTGTGCGCGATTTTTTACTTAATGGAGATGATATTGGCACACATTGTGCTAGTTTATAGTGACTCATGGTTATCATTTGAATCGTGATAGGGTAAGGAGGGAACTTGTACGACCTCATAGATGCAATTGTATTAAACTTAGTTGCGATGATTTAAATATGGTTGAAGGGCTGCAACACTTATAACCAAAGACCTTCAGTAAGACATACAAAAGCAAAGTGAATCAAAGATAGTTGAAGGATGTGAATGATGAGATCCATTTGGCGATGAAGAACCATGATTGTGGACTTGTGAGACAACATAAGAAACAAAGGGATGTTGGATGCAAATACATAGATCAAGGTTCAAGTAATTCTTAGACTTGATCAGACTCGCAGAATAATGATTCAAGCTTTGGATATAGCAGCAAGGTAGTTGATGGTTAAATTGGCATCACCATCAATTTTGAGTCAAGGTAGAGAATTTTAGAAGCATGTGTCGCATCTCAAAAAATACGATTCCTCGCAATGGTCGCGAAAAAATGTGTTTGAGCAGAGTCGCCACCGAACTTTATTTATTCCGATGAAGGAATAGGAAAATATCTATAAAACATTTTAAAATAGAATGAGGTCGTCGCAACCATATTCGGGTTAGGGAGTTGATTACGCAAGGGGAAGATATTAGCATCACTCATGTCCGTTGTACTCAACGGGAACCTTTTAGTTAAACTTGCGATTTGAATGTTAGCTAATGTTATGTTTTTTTCTTCGAGTGATAAAGATATTTAAAAGAGAAGTGAACGTAAACCTCAGAAGAGGGAAAATGGAGGCTTTTTATTAGTGTGCTCGCCAATATCTTACAATCTCATGCCTATGTATCCTTATAATACAATAAGGAAATCAAAGCATTCGGAGTTCAGGGAACTACGGTTTGTTGGTCTCTTTTAATGAACGAGTGTTTAGATCATATTCTAAAGGTTAAACATTGGCTTGTTTGCTTGCGGTGGAGACTTAAGCGCTAGTTTGTATATGCATTAGAAAGGGATAAATAATGTTCTTTTATGAAAAGGGTTTCAATTGCACGGGGGAGAGAAAATATAAGTTTGATTGATTTCGATTGCACGGGGACGAGAAGTTAGGTTTGAAAGGTTTTGATCGCACGGTGGCGAGAAAAGTTAGGTTTGGTTGGTTGGATATGTTTTAGGAGGGACGACGAAAGTTCAAGTTATATGACGCGTGCCAATTGTTCAATTATTCAAGGGATAGTGAGGCGAGCGCCCCCATTCCTTTTTCGTCCAATTTGATATTTGAAAATTGTATGCGGAAGTCAAAAATTCGCGGTAGTGACGCGAGCGCCTCTCACTTGCTTATTAGAGGAATAATGAGGTGTGCGCCACCTATTCCTTTATACAGGTTTATTTAGAGTGTTTTAATCAGAAGACAAAAAATCAAGCACTATGGCGAGCGTCAATCGTTCAATCATTCGAGGGATAGTGAGGTGAACGCATCTCATTCCTTTTTTCATCCGAAGTTTAATTAAAAAAAAGATTTAATCACTTTAAGTAAGCGGAAAAGAAACTCAATGTTGATTGAGGGTTTATCGCATTAGTGAAAATTATTTGTGAAATGATTTGAAATGATATGAGGTGCTTATTAAAGAAAAAAGCTTAGTGGGATTTTGAAAAATGTACTTGATATTGATCAAATACCTTTTATCTTAGTAATTTTGAAAGGTTAATCTTAATGGTCATTTTGTCTTTTTGGATTAACAATTATGCATCAACTAAAAATACTAAAAAATATAGCAATAAAAAATGTAAAAGAAATAATAAAAGGGAGGGGACACACTATCAATGCAAGAGGTAAATGATTAAAAAAATTAAAGGAAATAAAAGAAAGAACAAAAATAAATAAATAAAGCAAAAATAAGAAAATAATAAATAAAAAAATATATATAAAAGACAAAAATAGACTGAAAATTGGGGGTGTAGCTAGGAAAATGCTATAGGTCCAAAGAATGGAGCCTCACAAGGGTGCATTAAACAATTAGAAGGTGTGAGGGAGGCTTCATCTTCTCTAACCCCATATTTGGTTACTAATCCCGTAGCAACAAAAATGGAAGAAAATGAATTCTAACGAAAACATAAAAACACCATATCTTTCTCAATTTTTCACGGAATTAAGCAAATAAATAATGAAAATTTATCTAATTGATCTCAAAACACAATGGTATATTCAAAATCATCAAATAAATAACAAAAAACTTCGAAAATCAACAAAAATATAGCAACATATATTTGCTTGATTTTGCCATTTTATCCACCATCGTGACAAACGAACTATGGATTCATGCCCGGGGTGATGTTGGAAAGTTATTGAATACATTATTTATGTAAAACAAACATCAATTTACGTTTGACCCTTTTTGTTCATGAAGATTCAAGAACACTTTAAACTCTTGATTTTGAAATCAGTTGAGCTTCCATACAAAATGGTGATTATTAAGGTACTAAATAAATAAAACAAGAGTAAAAATGCAATAGAATTAAATAAAGAACAATCATAAGCGTTATTTAAACAACAACAAATCACTTTTGCTTATGGAGGTTCAAGAACACTTTTCAACTCTTGATTTAAAATCAATTGAGTTTCCATGCAAAATGGTGATGATTAAGATACTAAATAAATAAAACAAGAGTAAAAATGCAATAGAATTAAATAACGAACAAGCATAAGAGTCTATCTATTCAATAAAAAGAAAGAAATGACTTGAAAGAAAATGAATAGAAAAATAAAGAGAGTTTTGACTTAGGTTTTGTGAATGATTTGTGGTATCATTTGTGAATGAAATGTGGTTTATTTATAAGCTCTAGAAATGATGGTTTAAGAATTATGCAAAGAGTGTGAATGTCTTCTAAAAAATTATTTAATTAAATAGTGAATAATAATGTAATATATGCATGGAATAATAATGTAATATATGTATGGAATAATGATGTAATAAATGAGAGATATTTTGGACATTCTAGAAACATTGATTTTTATTTTATGATGCATGAAAATAATTAATAAAATTCAATTGGATATTTTGATCATAAATCAAACGATCATGAATTTATTTTTTTCAATATGCATAGTGAAAAAAAATACAATTTTAGTCAATTTCTTCAATATGTCAAATGTTAACTATATGTTTGTTTGTATGATCTTTGGTCATTAATGTACATAATAAGAACAAAAAACCCTAAAAAATATCTTGTGCGAATTGTTGGTTTGATCTGAGACAATTGGACTTAGAATTTAGGCAGCACTCCCTATGCAAAGGACTTGGCCAATGCCAACTTTCATGTAACCAAGTTCTTGTAATCTGATACATCATTAAAGATCCATTTGAGTTCATCTGCAACATGATCATTGTGAAGTTGTTATGTTGAACATGTGACTTGTGGCATTATGGAATTCATCTGCTACATGGACAAATTTGAAGAAGATCATGGAATGGCTAAGTTTGGATTAGATATCTTTATTCGATGTCTTGCTCTTCAAGTTAATATTGTGTGCATTGTTTGTTGCTTAATTCTAATGTCCAAGGAAATTTGGGTTTCTATATGACATTCTTGTCTATTGGATTGCAGCCCATTGGTCAGATCTTTTCAACTCTTAACTTTTAAATTTATGCTTAGGATTAGTCTCTTCATCTCCTCCCCGTCTCTTTAATTTCAAAATCTCTCCCTCCTTTTAAAAATTTATTTTTTTGTACTTGTTTTGTTTCTAAACTTAGACCATTTTGCAAACTAGAAACTTTGGCCTTATGCCATTGCATTTTTAAACTTCTTTTCTTAAATAAACATGTAAATAAACTTACTTATACTTGACTTAAAGATTTCAAAAGCCCAAAAGAACTAACTCATTCAAACCATTTTTAGGCCTTTGGGCCTTTCAAACCTATTTTTTGTTAAAAACAAAGCATCCACTTTGAAATTTGTATCACGAACTACGAGGTTTTGATCCCTCATTTTTATGTTGGTACGTAGGCACAAGTCTGAAGGTCTTGTCAAACACAAAAATATAGTTAATGAATTATTTTCTCATCCCCCCATTCTATTTATTTGTAAACATCATTTTTGTACAAAATACATATGCACACAAGAAAGGGCTCCCTAGGAGTACGTAGGACACTTTGGGGCTAACACCTTCCCTTTGTATAACCAACCCCCTTACATGTAATCTTTGGCATTTTATTAGTTTTGATTTGAAAACTTCTTATTTTATGGGTTTTGTTCGTACTTTTCCCTTCTCCCTTGGAAACAATAAAAGCGCGATGATGACTATTGTTATTTGATGTCTTGTTTATCCATAGCTTGATGATCATGAATTTACCGCTACACATATATGCATAAGATGATGAAATGTGAAGTATCCCTTGGAATATTTGATCAATTGGTGAAGAAACTTGTTGAAAAAGTCAGACAAGATACCCAGATGAATTAGGGTTTCCAAGGCAAACAAACTTCAAACTCTTGATGATTTCTTGATCAAAATAACATGTGAAGATCATGGGGATTTGTCATGCCCCAATTTTGTCCGGGCATTTTAAATTTTCATAAATTTGATTTAATTTTCAGTTTACATCATATGTACATCATAACATGCATTTTATCATTAATAATACCTGAAATATCAGTCAAGATAAATTTATTGAAAATACAGACAAATCGGTTGAATCTTTTCTCAAGTACAGACAAAATCAGCAGATAAAAAGTTTCAAATTTAAAATTGCAGACGCCAGTATTATTAACCTACGGTTCATGTAGTTTAAACTGGTGTGCCCGTTATATTTTTCAGCGACTGTTTCAGTTGCATTTTGACCCGCCTGAGTCTTTTAACCGGTGCAAAACTCTTTCAAAATTAACGAAACGCTGTATTTTTTCAATAAGTATATTTTGTGCTGATCATTTTAGTGTGGCCGATTTAATTTTTCAAGCAAATTTATATCCGGTCCCTATTTATAATCGGTCACTATTTTATGGGTTTAATTATTTAATCAAAGTAATTAGAATTTTTTTTTTTAAATCAAATGTTGATTAGAAATTTTATATATTTTCTTAAATAATAGTAATTGTTTTAAAAAAATAAAATGAAATTAGCATTGGATTCCCATTTTTTTACAGTTGGTATTCACACTTCCCACTCTGTCTTTTCTCTCTCACCTCACGTTTCCCTCACTCTACACGCCACCTACCTACACTCTCCAACGTCTCACTCACCTCACATTAACACGTTATCCCTCTCTCTTTTATCCTACACTCACCTGACACATACCTCCACTTTTTGACTCACCCAAAAAAAAATGAAAACGAAAAAAAGAAAAGCCGTTCAGCTTTCTTCCTCACCGTCGGCACAACCGCTAACAACCTTCCTACATAAGCCTTCATCGTCCTTAACAAAACCACCTCCTTTCACCATTAACATGATACTTATTTCATTCCCAATATTCACCTTACTCCATACTACATTCTCAAAACCTGATCATTCATTCACCTCCAACCTCACCTTTAATTAAATATTCAGTTTCCATCACTAACAATCAAAACAAAAATGATACCATAACAGTACCACAATCCAACTCAATCACCTTCAATCCTCCGCCTAACACCTCCGTTGAGGCACCCGCACCTCCGCCGCGGTTGTGTCTTGTCCACCTACACCATAATCACTCACCATCCCACCGGCAAATCCAAACACATCTTCATCCAAACAACCTTCGCCGACGGAAACCCACACCATAACCTCCGCTCTCCTTTTCCATCACCACAAACCATCGAAAGTCGCCATTACTTTCAAGCTTTAGAAACCAGCAACCATCCACTAACATCATGCCTCAAAATCTCCATTTTCGAACAACCAACTCATCCGCAAATCAGCTACATAGGCTTGAATCATCGGTAACCATCATAACGACGAACAACCTTCATCGTCGGATTCACTTCCACCACGAACGCTTTTCCAGCGAATCCTCTCTAATCTATAACAACACTATTGTCAAATCTCACACAAATACCACCGATTTTCAGATCCACCATGAAACCCTTTCATCACCTCAATAAATTGTTAACAATAAACAACTTCAAAACCTTTTTACGCTGAATCTGATTTCACCACTACCACCACAACAAAAATAACAGCAACTCCTCGCCCACAAACCGCCGGTAATTTTCGTAAATCCATTCGCCGACAGCAGAGATTACGTTGGATTTTGTGGAGCTCAACAGTGCGACGACGAACATCTCCAACTCAGTTCTGTTTCAAACAACAAAGACACATTAATAGTTCACCATCAAACATTTTGACTTCACACCGCGAAACTTCCACTCCGCCACAGTCACGGCAACGAATAAACAAACTTGTCCTAATCGAGTTTCGTTAGTTGCCTCAAAACACTAAAGCAACATCACTTGGCATTGGTAGCAAGATGGTACTGGTGAATTTATGATAATCTTCCATTGGAATCATGCACCTGTAACCATAACAATGTAAATAAGGATATGGTGGTAGCAAAGTTTGAACAAGCTACTGTAAGTTCTTTTCAGGTATTTTCTTAAACTATATAATAAGGATGGATTGTGTTGAAAACTTTAAAATTCAAGACTTATTTTTCTATTTTTTCTATGTGCATACTGATGGTGTTTTATTAGAGCCTTGCAATGGTTACTTTTTGATGAGTATGTTTTGGTTAGAGTTTATTTAGTCTCTTATGTTATTGGCTTGACTTTAATCACATATTTTCAATCAATACTGAACACGAGTGTAATCATAAGCTTTTGTGGATTAATTTTCTAATATGGTGAATTTGTTATTTGAAATAACCATTGAAATAAACGTTAGGTGCCATGCATAGGCACTAATGATGGTTGGTTTTAGGCTACTAATTTGGAGTTTTGCTATCATTATGCTTATGTATTGCTGGATTTTTGATCTCATTTATGTTGTTTGTGTTGAAGTGAGTTTGTCAATTTTAGTAATCAAATAAGATATATGTGTGACTATTGGTTGTTTTTTTATTGATTCTATCGCGATAAAATCAGATTAAATCCGTGGATTCAGAAATTTCATGATGTTATGCCGCCCAAATTCATATACGTTAATTCGATATTTTCACCGTGTTTTGGTCTTTACGCACGACACTTTGATTACGTGGTCGCTATGTATAAATCGGCTTTGAGTATATTGTGATTTACTCGATTCAATCATTTTGTACTTGCTTGGTCTTTTATCTCTTTTTGTATGTTTCAAATTAAATTAATTGATTAATTAAAGTTTTTTGGTTTAATAAGATATTTTTGTTAACTAATTTTAATTAACTTGATTATTTGATTATATTAATTTTTAATCAAATAATTTGGATAATTAATTTTAATTAGCTTAATAAGATGACTTAACTGAATTTTAATCAATTAATTTTGTTAATTGAAAAATGGACCGATTTATTTAACCACCATCTTCCATTTCATAATACAAGCCTGATTTCATTCAATTTCATCATCGATTTTAAACCACTTTAAACCACTAAAGTCAAACAATTCTCGATTCAATATCAAGCCTATTTTCCAAATACCCTTGTAAGTCGATTGCTTTAAGCATCGCCATCAACCTCACATAGCTTACTCTTGGGATTTCTTACAATGAGACCTATTCGGTTATCCAATAACCGATTAGATGATTGATACACTAAAATAAAATTCGTTTCGTTCATAAACACTAAATTAAAACCTCGATCCAATATCGAGTATTTTTAATGTCCAATCACAATTAAATACCATTTCATTTTGGAAATGAAAAGGGGGATGACTTTGAGTTTTCAATTCCTCTCCTCGGTTATTTGAATACGAGTTCTTTTACTCGGTTAGTCAAGTAGTCGTCATTCCTAATCCACCTAAGCACAATCAAATCGAATCATTTTATGAATAAGAAACGAAAAGGGAGATGACTTTGAGTCTTCAATTTTTCTCCTCGATTATTTGAATACAAGTTCTCTTACTTGGTTAGTCAAATAATTGTCGTTCCTCCACAAACTTCCAAACCCCGATTAAAAATCAAAACACTTCCAAAATAAGCTAAATGAAAAGGGAGTCGACTTTGAGTTTTCAACTTCACTCCTCAATTGGACGAATACGAGTTTTCTTACTCGGTCAGTCAAACAATTGTCATTTCTCCGCAAACATACAACTTAATCAAACCACTTTCATAAATAATCATGCGAAAAGGGAGATGGTCTTGAGTCTTCGATTCCTCTCCTCAAATGCTTGGATATGAGTTGTTTTACTCAGTCGTTCGAGTATTTGTCGTTCATACTAAAATACGTCAACCATACATAAACTTATTTTCATAATTACTCAGATGAAACAGAAACTGGTCTAGAGTCATCTATTCCCCTTTCCCGACTATTAGGATGTGAGTTGTCTTACTCGACTATCCGAGTATTCGTCATCCATTCAAAACACCTTAATTATTACCAAATCCTTCCTATAATTAAGGATGAAAAAGAAAGTGGTCTAGAGTCTTCTGTTCCCTTTCTCGACTGTTAGGATACGAGTTGTCTTACTCGACTATCCGAGCAATCGTCATACAACCAAAAATATCTTAACCTATCAAGTTTATCCTTTCTCGCCCTCGTGCGATCGAAATCAGTCAAACAAAACATCCAACATATTAATCCAACTTGTCACCTCGTGTGATCAAAACTCTTTTCAGAAAGAACACTATTTAATCCTTTCTAATGCGCACAACAAACTAGTGCTTAAGCCTCCGCCAAGAGTAGACAAGTCAGCGTTTAGCCTTTAGAACGCGATCTAAACAGTTGTTCGGTAAAAGAAACCAACCAACCGTAGTTCCCCGAACTATGAATGCTCTGATTTCCTTATTACCATAAGGATACGTAGGCAGGAGATTGTTGTATCTTCGCGAGCACACTAATAAAAAACCTCCCCTTTCCCTTTCTGAGGTTCTCATCCATTTCTATTTTTAATAATTTTATAACGCAAAGATAACAAACAAACATAAATTAACACTCGAAACGCACATTAGAACTAAAAGGTTCCCGTTAAGTACAACGGACGTAAGGGGTGCAAATACCTTCCCCTTACGTAATCCACTCCCGAACCCGAATATGGTTGCGACGACCATTATTCCATTTCCTAAAGGTTTTACCGATATTTTCCTATTCCTTCATTGGGATAAATAAAGTTCGGTGGCGACTCTGTTCGAACGTAATTTTTTCCGCGACCATCGCGAGGAATCGTATTTTTCGAGATACGACAGATGGCGACTCTGCTGGGGACTACCTCCAAGCAAAAGAGAGTGAAGCCTAATTTAGTTCAGTTTCTGTATTGTGTGTTAATCTTGTTTGTTTATCTGTTATTTTTTATTCTGCTATTATTATTCTGTCAGAATTATTATATTGTGATTTATTGACTATGTCTTATTTGGGGTTCTCTGGTTGGTGATACTTTGTGAGATAGGCTCTCCACCCGAGTCTGAGAAAAACCATAAGATTAAGTTGGTGGTTGCATAGTGGGCGCCCGCAAGGAGTCTTCCTTGTTGGGAAGATACGAAGACCCCGCCTAGAGGAGATTCTCTTGAAATATTATTGCCCGACGAGTTTTCGTCACGACGATAGTATTCTCAAGTTGGATCAATGACTCTAGGGACCTTTTAACCCATTATATTCGGTGGTTATGTAGTATTAACCTATGAAGTTTCAGAGTTGTTGGGTTAATACGAAAGCCCCAATCAGATGAGATCCCTTGGACGTATTACTATCTTACAGTAATATTTCCAACCTCGATCTATGACTCTGAGAACCTTGTTAGAACCTTGGACTCGAGAGTCGTGTAGTAGAATCCTCATGGAGTTTTCCTTGTTGGGATAATACAAATACCTCACCTAGACGAGATCTTCTTAAGGATACTATTGTCCGACGAGTCTTCGTCACGGCAGTGACGTCCTCAAGAAATATCCATGACGCTGGGAACCTACCAACTGTAGAGCCTACCCATGGGGTTCCATTAATTAGAGATACCTGTCATTTACCCGTTATTCTGATCCATCTGAAAACACTTTGAACCTGTGATCCTGAACATGTCACTACACTCATACACATATCATTGCATCTGCAATCGTCATGCATTGCATATCACCTTTCATACAAAATATATACAAAAAAACTCATCCACCCTTCGTCCATAGCCTGCAGTTGATTTCCCGATACTCATATCAGACTTGAAGTAGCTCTTGAAAGATCATGGATCCGTTGGAGCAAAGTCATATTGCATTGGGAGGAGATGTGGCCTCGATGAAAAATCAGTTAGACCAACTTGTGGAAGCTATGATGGTTTCATCAAAAAAGGAAGACATCCTCAACACTGGCAATCGTTGGACTGATTTGTTTCTATTTTTGCATTTGTAGTTTCTTTGTTGTTAAAAGCTGATTGTGTTTAAACATTGTTGTTTTTAATGGTAATATTGATGAAGTAATGATGCATGTTTTGAATTAATTATCTCGCATTCGCTCATTTTTCTTCTCTTATATCAAAAACAAAAATACATCAGTGTTTCTCCCATTCACTTTTCTTTATCATAACCTTTGCTTTAGCAAAGATTTGAGGGAGGATGACGTAAACAAGTTACCCATAATTGCTGACTATATGCTTTCAGATAAAATTCTGCTGATGATGTACAGGCATTGTTTCAAATTCCCAAACACTGGAGAGATAAGGAGTTAATCCCTAGTCAACCACTTCGAGCCTGAAGTAGGAGTTTCTTTGGGATCTAAAAAAACCTTACATTAAACCTGGGGCAGGGTAGTGTTCAGTTAATCTTACTATGCATTCAAATCACAAGATGAAATATCCAGTATGTGGGATCAACTACATGACATTCTTCGCACACATCCTAAAGTGTCGAAGGAACCTTGAAAAATCAAAATGTTATGACGGTTGTTCTTCAATGACCAATGACTTGGCAGTCACATTCTAAAAAAGGGAATCAATAAAAAGCCCGCTAAGTCGATACCCCAAAAGGAGACTTAGGCAAAAACCGGGGCAATCCCGATGGACTAAAGCTTCAAAAAGCGGTCCATGCAAAAGTTAGGGATCAAAACAAAAATCAAAGGAGGTCACGAAAATCCTCAACAAAATAAAAACAAGATTTAGTGACCACCATATCAAGAATCAAAGGGTCACCAATATCCATGAAGAGCAAAATAAAGTGTATGTCATTTCAAGAGATCTTACACCTGCAAACTCTCTTAAAAGTTGAATGTGTATGGCGAATTAACTAAGCATAGGACTGGAGTTTATCAAGAAGAAGGGTGGGTACAGAAACAATTTTGAGCCTCATATCCTTTGTTTCGATAACCGTGAACCAAGCCACGTTACAACCCTTAAAAGACCTAATTGAAGTAGGGTTTATTCCGAAAGCATACTACATCAAGGTTGCGTAAACTGACTCCTAAAAATTTGTTAATCTTTTACTTTGGTACAATCTTCTGGTTGTATCCTTCGCATTGTTAAATCATCATTGAGTTTGGATTAAAATGGTTCACTCGTCACACATTATCACATCATTCAAATAAATTCTTTTTAAAACTTGCATGAGTATCGCATTAAAATTACCATTTCTGAACAAGCAATTTTAACTGCAAGTCAGTACTTGACGTCAGGGAAATTCCAACAATAAGGAACAATTAGAGGAACTTGGACATTCGTTGGTGCTAACCCGAATCAAGACTACCTCATAACCCACGAATCAGGTGCATGCCACCTAAACATCAGTTGATCATAGGAAGATTACTCCAAGAATTGGTCAGTCTTAAACAGTCTCCAACATCTGTTAATAAATGTTCAAATCATTTCAAGAATTAGTTGATCCAGAGAAAATCATCTCAGGACTCTATTAACTAGGGGCAGATCACCTAGAGGTTCTGTTGGCCAGGGGCAGACCCCTTCAATGTTCAGTTAGGGTGAGTTAAGTCGCTTCAACGCTCATACCGGGGCAAGCTATCTCAAGAGCACAGAAAAGTCAACCACTCCAAGAGTCGGTTAACCAAGGATAAATCCTTTCATGGATCAAAATTCTGGGGCAATCCATCTCCAAATTATGGTACAATTGCTTTCAAAATCCTTTCGAGGTAAACATTTTGCATAGACCCATCACATTGGGGCAAGATGAGCCATACAGGAGATGTCATCTCCCTGACTTCTAGCTGTTCAAGGGAAAGCTTTTTCACACGTCATCAACTGCAGAGTTCAAGATGAGTGTCGGGGAATCACGCTATCACCACATAAAATAACCTTTTGACAGACAAAAGCCTTTCTGCAAAAAAAAACCTTCTCTTCCAATACCCGCGCAGGGGCATTTTGGAAACCTTCCAATCATTACATAAATCATCATCATGCATTAGTCATGTCGCTTTGCTCTAGCATAAAGCCATGCATATCATATCATTTATCAGGCATAACCTATAACATGGACCTGACATCAAAAAGCCTTGAAACCCAAAATCTGACGCCAAAGTCCAATTCTCGTTTGGCAAATTATTTCAAAGCTCAGTTCCCGTCTGGCAATTTATTACAAAGTCCAGTTTTCGCCTGGAAATTTATTTCAAAGTCCAGTTCCGGTCTGGTAATTTATTTCAAAACCCAGTTCCCGTCTGGCAATTTATTACAAAGTCCAGTTCTCACCTGGAAATTTATTTCAAAGTCCAGTTCCCGTCTGGCAATTTATTTCAAAGCCCATTTCCCGTCTGGCAACCTTTTTCAAAAGCCCAGTTCCCGTCTGGCAATTTATTTCAAAGCCCTGTTCCCGTCTGACAATTTATTTCAAAGCCCAGTTCCCGTTTGGCAATTTATTACAAGTCCAGTTCTTGCCTGGAAATTTATTTCAATATCCAGTTCCCGTCTGGCAATTTATTTCAAAGCCTAGTTCCCGTCTGGGAACCTTTTTCAAAAGCCCAGTTCCCGTCTGACAATTTATTTCAAAGCCCAGTTCCCGTCTGGCAATTTATTACAAAGTCCAGTTCTTGCCTGGAAATTTATTTCAAAGTCCAATTCTCGTCTGGCAATTTATGTCAAAGTCCAGTTCTCGTCTGGCAACTTATTCCAAAGTCCAGTTCCCGTCTGGAAAACTATTTCAAAACTCAGTTCTTATAGGAAAAATCATTTACCAAATTCCAGTTCTCGTCTGGTAAACTATCTCTTAATACCAGTTCCCACCTAGTAGGTCACCTATTTCGATACCAGTTCCCGCCTAGTAGTCTATTTTCCGTAACCAGTTCCCGTCTGGTGGCCTGTTGTAAAAGTCAGTTCCCGTCTGACAAACAAAAACAAATTCAGTCCCGTCTGACATTTCAATTATTTTCACCAGTTCGCGTCTGGTAACATATCCTTCAAGTGTTGTCCTCATCTGGCAGTTCCCATTTAAAGTCCAACCTCATTGGCAATCAAGAATTAAACCCTATAAAAACATCCAATTACCCAGTTGCATTCCCACATGTATCGCCTGCATCATTTCATTCATAATATTCCTGCCAAACAGGAATTTCATCAAACACAGTTATATCAATCATCAGCATACTCATGCATAACACTCCCACAAAATGGGAATTTCAACAAAACAAAAATCATTCGCAATCCTACATGCACATCCCAAATATCCCCAGCAATTGCATACTTGCATGTATCTCATGCACCATCCCATGCATGGTATTCCCACCTAAAGTGGGACATCATACAAAAATCAAAAGTAAAATGTCAGGACCCTAGGTCATTCATGTATATCTTGGACATTCCTCATTCCAAATGAAGTTATTACCCTGCATATGCTCGTGGGATTATATCTCAGTAATCATTTTTTTCGACTTTACGATTAATAATGATATTCCCAGCAATTTTCTTTACAATCATCGCTCACCAAGCAGAGGTTACCCTAAAAAGTCTCTTATGAGCTTTTTCCCCTGCAGAGCATTTCTAGTATGTCTCCCTCAAAAGGAGTATTTTCTTAAAGTTCCCCCAACACACGAATATTCGAGATACTGCTTCATTTATCTGGAGAATCTCATTTTTACTGTTTGAGATACTGCTTCATCAATATGAAGAGTCTCATTTCAGATTTTTTAGAGGTACTGCTCTAAGTATCCTCGGAGAGTCTTAGATTCAATTAAGGTATCTTTCCCTTGTTGGAATATCTTAATCCTATCATATAAGATGCTGCTTCGACTCGATACAGAGAATCTCATTTTTACTGTTTGAGATACTGCTTCATCAATATGAAGACTCTCATTTCAGATTTTTTAGAGGTACTGCTCTAAGTATCCTCGGAGGGTCTTAGATTCAATTAAGGTATCTTTCCCTTGTTGGAATATCTTAATTCTATCATATAAGATGCTGCTTCGACTCGATACAGAGAATCTCATTTTTACTGTTTGAGATACTGCTTCATGAATATGAAGAGTCTCATTTCAGATTTTTTAGAGGTACTGCTCTAAGTATCCTCGGAGAGTCTTAGATTCAATTAAGGTATCTTTCCCTTGTTGGAATATCTTAATTCTATCATATAAGATGCTGCATCGACTCGATACAGAGAATCTCATTTTTACTGTTTGAGATACTGCTTCATCAATATGAAGAGTCTCATTTCAAATTTTTTAGAGCTACTGCTCTAAGTATCCTCGGAGAGTCTTAGATTCAATTAAGGTAACATTCCCTTGTTCGGAATATCTTAATTCTATCATATAAGATGCTGCTTCGACTCGATACAGAGAATCTCATTTTTACTGTTTGAGATACTGCTTCATGAATATGAAGAGTCTCATTTCAGATTTTTTAGAGGTACTGCTCTAAGTATCCTCGGAGAGTCTTAGATTCAATTAAGTTATCATTCCCTTGTTCGGAATATCTTAATTCTATCATATAAGATGCTGCTTCAATTCGATACAGAGAATCTCATTTTGCTGTTTGAGATGTTGCTTCATCAATATGAAAAGTCTCATTCATTTTTAGAGATACTGCTTTAGTATCCTTGAAGAGTCTTAGATACGATTGAGGTATCATTCCCTTGTCGGAATATCTCGATTATATCATATGGGATACTGCTTCATTGATACCCAGAGAATCTCATGTGTTCAAATCAAGACGCAGTTCTGCTAATATGCTCGGAAAGTCTTAGGTACAGTTGAGGTATCATTCCATTGTTGAAAAATCTCAGCTGTGATATCCAAGATACTGTTATGACGATTCCCAGAGAGTCTTAACTATTTCATTTTACCTTCCGATAACCTTTTCTTACTGTATTTCTCACTACATTTTGTGTCTGCATTTCTTCCTTGCTTTTCAAAGGACAAAATTTGGGTCTTTTCGTATTTAATTACCTTCCACTATGAATGTATGAAGATTGTTGTCATTCTTACCTTCTAGTTCAAGATAATGAAATAGGGGCAGCTGTCATACCCCAATTTTGTCCGGACATTTTAAATTTTCATAAATTTGATTTAATTTTCAGTTTACATCATATTTACAGCATAACATGCATTTTATCATTAATAATACCTGAAATATCAGTCAGGATAAATTTATTGAAAATATAGACAAATCGATTGAATTTTTTCTCAAGTATGGACAAAATCAGCAGATAAAAAGTTTCAAATTTAAAATTGCAGACGCCAGTATTATTAACCTACGGTTCATGTAGTTTAAACTGGTGTGCCCGTTATATTTTTCAACGACTGTTTCAGTTGCATTTTGACCCGCCTGAGTCTTTTAACCGGTGCAAATCTATTACAAAATTTAATGAAATGCTGTATTTTTTCAATAAGTATATTTTGTGTTGATCATTTTAGTGTGCCCGACTTATTTTTTCGAGCAAATTTATATCTGGTCCCTATTTATAATCGGTCACTATTTTATGGGTTTAATTATTTAATCAAAGTAATTAGAATTTTTTTTAAAAAAAATTAAATGTTGATTAGAAATTTTATATATTTTCTTAAATAATAGTAATTGTTTTCAAAAAATAAAATGAAATTAGCATTGAATTCCCATTTTTTTACAGTTGGTATTCACACTTCCCACTCTGTCTTTTCTCTCTCACCTCACGTTTCCCTCACTCTACACGCCACCTACCTACACTCTCCAACGTCTCACTCACCTCACATTAACACGTTATCCCTCTCTCTTTTATCCTACACTCACCTGACACGTACCTCCACTTTTTGACTCACCCAAAAAAAACAAAAACGAAAAAAAGAAAATTTGTTCAGCTTCCTTCCTCACCGTCGGCACAACCGCTAACAACCTTCCTACATAAGCCTTCATTGTCCTTAACAAAACCACCTCCTTTCACCATTAACATGATACTTATTTCATTCACAATATTCACCTTACTCCATACTACATTCTCAAAACCTGATCATTCTTTCACCTCCAACCTCACCTTTAATTAAATATTCAGTTTCCATCACTAACAATCAAAACAAAAATGATACCATAACAGTACCACAATCCAACTCAATCACCTTCAATCCTCCGCCTAACACCTCCGTTAAGGCACCCGCACCTCCGCCGTGGTTGTGTCTTGTCCACCTATGTTGAGACAGTTTTTAAGTGTCGGGTTTTGTTATCGTATCCACAGAGATTGTAAGATATCGCTGCCGTTCAATGGTTGAATTAATCTTAACTTAATGTAACACTAGGGTTTTGGTTTTAATCAAGTTATCTTGCATACAAAGTAATTAATTGCGGTAAAAGTTATGTTTTGATTAATATGAGAAATATTGTCAAAGTTAGGTTTCAATGATTACATTTGCTTTGCATGTTTTTGCACGGTCAACAATATTATAAACTCCTTTAGATGATAAATAATTTCACAAAGTCCTCTCAATGCGTTTCTCTCGAACACCCATTGTGAGTTTTGTCATTTTGATCCATTGTTTCTCTCGAACACAATCTATCAAAAAGACAACGTTTTGGTTCAACCTTATGGTGAACAAAATCATTCGTTACTATCTCTAGCTAACAAACAAGTTTGGATGAAAACCTAGGTCGAGAATCGGTAAACATCTCTCGATCAAATACCAACACAAAGAGTTTTAAATAGAAACAAAGTTTTCATCATATATTTACCGTTAAAGAGTTTACATATGAGGATCCTTACATTTACACACAAAGCTTGGAAATCACCTACATCTAACCTTGACAAATGGAAGACTTAGCTACTCATTTTCATGGTAGCTTGGTCGGCAAGTAAGAAAAGAGGGTTGATCAACATCCAAGTCGAATGATCGAAGTTGGATGGGAATCCACCTTCTTTTTGTGGAAGATGGTTGCTAGATGAAGAGAAAATGAAATTAGGGCATCAAAAATCCCTCCTAACAATGCTGTAAAATATCTAAGAGAAAGTACAAAAAATGGAAAAGTTGGTAAAAAGTGGTATGGGCACAAAAAGTGGCACCTGCTACTTATAGACAAGTGCAGAACTGTCACGTTCGCTAGGCGAGCAGAATGGCTCGCCTAGCGAAGGCCAAAAATGGGCACAAAATGCCCCTGCGCCCAGAGAAAACTGGGCCTGTGGAACTGTCATGTTCGCCTAGCGAACAGACCTTCGCCTAGCGAAGAACTCGCTTCAACCTTCGCCCCAGCGAGGTTGAGAGGTTTTGCTACTGGAATGCTCGCTGGGGACTCGCTAGAGCCTCGCCTAGCGAGCTAGTGCTGGCTGCTCATTTCACCAAAACAGACTGAATTCGCTGCCACTTCGCCTTCAGTTCGCCTAGCGAATTAATTAACCAATTTACTGGAGCCTTTCGCCAGGAGCTCGCCTAGCGAAGGTTTTGCTTCGCCACATCCTCGCCTAGCGAGCTGGCAGATGAAATGCTCCTTTGCTTTGGTTCCTTTGCCAATTCTCTTGTGTCTTTATTATTAATTAATTCATGCCTTTCCTGCACAATAACAAACACATCAAAGGCACCAAGCTTGTTTATCAATGTACGCATTCCATGTAAAATAAATGTGATTTTGGCAATTTTAGCAAGGCAAAAGAGTGAAAGATGCCCACATATGATAGCTCAAATAAGCACTTTTGGGCATCTAACAACTCTCCCCAACTAGATTCTTGCTTGTCCTCAAGCAAAGTATGCCTCTTGAAAGACAAGAGGATTTGCATAAAGAAACAGTTTCTCCGAAGTTGGATAAACGGCTCAAACACAAGCGAAATTCGCATATACAAGTTCCCAACGGTTTGAATAAAATAATACCTAGGAACTAAAACTTAAAGAGTAATGCAAAATATTTATCTATCTACAACAATGCTATTCTGAATGAATCATCCTATCTCTCCTCTTCGAATAAGGAATGAAGATTTTGCGCGTTTGCAACCGCGGGACTAATCTCACTCACTAACAAATAATGAAGATATCAAATAGATTCATACAATGTCTAATCAATTAAAAATGGTACTGTGGAAGCATAAAGATCACTAAGGGCTTTTCGGTTGAAGCTTGGTCAGGTTAACAAACAAGGGTCATTTCTAAGGCCATTGAAACGAAAGTGCCGATGCAAAAGAGACATTCACAGTATTATTCACACTACTCGACTTGTTTCATCTGTTTCTTATTTGTAACCCTCACAACACATATTCCACAACTCAACTCTTATTTTTCACTATTTTTCTTCCAAGCAAGCATTCATTTTCATTCTTTATATTTTTGTTCTTTTCTTTCACATCAAATGTACAAAATAGATGTTTATTTTCTACATTTTCTATACATATATTTTTCTATGCTTGCTCGGTTTTTCTTTTCTTTTTCAAGAGTTGTGGAATTTACCGATTCTTTTTCGTTCTCCCCAACTTATTTCTTCCACAACCTAAGTGAATGCTCTTAACTTCTTACGGCAAAAGAACAATAATCAATATTTTCCGGGTTGTAAAAAAAAGATTTTTGAGATCTCGCTTTATTTCCAACCGAGATTCAACTGTTTAGGCTCAAAGGGGTTAACAAATACTCTCTCTGCTCACAGGTAAGATATTTTTGGATGTAGTTGTGCTCGAAAGAAAACAAGTGCCTTGATCATTTCTAATTGCTTCCACAATTTCACAATAATAACAGACAAATAATGAATCACATGAATCAACAAAACTTATTAGAATCCAGCATTTAAGTGAACAATGGAGGTTTCCTCACACTTTGTGGTTTTAGGTTCTAGATGAAACATTCATTCAATTATGTTGCACAAAGACAATATTCAATTTACCAAAAAGAGTAAAGTTCCTAATGCATTCTAAAATTCTAGCCGACGGTAACCATGTACCTTAGCTTCATTCACTTGTTATTCTTATCATTGCCATCCAAGCTCGGATGCACCTTCATTGGGTACTTCTTGAGGAGCAACCAATCTAGAAGGGTTTGCCACTCATTCAACCAAAAATTTATTAAACACACAAAATTAACAACAAACATAAATAACATTAACTGAAAAATAAAATTTTGTTCGTGGGGGACACAACACCCCAATAGTACAACCTATGGTCAAAATACAAAATTCAAAAGTACAAATAAAAATGCCATAATAAAAACTGAAATACAAAAAAAAAAAAACAAAAACTTAACCCACAAAGGGCTCAAGACTCCTCCTCACTACCGGCCTCAGAACCGGTCGCCTCATCATCATCCTCATCATCATCATCAGCTCCCACCCCCTCAGAATAGACTGGCACGTCCACGGGCCAATTTGCATTAGTCAGAAACTGCTCCCGTGTCATCAAAGCATGTGCACCACTACCCTGCAGCTGCAAACGCTGCATCGAGTCGTGCATGTCAATCATAGCCCTCTGCGATGCTGCCATCCACTCGAAATTGAATTCACACGCAGCCCGCAGGTATGGATCGACCCTGGGAGTAGAAGCACTAGGACCATCAGAAACCCTAGTGCTACCTGAGGCTGCACTGCTGCCGGTGGCCTTAGCTTTGCAGTATTTTGCCACATACCGGTCATCAATAGGAGCCGGGATCCTAACCTGACCCCGAGACGGAAGTCGCACTCGTGCCTTAATGCACAGACTCATAATCAAACAAGGGAATGCAAGGGGGCAATTCACCCGAGCCCCCGACTTCAGTCCGCTCTCTATTACCGTCTTCAACTCATTGGCAATGATCCTTGCCACATCAATCTCAACATTGGCGAGGATGGAATGTACTAAATGTGCCACTGGGATCGGCACAGTAGATGTGTGGGATTTGGGTTGTATGTTGGTCAAAACCAGAAGAAGAATCAGCTGAGCCATGGGAGTCATGTCCTCCCGATGATATCTCATAGGAACCCCAGATGGGTTCGGCTCTACTGATTTCCCTGGTAAAAGCAGGGCGGCCGTAATTGCTGGGACATCCTTGTGCAGCCGGAGGTCAATATGGTACTGGTCTCTCTCATCAGCACCCAGCTGAAGCGGCTCCCCGAGGATTTGGTTGATCGTATCCCTGTCAAAAGGAACTGGCCGACCGGCCACTCTAGAGACCCAAGTGAAGGGCTCATCATCATCTGGCAATGCGTTAGCGTAGAACTCCCGCACTGTAGCGATGTCATAGTGCTCCAAGGGATTTATCAACCTATCCCATTTCTTTGAATCGATCAACCCGGCAAAACTCCGATACGTGCCCTGTGGGTTGATCAGAAAACGCTTCTCAGGCAAAATGTTTCGCTTCTCCAAAGCGATGTACCGTGCCGCTTGTTTCGGGCCCACAAACTTGTCGTGGTCGAATTGGATCGGCACGGTTCGTGAAGTAGTTGCCGCTCCCTTTCTTTTCTTGCCAGCACTAGATCTTGACTCCATTCTGCAAAACAAGAGATAAAGCAACAAACACGAAACAAACAGATTAGAACCAAAACAGTTTTTATAAGGGACTGGTTTGCTCGCTGCTGCTTCGCCTAGCGAAGTGGCAGCGAATGCTCGCCCCAGGTTCGCCTAGCGAGTGCTAGCGAACCTTACGGGTTTTGGGGTTTTCTGCATTTTCAAAATTGTTTCCCCCAAAACCTGTACATACAAGGTTTCCACAGCAAAACCCAATGATTTCTCATGACTATGAATTGTTCTATGCTATTGGGGATACCTAATTTCATGGAAAACCTAAGTAAGAGTAAATCCCCAATTTAAAAACCTAAATGCACAACATTGCAAACTCCCAAAATTGCATGCAACCTCAAGGTTCCTATCACACCTATCCTATTTACCATTCAAATTTGGAAATAAATAATGCAACAAAAGAAACATGCAATAGGGCAAACCTTGAGGTAAACGGATTTGGAAAGGAGAAGTGGGAAGTGTTTGCAATTGACCGACACACAAATGTTGTTGATATGGATGCACGGTAGAGAATTTGAGAAGGGAAATCGCACACTTCAGCAGAGCAGTTTAGAAGAATTTTTAGGGTAAGGGCAAAACTGCCCTGCTGAACTGTTTAAATATAACAGTTCTGGTGCGCTCGCTACTGCCTCGCCTAGCGAGCAGCCAGCGAGCGCGCTCGCTGCAGCCTCGCCTAGCGAGCTGCAAGCGAGCATGACAGCAAGTGCTTTTGCAAATGCAGCACTTGCATGTCATCCAGCCTGAAAAAGCACACATTACTCATACAACATCAAACATAAAACAGGAAATACTTACAATGTTGGGGTGCCTCCCAACTAGCGCTTGTTTAACGTCGGCTAAGCTCGACGGTGCGATGCTCACAGAGGAGCATCGAGCGGACTTGTGCAGCTTCCGCGCTCTACTTTGTTGTTTGAGCCTCCGGGGTCCCTTTTGTTGAGCAACCTCCTCAAGGGCCTTGTCGTCTTCAAAAGGTTCTTGATGAACCTTTGATAAAATCTTATACCACCCTTTTTCGGAACTATTTGCACAACGCTCACCCATTCACCGTCGGCTATAGAACAATTCATCCCGGCCTCCACTAATTTGACAACCTCCTTCTTTTTTAGCACCCGCATCAATTGATTCTCTTCGTTTGTGGACAAATTGTTGCTTATGATCACGGGTTTAGCACAGTTATCATCAAGGTACACATATTTCAAATGTGGCTCTAGTTTTGGCTCCTCCACTATACTAGTCGAATCCCCGCCTTCCCTTGTCTCTTTATGATAGACAAGTTCTCCACAAGCTTCTAATTCATGCAACAATGCTTCCATGTTTTTTCCTTTATTTTTGGTTGAACCTTTGTATACTCCGATAAGAAATCTTTCGGAAGGATTAGAAACATGAACCTGGTTTGCGACTTCCACAAGTTTTTCGTCAGTGGCATCAATTCGGAAAGAGTCATGTTTGTCATTGAGATGCTTTTTGGCTTCAAACAGATGGAAGGCTACCTCTTCATTTTGGACCCTTACCTTCA
This sequence comes from Lathyrus oleraceus, assembly GCF_024323335.1. Lineage (NCBI taxonomy): Eukaryota > Viridiplantae > Streptophyta > Magnoliopsida > Fabales > Fabaceae > Lathyrus > Lathyrus oleraceus. Next base: position 54,770,380 of record NC_066579.1, read on the forward strand.
TCAAACCGTTATCTACGTCTATCATCATGCGCGCGGTTTTCATGAATGGTCGGCCCAAGATGAGCGGAGCATCATCATCCTCTTCCATATCAATAATAATAAAATCAACCGGAAAGAAGAATTTATCAACCTTGACTAACATGTCTTGAGCCACTCCATATGGTGCAGTGGTAGATTTATCAGCGAGTTGCAAAGTCATCTTCGCAGGTTTGATATCAACATTTCCCAATCTTTTGATAATGGACAGGGGAACTAAATTGATGCTCGATCCCAAGTCAATCAAGCCATTACCCATGTAGGTGTCTCCGATGGTTATTGGTAAAACAACACGTCCCGGATCGGATTCCTTCCTTGGGAGGGTTTTTTGAATGATGGCACTACATCGTGCATCAAGCAAGATTGTCTCAGGTTCCGTGTGCCTCCGTTTTTTTGTAAGTATGTCCTTCATGAATTTGGCATACTTGGGCATTTGCTCCAAGGCTTCGGCAAACGGAATGTTGATTTGCAATTGTTTAAAGATACCCATGAACCGGGCGTAATGCCGTTCATTTTCCCTTTTGGAAGGAGCATGAGGGTAAGGAAGGTTTTGGATAGGAGTAGCGCTCACTACCTCCTTTCCCTTTGCAACTCTAGCACTTTTCCATCTAGGCTTCTTCACTACCTCCCTTATCACCTCATCACTTTTATTTTCCTCAATCTCCACACCTTTTTCTTTTTCAACTTCACCATTATTTTTATTCTTTTCAACTACTTCCTCATCACTCCACACTCCTACTTCACCATCAACATTTTCTTCCACTATTTCCTCCTCATTTTCTCTCTCAACTCTTTTTTTATTCTCACTCATCAACTCCCTCCCACTTCTCGTTGTGATCGCCTTACAATACTCCTTAGGATTTGTTTGCGTGTTTGCCGAAAAGGAAGGACCGGTTTGTTGTTCCGCGAGTTGCTTGGCAAGTTGCCCAACTTGAGTTTCAAGATTTTTTATGGCCGCGTCATTACTCTTTTGATTGGCCATTGACATTTGCATGAATTGCGTCAATGTCTCTTCCAATTTAGAATTGACTACCGGCGATTGTTGAGATTGATACGGATTTTGGGGAGGATTTTGACGGCTAGAAGAACCACCTCCATAACCTTGGTTATGATAATAGTTGCTTCTAGGTTGGAACCCTTGGTTCCCTTGGAATTGTTGTTGTTGTTGTTGTTGAGGGTGCGGTTGATAAGGGTGTTGTTGTCTTGGTTGATAGTCCCGTTGATTGGCCATGTAGTTAACCTCTTCAAAACCGGGAGGTGGACAAAATCCGGTGTCATGTTCACCTTTACAAAGTTCACAACAAGCTATTTGTTTAGCTTTTGACGGTTCTCTTAACTCTTTGATTTGTTGCGTTAAAAGTTCCACTTGTTGTGAGATGAGCTTGTTTTGGGCAAGTATGGCATCATTCGTCCCTAACTCAAGCACTCCCGCCTTCTTCAAAGAATTTCCACGACTTTGACTTTGAAGATCATTCAAAGCCATGCGATTGATAATGTCTGTGGCTTCTTCGGCACTTTTTGACATCAACGAGCCACCCGAGGTGGCATCCAACAACGTCTTACAGTTTGGTTGAAGTCCATTTCTGAAGATATGGATTTGAGTTAATTCATCAAATCCATGCCCTTTACATTTCCTTAGCATGGACTTGAATCTCTCCCACGCTTCATTCAACGATTCACTGGTTCCTTGAGAAAACACCGAGATGGCCGTCTTTGATTCCATGAATCGGTTATGAGAGAAAAATCTTTCAATGAATTTCTCCTCTAACACATTCCAATCTGTCATTACGGCAGGTGTTTGATCGAGATACCAATCCTTTGCTTTACCGAGCAAAGCGTGAGGAAATAAACGTCTGAACAACGGAAGCTCCTGAGCCTGATCCACTCCGGCAGCCAATGCTATCTCATAGAATTTTGTGAGAAAGGCAAATGGGTCTTCATGGTCCATTCCGGTGAATGGACTCCCATACAATAAATTCAGAGTTCCCGTCTTCATCTCAGCTTACCTTCCTGTGTGGTTAGCAAACTGAGCTGTGTTCCTTGGACTGTTGATACATGGAGTAGAAATCGGTGGTGGTGGTTGTGGCTCCATGTTTGGTACGAATGTGAGTGGATTGGTGGTTGAAGAACTTTCTCCTTGCTCTTGGCGTTGCCTAGCCTGTTGCCTCCTACGTCTTGTTTTGCTATTGAGCCTCCTTGCGGTTCTCTCGATCTCAGGATCAAAAAGAAGTTCGTCCACAGGGATTTTCCCTCGCATAAAACGTAAGCTGCACACTAAACCAAACGAATTACAAGCACAAGTCAAAAATTCACAAGCTAAAACTTAAACAACCAATGCGATGCTCGCAATATCAATTTACAATCCCCGGCAACGGCGCCATTTTTGTTGAGACAGTTTTTAAGTGTCGGGTTTTGTTATCGTATCCACAGAGATTGTAAGATATCGCTGCCGTTCAATGGTTGAATTAATCTTAACTTAATGTAACACTAGGGTTTTGGTTTTAATCAAGTTATCTTGCATACAAAGTAATTAATTGCGGTAAAAGTTATGTTTTGATTAATATGAGAAATATTGTCAAAGTTAGGTTTCAATGATTACATTTGCTTTGCATGTTTTTGCACGGTCAACAATATTATAAACTCCTTTAGATGATAAATAATTTCACAAAGTCCTCTCAATGCGTTTCTCTCGAACACCCATTGTGAGTTTTGTCATTTTGATCCATTGTTTCTCTCGAACACAATCTATCAAAAAGACAACGTTTTGGTTCAACCTTATGGTGAACAAAATCATTCGTTACTATCTCTAGCTAACAAACAAGTTTGGATGAAAACCTAGGTCGAGAATCGGTAAACATCTCTCGATCAAATACCAACACAAAGAGTTTTAAATAGAAACAAAGTTTTCATCATATATTTACCGTTAAAGAGTTTACATATGAGGATCCTTACATTTACACACAAAGCTTGGAAATCACCTACATCTAACCTTGACAAATGGAAGACTTAGCTACTCATTTTCATGGTAGCTTGGTCGGCAAGTAAGAAAAGAGGGTTGATCAACATCCAAGTCGAATGATCGAAGTTGGATGGGAATCCACCTTCTTTTTGTGGAAGATGGTTGCTAGATGAAGAGAAAATGAAATTAGGGCATCAAAAATCCCTCCTAACAATGCTGTAAAATATCTAAGAGAAAGTACAAAAAATGGAAAAGTTGGTAAAAAGTGGTATGGGCACAAAAAGTGGCACCTGCTACTTATAGACAAGTGCAGAACTGTCACGTTCGCTAGGCGAGCAGAATGGCTCGCCTAGCGAAGGCCAAAAATGGGCACAAAATGCCCCTGCGCCCAGAGAAAACTGGGCCTGTGGAACTGTCATGTTCGCCTAGCGAACAGACCTTCGCCTAGCGAAGAACTCGCTTCAACCTTCGCCCCAGCGAGGTTGAGAGGTTTTGCTACTGGAATGCTCGCTGGGGACTCGCTAGAGCCTCGCCTAGCGAGCTAGTGCTGGCTGCTCATTTCACCAAAACAGACTGAATTCGCTGCCACTTCGCCTTCAGTTCGCCTAGCGAATTAATTAACCAATTTACTGGAGCCTTTCGCCAGGAGCTCGCCTAGCGAAGGTTTTGCTTCGCCACATCCTCGCCTAGCGAGCTGGCAGATGAAATGCTCCTTTGCTTTGGTTCCTTTGCCAATTCTCTTGTGTCTTTATTATTAATTAATTCATGCCTTTCCTGCACAATAACAAACACATCAAAGGCACCAAGCTTGTTTATCAATGTACGCATTCCATGTAAAATAAATGTGATTTTGGCAATTTTAGCAAGGCAAAAGAGTGAAAGATGCCCACATATGATAGCTCAAATAAGCACTTTTGGGCATCTAACAACCTACACCATAATCACTCACCACCCCACTGGCAAATCCAAACACATCTTCATCCAAACAACCTTCGCCGACGGAAACCCACACCATAACCTCCGCTCTCCTTTTCCATCACCACAAACCGTTGAAAGCCGCCATTGCTTTCAAGCTTTAGAAACCAGCAACCATCCACTAACATCATGCCTCAAAATCTCCATTTTCGAACAACCAACTCATCCGCAAATCAGCTACATAGGCTTGAATCATCGGTAACCGTCACAACGACGAACAACCTTCATTGTCGGATTCACTTCCACCACGAACGCTTTTCCAGCGAATCCTCTCTAATCTATAACAACACTATTGTCAAATCTTACACAAATACCACCTATTTTCATATCCCCCATGAAACCCTTTCATCACCTCAATAAATTGTTAACAATAAACAACTTCAAAACCTTTTTATGCTGAATCCGATTTCACCACTACCACCACAGCAAAAATAACATCAACTCCTCACCCACAAACCGCCGGTAATTTTCGTAAATCCATTCGCCGGCAGCAGAGATTACGTTGGATTTTGTGGAGCTCAACAGTGCGACGACGAACATCTCCAACTCAGTTCTGTTTCAAACAACAAAGACACATTAATAGTTCACCATCAAACATTTTAACTTCACATCGCAAAACTTCCACTCTTCCACAATCACGGCAACGAATAAACAAACTTGTCCTAATCGAGTTTTGTTAGTTGCCTCAAAACACTAAAGCAACATCACTTGGCGTTGGTTGCAAGATGGTACTGAAGAATTTATGATTATCTGCCATTGGAATCATGCACCTGTAACCATAACAATGTAAATAAGGATATGGTGGTAGCAAAGTTTGAACAAGCTACTGTAAGTTCTTTTCAGGTATTTTCTTAAACTATATAATAAGGATGGATTGAGTTGAAAACTTTAAAATTCAAGACTTATTTTTCTATTTTTTCTATGTGCATACTGATGGTGTTTTATTAGAGCCTTGCAATGGTTACTTTTTGATGAGTATGTTTTGGTTAGAGTTTATTTAGTCTCTTATGTTATTGGCTTGACTTTAATCACATATTTTCAATCAATACTGAACACGAGTGTAATCATAAGCTTTTGTGGATTAACTTTCTAATATGGTGAATTTGTTATTTGAAATAATCATTGAAATAAACGATAGGTGCCTTATATAGGCACTAATGATGGTTGGTTTTAGGCTACTAATTTGGAGTTTTGCAATCATTATGCTTATGTATTGCTGGATTTTTGATCTCATTTATGTTGTTTGTGTTGAAGTGAGTTTGTCAATTTTAGTAATCAAATAAGATATATGTGTGACTATTGGTTGTTTTTTTATTGATTCTATCGCGATAAAATCAGATTAAATCCGTGGATTCGGAAATTTCATGATGTTATGCCGCCCAAATTCATATACGTTAATTCGGTATTTTCACCGTGTTTTGGTCTTTACGCACGACACTTTGATTACGTGGTCGCTATGTATAAATCGGCTTTGAGTATATTGTGATTTACTCGATTCAATCATTTTGTACTTGCTTGGTCTTTTATCTCTTTTTGTATGTTTCAAATTAAATTAATTGATTAATTAAAGTTTTTTGGTTTAATAAGATATTTTTGTTAACTAATTTTAATTAACTTGATTATCTGATTATATTAATTTTTAATCAAATAATTTGGATAATTAATTTTAATTAGCTTAATTAGATGACTTAACTGAATTTTAATCAATTAATTTTGTTAATTGAAAAATTGACCGATTTATTTAATCACCATCTTCCATTTCATAATACAAGCCTGATTTCATTCAATTTCATCATCGATTTTAAACCACTTTAAACCACTTAAATCAAACAATTCTCGATTCAATATCAAGCCTATTTTCCAAATACCCTTGTAAGTCGATTGCTTTAAGCATCGCCATCAACCTCACATAGCTTACTCTTGGGCTTTCTTACAATGAGACCTATTCGGTTATCCAATAACCGATTAGATGATTAATACACTAAAATAAAATTCGTTTCGTTCATAAACACTAAATTAGAACCTCGATCCAATATCGAGTATTTTTAATGTCCAATCACAATTAAATACCATTTCATTTTGGAAATGAAAAGGGGGATGGCTTTGAGTTTTCAATTCCTCTCCTCGGTTATTTGAATACGAGTTCTTTTACTCGGTTAGTCAAGTAGTCGTCATTCCTAATCCACCTAAGCACAATCAAATCGAATCATTTTATGAATAAGAAACGAAAAGGGAGATGACTTTGAGTCTTCAATTTTTCTCCTCGATTATTTGAATACAAGTTCTCTTACTTGGTTAGTCAAATAATTGTCATTCCTCCACAAACTTCCAAACCCCGATTAAATCAAAACACTTCTAAAATAAGCTAAATGAAAAGGGAGTCGACTTTGAGTTTTCAACTTCACTCCTCAATTGGACGAATACGAGTTTTCTTACTCGGTCAGTCGAACAATTGTCATTTCTCCGCAAACATACAACTTAATCAAACCACTTTCATAACAAATTATGCGAAAAGGGAGATGGTCTTGAGTCTTCGATTCCTCTCCTCAAATGCTAGGATATGAGTTGTTTTACTCAGTCATTCGAGTATTTGTCATTCATACTAAAATACGTCAACCATACATAAACTTATTTTCATAATTACTCAGATGAAACAGAAAGTGGTCTAGAGTCTTCTATTCCCCTTTCCCGATTATTAGGATGTGAGTTGTCTTACTCGACTATCCGAGTATTCGTCATCCATTCAAAACACCTTAATTATTTCCAAATCCTTCCTATAATTAAGGATGAAAAAGAAAATGGTCTAGAGTCTTTTATTCCCTTTCCCGGCTGTTAGGATACGAGTTGTCTTACTCGACTATCCGAGTAATCGTCATCCAACCAAAAATATCTTAACCTATCAAGTTTATCCTTTATCGCCCTCGTGCGATCGAAATCATTCAAACAAAACATCCAACATATTAATCCAACTTGTCACCCTCGTGTGATCAAAACTCTTTTCAGAAAGAACACTATTTAATCCTTTCTAATGCGCACAACAAACTAGTGCTTAAGCCTCCGCCGAGAGTAGACAAGCCAGCGTTTAGCCTTTAGAACGTGATCTAAACAGCTGTTCGATAAAAGAAACCAACCAACCGTAGGCAAGAGATTGTTGTATCTTCGCGAGCACACTAATAAAAAACCTCCCCTTTCCCTTTCTGAGGTTCTCATCCATTTCTATTTTTAATAATTTTATAACCCAAAGATAACCAACAAACATAAATTAACACTCGAAACGCACATTAGAACTAAAAGGTTCCCGTTGAGTACAACGAACGTAAGGGGTGTTAATACCTTCCCCTTACGTAATCCACTCCCGAACCCGAATATGGTTGCGACGACCATTATTCCATTTCCTAAAGGTTTTGTCGATATTTTCCTATTCCTTCATTGGGATAAATAAAGTTTGGTGGCGACTCTGTTCAAACGTAATTTTTTCCGCGACCATCGCGAGGAATCATATTTTTCGAGATACGACAGATGGCGACTCTGCTGGGGACTAGCTCCAAGCAAAAGAGAGTGAAGCCTAATTTAGTTCAGTTTCTGTATTGTGTGTTAGTCTTGTTTGTGTATCTGCTATTTTTTATTATGCTATTATTATTCTGTCAGAATTATTATATTGTGATTTATTGACTATGTCTTATTTGGGGTTCTCTGGTTGGTGATACTTTGTGAGATAGGCTCTCCACCCGAGTCTGAGAAAAACCATAAGATTAAGTTGGTGGTTGCATAGTGGGCGCCCGCAAGGAGTCTTCCTCGTTGGGAAGATACGAAGACCCCGTCTAAAGGAGATTCTCTTGAAATATTATTGCCCGACGAGTTTTCGTCACGACGATAGTATTCTCAAGTTGGATCAATGACTCTAGGGACCTTTTAACCCATTACATCCAGTGGTTATGTAGTATTAACCTACGAAGTTTCAGACTTGTTGGGTTAATACGAAAGCCCCAATCAGATGAGATCCCTTGGACGTATTACTATCTTACAGTAATATTTCCAACCTCGATCTATGACTCTGAGAACCTTGTTAGAACCTTGGACTCGAGAGTTGTGTAGTAGAATCCTCATGGAGTTTTCCTTGTTGGGATAATACAAAGACCTCACCTAGACAAGATCTTCTTAAGGATACTATTGTCCGACGAGTCTTTGTCACGGCAGTAACGTCCTCAAGAAATATCCATGACTCTGGAAACCTACCAACTGTAGAGCCTACCCATGGGGTTCCCTTAATTAGAAATACCTATCATTTACCTTTTATTCTTATCCATCTGAAAACACTTTGAATCTGTGATCCTGAACATGTCACTACACTCATACACATATCATTGCATCTGCAATCGTCATGCATTGCATATCACCTTTCATACAAAATATATACAAAAAACCTCATCCACCCTTCGTCCATAGCCTGCAGTTGATTTCCCGATACTCATGTCAGACTTGAAGTAGCTCTTGAAAGATCATGGATCCGTTGGAGCAAAGTCATATTGCATTGGGACGAGATGTGGACTCGGTGAAAAATCAGCTAGACCAACTTGTGGAAGCTATGATAGTTTCATCAAAAAAGGAAGACATCCTCAACACTGGCAATCGTTGGAATGATTTGTTTCTATTTTTGCATTTGTAGTTTCTTTGTTGTTAAAAGTTGATTGTGTTTAAACATTGTTGTTTTTAATGGTAATATTGATGAAGTAATGATGCATGTTTTGAATTAATTATCTCGCATTCGCTCATTTTTCTTCTCTTATATCAAAAACAAAAATACATCAGTGTTTCTCCCATTCACTTTTCTTTATCATAACCTTTGTTTTAGTAATGATTTGAGGGAGGATGATGTAAACAAGTTACCCATAATTGCTGACTATATGCTTTCAGATAAAATTCTGCTGATGATGTACAGGCATTGTTTCAAATTCCCAAACACTGGAGAGATAAGGAGTTAATCCCTAGTCAACCACTTCGAGCCTGAAGTAGGAGTTTCTTTGGGATCTAAAAAAACCTTACATTAAACCTGGGGCAGGGTAGTGTTCAGTTAAACTTACTATGCATTCAAATCACAAGATGAAATATCCAGTATGTGGGATCAACTACATGACATTCTTCGCACACATCCTAAAGTGTCGAAGGAACCTTGAAAAATCAAAATGTTATGACGGTTGTTCTTCAATGACCAATGACTTGGCAGTCACATTCTAAAAAAGGGAATCAATAAAAAGCCCGCTAAGTCGATACCCCAAAAGGAGACTTAGGCAAAAACCGGGGCAATCCCGATGGACTAAAGCTTCAAAAAGCGGTCCATGCAAAAGTTAGGGATCAAAACAAAAATCAAAGGAGGTCACGAAAATCCTCAACAAAATAAAAACAAGATTTAGTGACCACCATATCAAGAATCAAAGGGTCACCAATATCCATGAAGAGCAAAATAAAGTGTATGTCATTTCAAGAGATCTTACACCTGCAAACTCTCTTAAAAGTTGAATGTGTATGGCGAATTAACTAAGCATAGGACTGGAGTTTATCAAGAAGAAGGGTGGGTACAGAAACAATTTTGAGCCTCATATCCTTTGTTTCGATAACCGTGAACCAAGCCACGTTACAACCCTTAAAAGACCTAATTGAAGTAGGGTTTATTCCGAAAGCATACTACATCAAGGTTGCGTAAACTGACTCCTAAAAATTTGCTAATCTTTTACTTTGGTACAATCTTCTGCTTGTATCCTTCGCATTGTTATTTCATCATTGAGTTTGGATTAAAATGGTTCACTCGTCACACATTATCACATCATTCAAATAAATTCTTTTCAAAACTTGCATGAGTATCGCATTAAAATTACCATTTCTGAACAAGCAATTTTAACTGCAAGTCAGTTCTAAACGTCAGGGAAATTCCAACAATAAGGAACAATTAGAGGAACTTGGACATTCGTTGGTGCTAACCCGAATCAAGACTACCCCATAACCCACGAATCAGGTGCATGCCACCTAAACATCAGTTGATCATAGGAAGATTACTCCAAGAATTGGTCAGTCTTAAACAGTCTCCAACATCTGTTAATAAATGTGCAAATCATTACAACATCTGTTAATAAATGACAAGACCCCATAGATTTTTAAAAAAGTCGAAAAATGGTAATTTACATGGAAAAGAGATACATTGAATACAATGATCATTAATCATTCTACCGCCTTCAATATCGATTATGCTCTTGGCTTTGGTTGAAGATGAATTAGAAACCAACATTGAGCTCAAGAAAGACTTCAAGACTGAAGATCAACAGGATGCAGTTACTTGCCATAATCCCTAATTTTTACATAAATTGCCCCAAGATGGGGTACTCAATTTATCGGGAAATTTTTTCTGTTTTATGTCTCTAACTCTTGCCTGGATCGCCCTTTCGGGTTTTCAATCCACCGAGACACTCATTTTTGCCTAAGTCGCCCTTTCGAGTTTTCAACTTAACGAGCTGATCTTTTCTTTTTAGGTGAAGTATTTCTTGACTGCATCAGCATTCACAGGACGAGTGAACTCTTCACCATCCATAGTTGTAAGAATCAAAGCACCGCCTGAAAAGGATCTCTTAACAGCGTATGGGCCTTCATAATTAGGAGTCCATTTTCCGCTAGAATCTGGTTTCAAAGATAGAATCTTCTTGAGCACAAGGTCACCTTCTCTGAACACACGAGGTATGACCTTCTTATCAAATGCTTTCTTCATTCTCTACTGATACAACTGATCATGACACATGGAAGTTAATCTCTTCTCTTAAATCAAATTCAGATGGTCATACCTGGTCTAACACTATTCAGCTTCAGTCAACTTGGCTTCCACCATCACACGCAATAATGGGATCTCAACCTCTACCGGGAGCACAACTTCCATGCCATAAACAAGTGAGAAAGGGGTTGCCCCTGTTGAAGTGTGGATGCATGTACAATACCCATGTAAAGAAAATGGGAGCATCTCATGCCAATCCTTATACGTTACAACCATCTTCTGAATGGTCTTCTTGATGTTTTTGTTCGCAGCTTCAACAACCCCATTCATCTTGGGTCTGTATGGAGAAGAATTATGGTGTGCAATCTTGAAGTCTTTACAAAGAGATTCCACCATATTATTATTCAAGTTAGAACCATTATCAATAATGATCTTACTTGGCACACCAGTTCTTCCCTATCTACAAATTTGCACATAGGTCCAAACATGATTCTTTCCTTCAAATGCTCATCTTCCTTTAATTTTCCCAATTCTTGCTCCAAAACATCAATTGATTTGAGGAGAATCTTATGAATAATGGTCTCCCAACTAGAGAGCATTGAACATTCAACTACATCTTCCTCTGGATATCGCAAAGCACTCAACACGTTGAACACAACTTGTTGTCCATTAACTCTCATTGTTAGCTCTCTTTTTCCACATCTATTAATGTTCTTCCTGTGGCAAGGAATGGTCTTCCTAACAGAATAGGAGTATCCTCATCAGCATTGAAATCAATTATGATGAAATTAGTGAGAAACACGAATTTGTCAACCCTCACTAGTACATCTTCAATTTTCCCTTGTGGATAGCAGATGCTCCTGTCAACCAATTGAAGTGTGATGGTTATTGGTCTAGCAGCACCTATACCCATCTTCTTAAATATATATAAGGGAATCCAATTTATACTTTCATTAAGGTTGCATAGAGCCCTGCCACAGAATGACTCTCCAATATAGCATGGATTCTAAAAACTGCCAGGATCCTTCAGGTTCGGTGAAAGTGTTCCTTGCATAAACTGACTACATTCTTGTGTTAAAGCAACAGTAGAAAATTCACCTACTTTATTTCTTTTGGTGAGCACATCCTTTATGAAGTTGGCATAGTTCGGAATTTGTTGTATAGCTTCAATCAAAGGAATATTGATGTGCAGTTGCTTCAGAATCTCCATGAATTTACCAAACTGTTGTTCTTATTTTTCTTTCCTAATCCTTTGAGGAAAATGTGGTGGTGGTATTTCTTGTAAAATCCTTGGTGTCTTGTCAAATTCAGATATGACTCCTTCCTGCTTTTCTGAACCAGAAATCATGCCCTCATTGCTTCTCTTGTCACCATTTCCTCTTTGTTCCTCTGAGATCGGTTCCTCAGTGGACTCTTTTTTTGGACTGTTGTCCTGTGGTGTCAGTTATCCACTTGACTATTGACTTGTTGATCCTTCATATTCTTTACCATTTCTTAGTTTGATAACTTTGCAAGTTTCAATACTCTTTGCTCCTGAGGTAGTGGCAGAGGATTCAGTAGAGCTGGGAAGAGTTCCCTTATTTCTAGAACTAAGGGCAGTAGCAATTTGCCCTACTTGATTCTCAAGGTTTTTAATACTTTCTCCTTGTGTTTGAAACTGAGTTTTTGCCTCTTGAATGAAAGATTTTAGAATATTCTCCAACTGATTATTTCCTTAATTTGAAGGAGAATGGCGATCCAAAACGCAGCGGAAATTAAAATTTTCTCCTTTAGTGATCCTTACGCATGGGCATGATCAGTGATAGAATAGTTACCTCTTGTGACGATTGAAACCTTTGATGCAGATATACAGAGCGATCACGAACGTTGAACGAAGACAACGCCTCTACTCAGTCCACACGAACGGATTCCTTCAATCTCAATGCTAGCTACTACGAATGAAGGCTTTGAGTGAGAGAGAGAGAGAGAGAGAGAGAGAGAATGAAAATGCAACCGCAAAAAATGCTTCTGCTTAAGGGTTCTATTTATAGAACCACTTGTGTGGGCTTCAAGCTAAAAAGCCCACTTAAGTGTAAGTGGCCCATATTTTATAATATGCCAAAATCACTTAAGTGTGTGGTACCTTACCATATTCCGTATTCTACTTAAGTACACCGTACCTTACGATGTTCTACAATTCACTTAAGTGCACCGTACGTTACGTTGTTCCTTAGTTACTCTATCTCTCATCAATCCGTCCTTTGTGTTCGACCCTGTTGGTTTTTGCGGCATTGGCAATTATATTAAATCACATATTTAACATAATAAACAGTGAGCGGTGTCTAGCAACACATCACTGCTACCCAAGACACGAAAATGTCATGTGATCTGACAAATCCTTCTGTGATAATACTTATGTGTATAATTATCCTTTTGCCCTTATGTATATATTGAACGCAAGGCATAGACTGTGTCATCCTTGTCCAGTTCAATATTGGGCCCATAGACATTTATCCTGTTACGCAGGATGGGCAAATTCCATCTAGGTCACGCATGTTCCTTAGCATGCTTCGTGGAGTACCCATCAACTGTCTTTATGGTCATCCAGTTATGGATAACGTTTGATCAGCAATAAAGCACTCGACTCTACATCTAGGGTCCATAGTGGTTTCAGGTCGAAGGGTGGTATACACCATTATTACCATGAGAATAACTTATGACACTTTGCATAACATTCTATATAGTATTCTCTTAGCGGGTCAATCCAGTATAAATATCACTCTTAATATTCATACCTATGTTTAAGACTTGATAACTCCCTATCCATGATCCATGAGATGTGATCATTAGTCTATATATATATAATAGGCTTAATGCTTTAATGTTATCCCACTTCACAATAAAGCTCGACTACGGATACTTTAAGAATAGTGTCCTTATGTTTAATGTGATCTCATGATTAAGTCATACTTGATACATTAAGTCAAACCATTTTTAGGCCTTTGTGCCTTTCAAACCTAATTTTTGTTAAAAACAAAGCATCCACTTCGAAATTTATATCACGAACTACGAGGTTTTGATCCCTCATTTTTATGTTGGTACGTAGGCACAAGTCTGAAGGTCTTGTCAAACATAAAAATATAGTTAATGAATTCTTTTCTCATCCCCCCATTCTATTTATTTGTAAACATCATTTTTGTACAAAATACATATGCACACAAGAAAGGGCTCCCTAGGAGTACGTAGGACACTTTGGGGCTAACACCTTCCCTTTGTATAACCAACCCCCTTACATGTAATCTTTGGCATTTTATTAGTTTTGATTTGAAAACTTCTTATTTTATGGGTTTTGTTCGTACTTTTCCCTTCTTCCTTGGAAACAATAAAAGCGCGGTGGCGACTCTTGTTATTTGATGTCTTGCTTATCCATAGCTTGATGATCATGAATTTACCGCTGCACATATATGCATAAGATGATGAAATGTGAAGTATCCCTTGAAATATTTGATCAATTGGTGAAGAAACTTGTTGAAAAAGTCAAACAAGATACCCAGATGAATTAGGGTTTCCAAGGCAAACAAACTTCAAACTCTTGATGATTTCTTGATCAAAATAACAAATGAAGATCATGGGGATTCATATATGATACTTAGAGCCATAGTAAACCATTTCTTGATTGAGATCCTTGCATTGAGAGTCTCAAACCCTAGATATGTTCTTGATCGATCAAAGGTGAGCATGTGCGCACTACCTACAAAAGAGTTAGACTATACAATGACATATTTTTGGTTACTAAATAAAGAAAAACAAAGTATGATACAATCACATGGTGCTTGGTGATCTATCCCAATGCAAACCCAATTAATGAGGGGTAAGGAGGATGCCAAGGTGTGATCCCAATGCATATGATGAGAATAGCATGAGGGATCTTATGGTCAAAATTGGGGTCTTACAGCTGCCCCTATTTAAGGACGTTCTAGCTGAGGAGATGAAGGTTAAAATCTTCGCATCGACTTAGTAGAATAGACTTAAATAACAACATATAGGAACAAATTTTGGCCCCTAAGAGACCTCATGATGCATATGATATGAATGTTAAAATAATCTTTGTGGGGAGAATGTTTCCACAAAGGAAAAGAATCCGGAGAGACCGAAAGTCCGCAGGAGTATAATGCATTCCGTTAGGAAAACTCACTGGGGAGACAGAGACTCTGGGGAATAAAAGGGTCGTGCGTAGGCCAGGCTACGACTTCAAAAGTGTTGGGGGGACTCGAGGGATTCCATGAAAATAAATCAATGGAAAGACTCAGCCGGGGGAAAAAAGGAACATCGGCAGAGGAGACTGGTATATCAGAATAAAGCTGAAATACTCGAAACAAGCAGGAAATGGTGATTTCACTGAGGGAATACGCGCTCAGACTCAACTGGGGAAGAAATGATCTTCAACACAGGAGTAACAGAAATGTATTATCCATTACCGGTTACTGGGTAAGGAGATAACATAATCTGTCAGAGAGGACATTCGTTACCGGTTGGGGTAAACATATCAAGGATGACTCGTTGAGGGCAAAAGGAGGTGTATTCACCGCTGGGAAAAATCCAAAATAGGGTTTACATCTACCGGCTACTGGGCAGAAGACCAGCAAAGAAAGAGAACATCCTTCACTGATTAAAGTGAATATATCAAGGATAGACTCAAAGGGGAAGAATATTTGTCATCAGTTAAGATGAACATATCAAGGATAGACTTACCTGGGGATATTAGGAAGAGTATCTGTTACTGGTTAGGGTAAACATATCAAGGATAAACTGCCTGAAAAAGTAGGAATTATATCTAGCGGTTACTGGATAGAATACCGGAAAGAGAATATCCATCATCGGTTAAGATGAACATATCAAGGATAAACTCCGAGGGGAGAAATAGGAATTACATCTACCAATTACTAGATAGAATACAGAAAAGAGAATATATATCATCGGTTAAGATGAACATATCAAGGATAGACTCCATGAAAGGGGAAACAGGGTTTACAACTACCGATTATTGGGCAGAAGACCGCAAAGAAAGAGAACAAAATAGGGATTACAACTACCTTTTTGCTGGGTAGAATACCAAAATAAGAATATCCGTCATCGGCTAAGATGAACATATCAATGATAGACTCAGAAGGGAAAGAATATTCGTCATTGGTTAAGATGAACATATCAAGGATAAACTTCCTGGGAGACATAAAAACGAATCCACGGGGGAGATAAAGGTTACTTTTGCCGGATACTGGGGCAAATGTGAAATACTTGCAAATTGAGGAGAATATTACCATTTACTGGGCAATAGACTCTCAGGGGACCAAAAGCATCTATCTAGGTAAGATCTAGAAAGAAACAGTCAATCAAAGACTCAACCCAATAAGGATATAACTCAGGGAGAGTGATTCCATCCAGATAATCAACTGGGGAGGAAACTGAAATAATGATCATCCACGAGGAAATATCTCAGTAGGGAATGAGAAAGGTTAAATTATTTCTGCTTAAGGGGGATGACACTCTATAATTGAAAGAGGACAGACAAACCAAATCTGCATGGGGGAAAAAGGATACCACCGTAGCAGAGGATCAGAGAAATAATGGATTACAAAGTGCATTATTAATGCAATGATGAAATTTATTAATGTATATATATATATATATATATATATATATATATATGATTATGCTGACAAAATGATCACGAAGGATACAAATGTCACTGGACTGCATCACAAATACAATACTCATCCAATCCTCAAAGCAGAGAAACATCTACTGGAGAGAAAAAGTTGCGAAGGATGAACGGGAACCATCAACCTCAAAGGCTCAACCCTGGCTGGGGAAAAGGAAAAGATTTTCCGAAAATCTGCACCATCAACTCAGCGGGGAATTTTAGGTCAATACCATATCAAATGGGAGACAACCTTGCAGAGGATCGAAAATACTGATCAAGAATCAGGGCTAACAGGGGTCACGGAAAACTCTGCTGGAAACTTGAGGGGAAACAAAATTGATGAATCTATGCAACGTGCTGCGATAAAGCGCCTACAACTCAAGGGAGGAAATTACGAACTCAGCTGGGGAAACCAACAAAACTCGGCTGGATATGTTGAAATGTTGTTGGGGAAGGGGCATAAATCACACCAACTGCTTGGGGATAAAACCAACAATGCTTCACATTTTAGGGCTTACCTGTTCTCAGACCGCTGTGGATATTCCTTTAAATGAAATTGATTGCTCTTTTAAAAGTAATTGCTTTAATTATTTAAGAAAACATGATTTAAAACTTTTAATCTCAAAATGAGCACAATAAAAATTTAATTCTATTTGGCTGAATAAATAAGAGTGGAAACAAGTGGATAAAAAGCTCAACTTTATTTAATAGAATGGTAGTCTATAAATGACAAGACCCCATAGATTTTTAAAAAAGTCGAAAAATGGTAATTTACATGGAAAAGAGATACATTGAATACAATGATCATTAATGATTCTACCGCCTTCAATATCCACTATGCTCTTGGCTTTGGTTGAAGATGAATTAGAAACCAACATAGTGATCAAGAAAGTCTTCAAGACCGAAGATCAACAGGATGCAGTTACTTGCCATAATCCCTAATTTTTGCATAAATTGCCCCAAGATTGGGTACTCAATTTATCGGGAATTTTTTTCTGTTTTATGTCTCTAACTCTTGCCTGGATCACCCTTTCGGGTTTTCAATCCACCGAGACACTCATTTTTGCCTAAGTCGCCCTTTCGAGTTTTCAACTTAGCGAGTTGTTCTTTTCTTTTTAGGCGAAGTATTTCTTGACTGCATCACCATTCACACGACGAGTGAACTCTTCACCATCCATAGTTGTAAGAATCAAAGCACCGCCTGAAAAGGATCTCTTAACAGCGTATGGGCCTTCATAATTAGGAGTCCATTTTCCCCTAGAATCTGGTTTCAAAGATAGAATCTTCTTGAGCACAAGGTCACCTTCTCTGAACACACGAGGTATGACCTTCTTATCAAATGCTTTCTTCATTCTCTGCTGATACAACTGACCATGACACATGGCAGTTAATCTCTTCTCTATAATCAAATTCAGATGGTCATACCTGGTCTAACACTATTCAGCTTCAGTCAACTTAGCTTCCATTATCACACGTAATGATGGGATCTCAACCTCTACCGGGAGCACAGCTTCCATGCCATAAACAAGAGAGAAAGGGGTTGCCCCTGTTGAAGTGTGGATGGATTTAGGATACCCATGCAAAGCAAATGGGAGCATCTCATGCTAATCCTTATACGTTACAACCATCTTCTTAATGATATTCTTGATGTTTTTATTCACAAATTCAACAACCCCATTCATCTTGGGTCTGTAGGGAGAAGAATTATGGTGTGCAATCTTGAAGTCTTTGCAAAGAGCTTCCACCATATTATTATTCAAGTTAGATCCATTATCAATAATGATCTTACTTGGCACACCAGTTCTTCTCTATCTACAAATTTGCACATAGGTCCAGACATGATTCCTTCCTTCAAATGCTCATCTTCCTTTAATTTTCCCAATTCTTGCTCCAAAACATCAATTGATTTGAGGAGAATCTTATGAATAATGGTCTCCCAACTAGAGAGCATTGAACATTCAACTACATCTTCCTCTGGATATCGCAAAGCACTCAACACGTTGAACACTACTTGTTGTCCATTAACTCTCATTGTTAGCTCTCTTTTTCCACATCTATTAATGTTCTTCCTGTGGCAAGGAATGGTCTTCCTAATAGAATAGGAGTATCCTCATCAGCATTGAAATCAATTATGATGAAATTAGTGGGAAACACTAATTTGTCAACCCTCACTAGTACATCTTCAATTCTCCCTTGTGGATAGTAGATGCTCCTGTCAACCAATTGAAGTGTGATGGTTATTGGTCTAGCAACACCTATACCCATATTCTTAAATATATATATATATATATATATATATATAATGGAATCCAATTTATACTTTCATTAAGGTTGCATAGAGCCCTGCCACAGAATAACTCTCCAATATAGCATGGAATCTAAAAACTGCCAGGATCCTTCAGGTTCGGTGAAAGTGTTCCTTGCATAAACTGACTACATTCTTGTGTTAAAGCAACAGTAGAAAATTCACCTACTCTATTTCTTTTGGTGAGCACATCCTTTATGAAGTTGGAGTAGTTCGGAATTTGTTGTATAGCTTCAATCAAAGGAATATTGATGTGCAGTTGCTTCAGAATCTCCATGAATTTACGAAACTGTTGTTCTTATTTTTATTTCCTAATCCTTTGAGGAAAATGTGGTGGTGGTATTTCTTGTAAAATCCTTGGTGTCTTGTCAAATTCAGATATGACTCCTTCCTGCTTTTCTGAACCAGAAATCATGCCCTCATTGCTTCTCTTGTCACCATTTCCTCTTTGTTCCTCTGAGATCGGTTCCTCAGTGGACTCTTTTTTTGGATTGGTGTCCTGTGGTGTCAGTTATCCACTTGACTATTGACTTGTTGATCCTTCACATTCTTTACCATTTCTTAATTTGATAACTTTGCAAGTTTCAATACTCTTTGCTTCTGAGGTAGTGGCAGAGGATTCAGTAGAGCTGGGAAGAGTTCCCTTATTTCTAGAACTAAGGGCAGTAGCAATTTGCCCTACTTGATTCTCAAGGTTTTTAATACTTTCTCCTTGTGTTTGAAACTTAGTTTTTGCCTCTTGAATGAAAGATTTTAGAATATTCTCCAACTGGTTATTTCCTTGATTTGAAGGAGAATGGCGATCCAAAACGCAATGGAAATTAAAATTTTCTCCTTTAGTGATCCTTACGGATGGGCATGATCAGTGATAGAATAGTTACCTCTTGTGACGATTGAAACCTTTGATGCAGATCTACGGAGCGATCACGAACGTTGAACGATGACAACGCCTCTACTCAGTCCACACGAATGGATTCCTTCAATCTCAGTGCTAGCTGCTACGAATGAAGGCTTTGAGTGTGTGTGTGTGTGTGTGTGTGTGTGAGAGAGAGAGAGAGAGAGAACGAAAATGCAACCCCAAAAAATGCTTCTGCACAAGGGTTCTATTTATAGAACCACTTGTGTGGGCTTCAAGCTAAAATGCCCATTTAAGTGTAAGGTGCCCATATTTTATAATATGCCAAAATCACTTAAGCGTGTGGTACCTTACCATATTTCGTATTCTACTTAAGTACACCGTACCTTACGATGTTCTACAATTCACTTAAGTGCATCGTACCTTACGGTGTTCTTTAGTTACTCTATCTCTCATCAATTCGTCCTTTGTGTGTGACCCTGTTGGTTTTCGCGGCATTGGCAATTATATTAAATCACATATTTAACATAACAAACAGTGAGCGGTATCTAGCAACACATCACTGTTACCCAAGACACGATAATGTCATGTGATCTGACAAATCCTTCAGTGATAATACTTATGTGTACAATTACCCTTTTGCCCTTATGTCTATATTGATCACAGGGCATAGACCGTGTCATCCTTGTCCAGTTCAATATTGGGCCCATAGACATTTATCCTGTTACGCAGGATGGGCAAATTCCATCTAGGTCACTCATATCCCTTAGCATGCTTCGTGGAGTACCCATCAACTGTCTTTATGGTCATCCAGTTACGGATAACGTTTGATCAGCAATAAAGCACTCGACTCTACATCTAGGGTCTATAGTGGTTTCAGGTCGAAGGGTGGTATACACCATTATTACCATGAGAATAACTTATGACACTTTGCATAACATTCTATATAGTATTCTCATAGCGGGTCAGTCCAGTATAAATATTACTCTTAATATTCATACCTATGTTTAAGACTTGATAACTCCTTATCCATGATCCATGAGATGTGATCATCAGTCTATATACATAATAGTCTTAATTCTTTAATGTTATCCCACTTCACAATAAAGCTCGACTACGGATACTTTAAGAATAGTGTCCTTATGTTTAATGTGACCTCATGATTAAGTCATACTTGATACATTAAACGGACTAGCTATTCTAGGGACTTTATTAAACAAACATAATAAAGAAAAAGCCTTTTATTATTAATAAATAATTCGATACAAGTACCAAAAGTATTGGCCTCTATGGCTTACACCAACACCTGAGGTAGTGGCAGAGGATTCAGTAGAGCTGGGAAGAGTTCCCTTATTTCTAGAACTAAGGGCAGTAGCAATTCGCCTTACTTGATTCTCAAGGTTTTTAATACTTTCTCCTGGTGTTTGAAACTGAGTTTTTTCCTCTTGAATGAAAGATTTTAGAATATTCTCCAACTGGTTATTTCCTTGATTTGAAGGATAGTTTTGTGCGGAATAACTAGGAGGGACTTGTGGTGCTTGAGTGTGTTGTTTCGCTTGGGGTTTGTTGAGTTGAATTTCAGTGTTACTCTATGAAAAATTAGGATGATTACGCCAGCCTTGATTGTATGTGTTGTTGTAGGGGTTGTTGTACTTGTTATTGCCAACATAGTTAGCAGACACAGGGTTTGATGAACATTCTTCAAATAAGTGTGTTCCTTCATAGTACACACAGGAAACTGATGTCGCGTCAATAACCTCCTTGATTGGTTCAGGTTTGGCTACTTCAGGGGTAGTCATCATATTCTTCATCATCTGATGGATTTGGGTTATTTCAATAATAAGAGCTTTAGATTCATAAACTTCATGAACACCAACAAGTTTCTTTGATGTTTGACTTCCTTCAGCCCTTGTAACATGCCATTGGTAAGTTTTGGTCGTGATGCTCTCTATCAACTTGTATCCTTCTTCATAAGATTTGGACAACAAAGCTCCACCACTGGAGGCATCTAACATGTTTCTTGAAGATGGAACCAACCCATTGTAAAATGTTTTAAGATGTATACAAATAGGTATCCCGTGGTGAGGACATTGTCTAAGGAACTCCTTGAATCTTTCCCATGCATAAAACAACGACTCATCCTCTCCTTGTCTGACTGAAGTGATTTCATTTCTCATCCTTTCATTTTTATAGGAGGAAAATACTTGGACAAATAATTCTCAACCAAAGTATTCCAAGTATCAATGGAATTGGGCTCTAAGGAATTTAACCAAATATTGACTCTATCCCTTATAGAATATGGAAAGAGCCTTAACTTGAATGTGGCATCTGTTACGCCTGGAATTTTGAAATTGTTGGCCACCTCCAGAAATTGTCTCAAGTGAAGATGAGGATCTTCATTAACAGATCTAGAATACTTCACAATAGCTTGCAGCATCTGAAACATCATAGGCTTGAATTCAAATTGAGCAGTAGTTATCTCAGGCCTAATGATTCCAGTATGCATGGTGATGGGATCAAAGACTGCATAGTCTCTGATGTTGTGTGCCTCATCATTAGCTATGCAAATGATGTCGGGTTCAACCATGATTGTGTCTTATGGTACCCACTCTTGTAATTATCGAGCTTCAAGAATAAAATTTCCTTCTTTTGGTTGTTGCGTAGCACATATCAATCTCATTCGTATTCAGAATGCTCTTTCATGTTCAGGATCTTCTCTGTATTCTAGGGATAACAATTTGCGCATGCAGATGCTCTACACATGTCGTGAAACCAGAGTACAGGAAACAATAAAAATATCAAATGCTATTTTCAAACAAAAATAATCATTACAGTAGTTTATAATACTTTTTGCACTCTCTGACATCAGCGCCAAAAATTTGTCGCGATTGAAAACGGTTATAGGTGTCACATGCAAGTATACACGTAAGTTTTAATTGCGACAAGTGATAATAATAACTATATCATACCCATATGAAGTGGAAGAGATTTAGATTGAACTTTTGTAAGTATTCTTTTTTAAAACTAACATGAGCAGAGTAACAAACAATATTTGGAAAACACGAGTTTAGATTATCCACAACACAGGACTCAATGCAGTAAAGTGAAGGTTTTATTAAATCAAGAGAGTGAATGTTGAGCTATGATCCATTAATATGCATAGTATCCAAAAAAATTATATGATGAGAAGTGTCATGCCTCAAAAGGTCAAAACGTGTTCTTTATGTGTATCTCTACAACATCAAAACATGCATTAATAGGTCAAGGGAAAAAATCTCCAAGTCTCACTTATAACCCTAAAATACATTTGATTTATATTCTGAAAGTCCTTTATGGTTATAGCTTATTATCTCTAAGCAATATAATTAAGTGAATATCTTTATCCTACTTATTTTAACCACTTTTGTTATGAAATCCACTTGTTGTTGGATCTCTCACAACAACAAGCTTTTATCTTTTTCTAAGTTGATCATTCAAAGAAAAAAATTTATAGCATAAAAAACATAACAAAATAATACACTAACATCACATCATTTTAACATAAAGACAATATTATATTAACTTCACATTGCCCAATAAACAAGGGTTTAGCTCATGGTGAGCTTAGTACAAACTACTGAACTGAAATTGACAGGGAACATACTTAAACAAAAGATGGAAAAGAATGACAACCTATAGTAACTTGGAGATCTCTTGTGTTGGATAAACAACAAATGAAGACTCTAGTTGTGCCAGCTCATGGTAATAAGTACAGGAATGGTAAGAAGAAGAACTCTCTCTTTTCTCATAAAACCTTGCACTAAATTTTCTTAAATTACTACTAAGACTATTGAACTTCTGTGTGTGGAACTTGAACTCGTACTTGGACTTGTTTTTTTTCTTCAGTTCCTAAGGTCATATTTTATAGGCACAAGTGTGGATGTGAAAGATGGAAGGCCTCGGATCATGAGCTTTTGATACAAACAAGATTCAACCCATATTTCAAATCAGCATATTCCATTTTTTCCTCCATTCTTCGTGAACAAGCAATCAGGTACAGACAGTAGTGGGAGACAAAACGTCTTGCACGGGCTATGGTAGTAGAAGGTGCATAGGTTCAGGCGGCGTTGCGTCTATGTGCAGGGAGCGCACTTTGCAGTGGTGGTCCCCACCGTACCATATCTTTGTCTTCTTGTGCAATTGATCTTATCCATTTGGTTAGATATTTCTTCCAAGCACAAATCTACCACGCACACCCTAGAAATATGCATTTCTTATGCTCTTGGCCATTCTCTTCTTATGAGCTTCAACAAGCTTTCCATTTTCTTTTTCAGCTCTCTCTTCCAAACTATGTCTAGACCAATCATGCCTCGACTTGCCTTAAACTGCCTTGAAATTCAGTAACAAACACATGAAAACTACAAAATGAGCACCTATTGTGCTCCAAGAAAAATAGGCTAAAAACACTAAAACTTAACAAATAATCATTAAAATTATCACATAAACATAAATGAAATGGGATAATAACAACACACTAAAAGTGGATTATCAAAGGTTCCTCGAAGTATTTCTTCTTTATTTGCCTTTTGACCTTTTTGTAAGTCATCCATGTATTTTGCATGGAGGAGATCTTACTGAGACAAATTACCTTTTGTGAGTTCTTTTGTTGCCTTTTGAATGAAATCATTTCTCATTACTTACCTTTTGTAAGCCCCTTCTTGCCTTTTGCACGAGAAGGTTACCCTTGTCAGAACTTTGCATCTTAACTTGTTTTGAAATACTTGATGTAGGTTTGGTGAGTCTCGGGGTTGGGTAGCCATATTTCGAGAACTTTATCCTTGTTGTTGTGCCTGAGGGATATCAGGAGGTTTTCATGCCTACTGCAAGGTCCTCATCTGACAGAGCGTATCAAATCCCAATTCCTGTCTGGCAAATCCTTTCAAAGCTCAGGTTCCACCTGACAAAACATCTTCAAAAAATTTATTTTCCTTTTACAAGAATTGGTGATCTTTCTTCAAGCACTTACCTTTTGTGAGCCCCTCCCCCCTTGCCTTTTGCAAGTTTTCCCTGCCTTTTGCACCCGAAAAAGTTTTTTGGGTGTCAACTTGCCTTTTGTGAGTCTTTTCATCACCTTTTGCACGAAATCATGTTTCCTCACTTACCTTTTGTAAGTCCTCGTTACCTTTTGCGTGAGAAAGTCGTCTTTATCAAAGCTTTGTATCTTGGGTACTGTATAAGGGATTGGACGAATGACTTACTCCCTTCTCGATTATTTTGAAGACACCTGACAAACGTTTGGCAAGTCCAAAGTAATTGCCACACTTCTAGAACTTCATCTCCTCTGTTGTGCGTGTGAGTTACCATGATGTTCTCTTGCCTTTTGTAAAGTTTCCTATGCCTTTTGCATGAGGATTATTACCTCTTTCTCATTTTCATTTTGCAAGTTTCCCCTGCCTTTTGCATGGAAGTTCTTTTTTGACTTACCTTTTGTAACCCCCCCCCCTTTTTTTCCTTTTGCATATGGATTAGCATCCCCAACTGATTTCCTTTTTCAAAGTCCTCTCGGCCTTTTGTACGAGGATTTCAATTCCCAAAACTGCTTACCTTTTGTAATTTCCCTCTTCCTTTTGCATGGGAAATCTCATGTCATCTACTTGTTGTAGGTCCCTTTTTCCTTTTGCAAAAGAAAGTTACCTCACCCTGTACTTGCCTTTTGCAAGCCCTCTCCGCCTTTTCCGCGAGGAATGCCTTTCATTACCTTTTACATGAGGGATCACATCTTATTTTCACTTACTCTTCATAAACCTCCCTGGAATTTCGCTAAGAAATTATCCTTGCCTTTTCCAGGAAAACACAAGTTCGTTCTGCATTTCTTCTTAACCTTTTGGTAAGAAGTTCTCATTATCTTTTGTATGAGAAGTGAAAACCCCATCATTTCTTCTTAGTCTTTCGTTAAGAAGTTCTCACTGCCTTTTGCATGAGAAGCTTCCACCTTTCTTCTTAGTCTTTTGCTAAGGAGTTGTCAATACCTTTTGTTTGAGAATTTCACCTCCAACTGTCTTCTTAACCTTTTGTTGAGGAGTTTCTCATCGCCTTTTGCGTGAGAAATCATATCCACATTCATGTGTCTTATTAACCTTTTGTTAATAATTTTCTCATTACCTTTTGCGTGCGAAGTCATAATCACCCTCCAGCTTTCTTCTTAACCTTTTGCTGAGAAGTTTCTCATCGCCTTTTGCGTGAGAAATCCTATTCACCTCCATGCCCCTTCTTAATCTTTTGTTAAGAAGTTTCTCATTACCTTTTGTATGAGAAATCCATTCCAACTTTCTTCTTAACCTTTTGTTGAGAAGTTTCTCATCGCCTTTTGTATGAGAAATCATATTCATCTTCATGCACCTTCTTAGCCTTTTGCTAAGGAGTTCTCATTACCGTTTGTATGAGAACTTAAATTCCCATCAGACCTTTTGTCGAGGAGTTCTCACTATCTTTTGTATAAGGATTTCACTCCTAGTTATACCTTAACCTTTTGTTAAGGAACTTCTCATTATCTTTTGTATAATAAATCCACTTTTAGCTTTATCCCTTAACCTTTTGTTAAGGAGCTCCTCATCACCTTTTGTGTGAGAAATCTATCCATCTTTCTTCATGACCTTTTGTTAAGAAGTTCCTAATATCTTTTTCTATGGAGTTGTCGCTACCTTTTTCGCAAGAAAACCATATCCCCAGCGAAGTCTTCCTTCACCCTCATCTTTCTTCTTGGCCTTTTGATAAGATTTTCTTATATGCCTTTCGCATGAGGAAATATCATATCCCTTTATTTGCCTTTTGCAAGTTCCCTCTACCTTTTGTAGCAGGAAATCCAATCATTTCCCAGTCAAGTCATTTGCCTTTTACAAGACGTCTCTCTGCCTTCTGCAAAAGATCTTTTTACCTCTATATCCTTTGTTACTTGCCTTTCACAAACACATGATTTTCTTACCTTCGTGGAATCCTGCAGGAATATTTCAATCACTGGTACATGCCAAAGCTTGTTAGTGGAGGCAGAAGAAAGAAAAAGGAGAAAAAAAAGGGGGGAAAATGAGAAAGACAGAGAAAGAAAATATCAGTCATACACTGCATACATGGCATAGTTCATACATCATGCATGTCTAACATCTCTTTACAGCAGACCCATACTCCCCACGGACATCTCGGCTAATCCCTAACAGATAACCATATACATAAGCCTATACACCATTCGTTAAAAAAATTCCCAGTAATACCCTTACCTCACATTTCATTCATTTCATTTATCCCCTGTGGGAAAATTTCTTGGCTATTTTGGTATTTAATCCACTCCTATCTCGAATGTTTGAAAGTCGTTTCTATTCATACCTTCGGGTCCGAGAAGATTAAATAGGGGAAGTTGTCATACCCCAAAATTTTCCATCCCCTTTTCATGTTCATCTAACCTTTTGATTTAAAATTCATTTGCATTCATGAACATCCATATCATCTAGTGTACTAACAGCATCATAGATTTAAAGGGTTGAGGTTGATCTTACTTAACAATGAGCTAGGGTTTGCTTGAGGATCAAGCCCTAGGAGTTGTGATGCTACATTCATTGTGGAGAGCCCATTATGGTAATCAAATGTGCAAAACCCTAATTGACATATGCTTTAGGCCTTAAAGGTTTCATCTTGGTGTTTATTCAATGTTAAACCCTAATTCTTGATCTTGAGGTTTATGGATCTTGCGGTTTACTTTGAGGGGTATGAAAACCCTAGTTTGGATCATGGCATTAATGATTTGTTACTCACTTGATTTGAGGCTTTGGTTATTGTTTGACTTAGAGTTTTGACCTAGCTAAACCCTAGTCCCTTGTGCATTGTGATTGGCCTAGAGGCATGCTTACATTCATATTTCATTACATATTATCATTGGTCACATTTGATCTAAGTCACTTCATCCATTGTCTTTTGGTCATCATCTGGCCTAAGTTTCATTCATTGGTTCCCTAATGTGTCAAGGTGCATTTTAATGTCATTGGTCCAAGTTTCACTATTTATTTTGGTCAAATCCTGTCATGATCATTAGGTTTCACTATCATTCATTCATTTAAGACATTTGTTTCATTTGGTTGAATTTAATTTAATTTGTCAATTGAATTCTATTGGTTCATTAGAACATGATTTGACAAAAGAAACCCATTTCATTCACTAGTCACATAGTTCACACATTGCATTGAGAAATTACAACATTACATCATGTTTTACATAAGTTGACTGTTGATCAACTGTTGACTTTTTGGTCAACCAGTTGACCAAAGTTAACTTATCATTCCATCATCCCTTAATCCCTAATGGTCTTGTTCTTTACTATCCAATAATCTTTATCACTCCTCTATCTCGATTTCTAACTTCATTTTGTTCAAGGACTTTGTATGTTAGTTCGCCTCATAGAGCTCCAAACATTAAGGAGGTTATATGGTCGCCTCCTTCAAAGGGATGGTTCAAGTGTATATGTGACATAGCGTTTAACCCTGATACCAACATGCGTGGTTGTGGAGGCATATTTAGGAACTTTTGTGGCGATTTTTTATTAGCTTTCGCAGAAAACTTGTCCACAAGCTCTTCTGTGTTTGCAGAATTTTTAACGGTTTTATCAGCTATTGATTTGGCTAAAGACTGTCGTTGTAGCAAGCTTTGGATCGAAATTGATTGCATCATGCTTGTCAAAGCTTCCTCCAACCGTAGTTTGGTTCCCCGGGGCTTAAGAAATAGGTGGGTTGATAGTAGTCACCCCTCTAACATCTCTAACTTACTCATTACGCATATATACGGGAAATAAATCTCGTGCGCAATGTTATTTGCAAATATAGGTCTCAGCGCCAATTACAAAGTGATTTATGACTCAATCCCTATTGAGATTAGACATGATTTTGTAAAGAATAAGTTAGATATATATTTTGTAAAAAATAAGTTAGATACATATTTCTTTCGCTTGTCTTAATTTTGTTGGAATTCATTTTCCGATTTTAGTTGTAACATCTTCCCCTTTTTAATACATTGCCTTATTATAAATAAATAAAAAACATCACATCTAACTTTTTTAAATGTGTTTGAAATCTTTCCAAAAAAAATGTCTAAAATGTGTCAAAAATGAAGAAAAAAACATGTTTTTTACATTTATTTATTATTTAAGTTGTACAAAAGTACGTCGTATAAATGTAATAGAGGTGTCGGACACCAATTTAAAAAATGCTTATGAAAAAAAAAGTACAGACACAGCTTTTTTTTAGCATAAAATTCACTCGGATTTTTTAATACATTCAGAATTATTATGACAAATGAATATTCCTCATAATTTTTACACACCCTTTCAAAACTATTAGTGTGACAAATTATGCTATCTATTAGTCGAAAAAATAGGAACAGTTCCTATAGCACAACACCTAAGTCTTATCCAATCTATACAAATTCAGATAGCAATCTCTCGAGGACAGAATCAAACGATATGAATTTCTAAACTTGAAAAATGAAATTTCTGAACTGTACTAAATACATTATAAACTGGATACAAATATAAGACTTGATGAATAAGTTCAAGTTCATTTTGTTACTAAACTCTTACATAAAACCAAACTATAATAGTACTTCACAAAGTTGAATGTATAATTCACCTTTTATATGTATATATAAATCTATATATATAAAGTTGCTCAAAAAC
Organism: Lathyrus oleraceus; assembly: GCF_024323335.1. NCBI lineage: Eukaryota > Viridiplantae > Streptophyta > Magnoliopsida > Fabales > Fabaceae > Lathyrus > Lathyrus oleraceus. Next base: position 54,799,636 of record NC_066579.1, read on the forward strand.
AAACATCTGATATATAAAATCATAAACCTTTAGAACCAGGAAGATCAATCCAGTGCAAACTGATTTCAACTTCACCACATTCCACATTTTGCAATCTAAGAATCATATCTTGGATAATCTTTCCACTGTTATAATAGATACGGCTCTCCTCAGTAAGGCAGTTGTGCTTACTTGGTTGAATTCGTTTGAGTATGGTGCCGTTTGAAAGGCCGGTTACGTCCATCCTCAGGGCTTCTATATAAGAAGAGAAGTCAAATTCCGCGTCTCCCATTTTGTCATCCTTGCTAAAAGTGTCATGATCATACACAGTCTGCACAATTTAAAAAGAATACAATTTGTTCAAATTCCGCTATGCTAAAGTACTACTACAATGCGCCGCTATTTGGCAACATAACAGAATGAGTAATCAATACGGCGCCGCAATTAACTTACTTACCAATGAAACTATGTGATTAGGATCTATAACAGAAAGAGTAAGATCTTCATTCCACTCAGGATTAACATCCCTTTTAATCACACGAGTCTTAAGTTTCTGAAAATCAAAATTAATATTATGATAGTGCAGCATATAGTAATTACAACAAGAAAACAAGACAATATCTAGCTATATACTGGGATAAAAATATTGCATTTAAAACCCTTCAATAACCAAAACCTGTTATATAATCAAAATCATCAATTCAATCATGCATAGAATTAGAAATTAACAAAATTTCATACACAACTGTCAATTCCGGTATCAACAAAACAAAAGAAGGACGCCTGATTCAAATCATTCAATTCTTCACAATTGAGAAATTAGGTTTAAAAAAATTAAAAAGGGGAAGAAAGAAGAATTTGTTAAAAATTATTTTTTTTTTACAATAGAAACAAAATTGAGTATATATAAAAGTAAGAAATGAAAAGGGGTAGGTTGATTTCAACATTAAGAAAGTGGGTCAATAAATCTAAGAAAAAAGATTGAATTTTTAATTATGATGATGATGAAATTGAAGAAGAAGAAAGTTAAGGAGTAATTACCTGATTATACATCTTGATGACAAGATAAGGATCGCTGCTACGAACATCACGAACAGCAAGATTGACGCCACGTTTGATACGAACCCTCAAAAGACCTAACAGATTCTCCATCAGAGATTTTGGAACAGATGCTGCTGCTGCTGATGCTGCGGCTGATTCATCCATTTTTTCTTCTTCTTCTTTTTCCCTTTTATTCTTAATCTTGATCTTAATTAATTGTTATTATTATAATACAAATGACTTTTATTATTCTTAATTTTGTTATTATTGTATTAAATGGAAAATGGATGAGCAAAATTTTCCTTTTCTGAAACGTGAGGAGCGTGAAAAAGATGGTTGTGGTGGTGGGTCCCACCGACAAAGGGATTGTTGTCTGTTAGTACTATGAAAAAAGGGAATCTGTGTTCTTGGTTTGTTGGTTGTATGAGATGAAAAAAGAACAGAACAAAATAAATATGTGTGTTTTTGGTGTTATTAATGTTGGGTTAGGTTGTGTCTGTCTATCACCAGTTGTTATCTATAGACGGTTAGAATTATTGGATATGAAATGGGAGGGTTACCAAACAATGTGCTCCTCTATATTTTGTTTCCTTACAACCTAAATATTACTCTTTCCATTTTAAATTATATAAATTAAAAAACGTAATTAATTTTATATAAAAACATTATATAAGTTTATTTTTTTATTAATAATATTAAGATATTAAAATTTGAAAATAAAATATTAATAATAAAAGAGTATATAATAGTAATAACTTACTCCCCCTCTCTCATAAAAAAATGTCTTATTTTAACCATTCATGATTTTTAAGGAAATGATTGAATGGATTGATATTGATGATAAAACTAATCCTATTTACTAGAATATCTGTGGTGATTGTAGTTAAAATAGTAGTTGGATAAAGTGAAAGTTAATAAATAGGGATATGATAGTGAAAAAATAATAATAAATGATGCATTGATATGGTAAAAGAACAATTATTTTGAGACAGAGAAAAAGTGTAAATGAGACACTTTTTATGAGACGGAATGAGTATAATTTATAACACTGAAAATAGTGGATGAAATTCAAAGAATAAAAAGGAGAGTAAAAAGGAGAATAAAAATGAGCAGAAATCACGAATTCAGTTGATCAAGGTGTAGCTGCTATGTCATCAACACCTGAAAAAATTGGTTCCTGGATAGTCGTCCAGAAATCTAGGAGAACACGAAAATTCCAAGATGGTCGGGAGAATAGTGGTAACTAGGCAGAGAAGGGTGGGGATCAGAGGAGCATAGAAGTTATTAATATCCTAGAGAATCCTAAGGGTTCAAGGTTCATGGCCCTTGAGAAGGATGATACTTTGCAAACTTCGGAGAAAGTTTGAAGGAAGATCATTTGCTGACATTCAGGAAACACACAAAGAAACAAATTAGAACATCAATATGCACGATCACAATACTACAATCAAAGAGATACACGTGGAGAACAATAGGAAGGAACTACGTAATCAAAAGAAAGTTAAAAGTCCTCAAGTGCACTTGGAGATTGTGTCACGTGGGGTAGCTAAAGAAACTATTAGAAGGGGTGCACATAGAAAAGGGAAGCTGCATTTAGAAAAGCTATTTGAGGACAAAGAGGTGGGTAAATTAATAAATAATTTGAATTTGGAAGAGTTGGATATGATTGAAAGACGCATAAAGTACAACCAATTTAGTGGCACAAGTACAAGTTATGACAATAGCCTAGACAAATTGGGCTCAATGGGATTATGGGTCCATGGATCAAGCGTTGCAACCGATAACCAAAAAACTAAAGTCATTCAACAAATGAACAATCTTCAGAGTGTAGAGGCCACGCGGATTTGCAATCTTGAAGTTTCGTCGAAAGAGAATAGCAATGACGATGAAGAGGGAGATGTTTCACATATGGTTTTGATAGAGGAAACACACATTCACCAACAGGACATCGAAACAACTAGTCCATAGTTTTATGATCCCTAAGCAATGCAAAATATTGATGTGGAGTTGTAGGGGAGCGGGAAGTAGGGCTTTTATTTGTTGCTGTAAAATCTATCTTCGAGAATCAAAGTCTGACATTCATGTTATTGTGGAAACCATAGTGGATCCCGAGAAATTAAGGAAAATATTCAAGCAATTAGGTTTTTATGGGTATGCTTTCTATGAGGTGAGAGGATATTTTGGGGGAATTGGTCTAGCTTGGAAAACAGGTAAGCTCGGAATCACGATCATGCACACCCATTTTCAATTTTTCCACTCCAAGGTTGGGATGTAAGATGGGAGAGATTGGTCGTTCACGATGGTTTACGCGAGCTCGTGGAAGGAAGGGAAGAGAGTCTTGTAGGAGGAGCTTGAGAAGGTGGCTCTAACTACACTGAATGGGTGGCTCCTTGGTGGTGATTTCAAAGATATCATGGAATCAACGGATAAGAAGGATGGATCTCTGATTTCGCAATGCAAATGTAATATCTTTAGGGATCGTATTAGCTCAGTAATCTCATGAGTATTGATTCAATAGGGCATAATTATAAGTGGCGAGACCCTATTTACAAAGGGGGCGCTAGGAGTTTTGAAAAATTAGACACAACATTATGTAATGATCTATGGAAAATTCAATTTCCATATGCTTTTGTGAAAGTGATAACGAGAATTGACTTCTTCGGTCATCATCTGATTCTCATCACGCTTAAGGATGAAGAGCGCGGAAGAACTGGGAATGTTTTCAAATTTGAGTGTGAGTGGGTGTTGGAAGACTCTTACAAAGATATGCAATATGTAAATTGGAATAAAGGAGGGAACCTGATCTCAAATCTGGAATTTTTCATAAAGCAAGTCAAGATATGGAAGATGTATACTACCAAAAGTTTGCAAAAGAAGAAAAATCAACTAATTGGAAAATTTAATGGCATTTAAAAGGCTATATAGTGTGGGAGAAGGCATGGCGGTCTTGTTAACTTAGAGATTAAACTTCAATTTTAGCTTGCCAATATTCTTCAACAAGAGGAGGCTATATGGTTTCAATGAGGCAAAATGAAGTGGTTGAATGATAGTGAAAGAAACACCTGATTCTATCATGTTAACGCTTTGCAAAGAAGATGAAGGAAAAGTATCAATATGATAAAGAACTCCAATGGTGAGTGGATCAAGGATCCGTTGATTGTCATGAAGCTTTTCAATGATTTCTACTCCAAGCTCTACACCACAAATGTTGAAGTGAATAATTGGCCGTAGACAAATTCTACTTTCTCGAATTTGGCAACTGATATGGTGAAGAACTTAGTAGATGAGATTAAGGATGAAGAAATCAAACATGTAGTTTTTTTATGGCCCCATGGAAATCCCCGGGCCCGATGAGTTACCCGTGGGTTTTTATCAAAAGGCTTGGTATTTAGTAGGAGAAGATGTGTGTACTTACATTCAACTTTTATGGGGCAACCCTTATAGAATAACTGAGGTAAATAAGAAATTTGTGTTAGCTCGTTTTGTTTGTTTATTTGTAATATGAGATGAAGAAAGAAGAGAACAAAATAAATATGTACTAAAATACATTAAAGTGTGAAAAAGATGTAGAAAAGTGTAAAAAATGAACTAAAGTCTATTAACATGAAAGTTACTACTGTAGGGGGTGCATGTCAGAAGGGAGTGTGGCCTGAAAATAGAATCGTTGGGTAGATTGAGGCCCAATGCGAAGTGTAGTTGTTGTGTTCAGCATGGATGTGTACAGAGCAAACATGTATTGCAAATAGAAAAATAGTGGGCTTAAACCACTAAGGCCCAACCAAAATTGCAAGAGAGAAAGAAAAATTCAGCAACTTCATCTTTTTCCTCTCATGAACTCTCCTTCTTCCAACCTTCCATCACTTTGCTCCACCACCGGAGGTGGCGAAGTTGTCCGGATCAGGCAAGTTGCGACATCAAAAATGCTTCTCTCCACCTCCTCTTTCTATATCTCTCATCAATTTTATTTAAAACTCCCCTAATTCTTAGAATTGCATCGAGAAAGTCATGAACACTAACTATGAAAACTAAAATTAAATGACAGAGGAGAAGAATCAAGACACTAAACCTTGGGGCTTTGACTCTCTAATGCAAGAGTTATATTACGGTATCAAGATTCAAGCAAACAAAGGCAAAAGAAAATTCATCGAACTGCAAGACAGAGGTTTGTCCTGGAAATTTTTTAAACCCGAAGATAAAGAAGATAAAGAAAACCAGAGGTATGCTACTTTGAACCTTCAATCTTCTGCTTCTGCAATGAACTTTTTCCTTTCAAGAATTAATTCTGTAAAAAAATTGAACTGAATTATTATTATTGTTTATTGTGTGAGTGTGAGAGTAGTGTAGAATGTAGAAGGTTTAGCTCAAATGGTGATAAACTTCAATGTGAACTTTACTCCAATGGTGGTAGAGTTTTGGTGTGGTGAGGGAGATGAATTGAGAGACTGAATTATGAATTTGCAGAGAATTTGCAGATAATTTTTAGAGAATGAGTGATTATGGTGATTGTTTATGAATGAATCCCCCCAGATTGAAGAGAGTGGTGAGTTTATATAGATGAACTTCCCAACTTTTTCGGGTAACTTTTCCAGGCAGCTCAGTTAGAGGTTAGGACAGCAGTTAGTGTTAATGGATTCCAAGAGAAAATTGGTTGTGAAGTTAAAATTGTTAAAGTTTCTATTAGATTGTTTGTTGGGACTGTTATGACAGGTTGGTGATGTTAGGATTAAGGTGAATTAGTGCAGTTCAAGTATTGGTGAGTGTAAGTGATGTTACATTGATGTTTGGTTCAAATATATCAATGTTATATGTTGTTGCATTATGTTATTGGCTTTGCATTAGTGTGTTATGTGTAATGCTACTAAACTTGGTTTAAAATTGAAATGCCACTATGATGCATTATGCAGGCTGGAATTGAAAAAGTAACATGTGTAACCGTTACCAGGTTTGGTGTAACCAGTTGCCACTGTGATAACAAGGGTTATGGGTTGCCGAATGAGGTTGAGTAACATATGTGTAACCGGTTACCACTGCGATAACAGGCCCTGGATGTTGAAAAAAATGCAGGTGTAGTCGGTTACCAGGTTTTGTATAACCAGTTACCAGAACGAAAGAATGACTTTCTGGTGAGTTGAAACAGGTGTAACTGATTATCAGGTTTTGTGTAACCGATTACCAGATTTTATGTAACCGGTTACCAACTCGAAAATATTTTTTTCTCAATGTTTTGATGCATGGACTCATGTGTGAAGCATAGTAGCTTGGCTTTTTCTCATTGTGTGTGTGATTTTGTAGGATTGGTGTACCTATGACCTTCGCTTGGCATGATGAAATTCTAGTTATCAGACTTTGGATGTCACACTGGTTGTTATGACATCCAATTCTGCACAGACAGGGATTATGCAGAACTTAATAGTAAGTGCAGTAAATAACACAAGTAATTGTTCACCCAGTTCAGTCCAACATGACCTACATCTGGGGGCTACCAAGCCAGGGAGGAAATCCACTATTAGTAGTATCAATTCAAAGCTAAACTCACCCGTTTACAACTTATCACTTAATCCCTACCCAATGCAATTTCAATCTTAACCTAAGATCAGAGTTCCTACTCACTCCCCCTCAATCACCTCAGTGATATTAAAGACACTTTGAAGTCACACTTCAAAAACAACTCTTGATTATGCTTCACAGCTTAAATCAAGATACACAGCACTCACGCTTAAAAGCTTTGAGTGACACAACACTTACAACTCAATGAACACCCTATGCCAAAGCAATCATCTACTTGATAATGGCTTGGCTTACAAGATACGTCTAATACAAGACTCACAAAATACAGCAGTGAAGTATGATGGACACACTGACTCTTCACGCTTCAAAATCCCCGAGACTGAATGAAGGAATGCCTTCCTTTTTATATTGCAGCACCTGGGCTTTTGCACCTGTATTTTCCTGAATTTTAGGTCACACAAGTTCCCTCAAATTCAACATTTAGGTTGCTAACAAATAGGCTATTTGTTAGGTTCATTGAATGTAGCTTGGTTGTTGATTTCCTGGATTTTCTCTCAGCTGTTGAATCCCTAAAGAATAGCCTGAGAAAAAGCTGAAACAGAAAACTGAACAACCTACAATTTAGCATATGCTGTCAGGCACGAATGTCACGACATTCAGCTTGACATCAAGGTCCATATGCTGAGTCTGTTTTTCCAGAAAACAGACTGTACAAATTGCTGACCTGTACATGATCAAAATGACCATACTACAGTAACAGCTTACATTAGTAAATGTCAAAGTGTCCAACTTAACATTTACACAATTGGCCTTAAGTTAGTTCTGTAATTCTCTTGAAGAACAAACTAACTAGTATGCTGAAGTATAGCAGAACACCACTCTGCCTAATCTTCACCAGCTGCTGTTAATGATGAATGTCACAACATCCAGTTTGACATTCAGTCAGTAGGCCTTATGCCAGGTCTGGTTCTTCCTTGATAACCAGACTGCAAATGAATACTAAGTTCTAACAGAACTTCTGTTCCTTAGTATCTGTTGACAGGTATGAATGTCACAGCATTCAATAGTCCTGTGTTAGCTAGTCCTGCAGTAACTACAATGTAGTCACATATACATGTCATGACATCAGTCAAGACATTAGTGTTTTACCATATAATGCAGCCAATTAAACACCTACAAACTCCCCCTTTGGCAAATTTTTGGCTAAAACACTTTGATCCCCATAACAGAGTTCATGGCAGCGGAATACTACTAGCTAATACACTCAGAGTGGCAGCACACTCACACACATGGAAGTTAAATAGTAACTTCGCATAGCAGCACACACATATTAGAAGTTGCACCTAAACTTCAACATCAGCTGCAGGGGGGGAATCTTCAGATCTGTCATGAGAGTCTGTTGTAGAGACCCACTCTGTTTGTCAGGGGTATTGGTGGTTATTACTCCCCCTTTTTGTCACAAATGTTGCCAAAGCCAACAACATAGTCAGAGCACAATGACAGAGTTCCAGACTTGGTTTTACTTCACAGTTTCAACCAAGTTAACATCCACTTGATCTTGCTTCACAGCTTCGATCAAGTGATCACCCACTTTTGCTTGACAGTAGGTACCACCATATCAGATGCCATGATTTTGTTTCTGACATCCAGAACCACTCCTGCATGAACAGCATCCTTGAACTCCTGCAGGTACAGTGGCCTTCTCTCTGTAGGGTGTCTCCTTACCCTCTTGTATCCACCCTTGTTGCAAGCAGCATAGCTATGATCTGTCGACCAATCATAGCCTAGTACAAATTGTTTAATGGGCAGAGATATTAAACAATTTATCCCAAACATCAGTGGTTGCTATAAGGTCTCAGAGAGACATATTCCCAGTTTGCTCCTTAGGTTTTCAAACTGAGTAGCATCCAAAGCCTTTGTAAATATGTCAGCCAGTTGAAGATCCGTGGCTACATGTTCCAAAGTGATCACCTTGTCTTCCACCAGATCTCTGATGAAGTGGTGCCTAATGTCAATATGTTTGGTCCTGCTATGTTGGATGGGATTCTTGGAGATGTTGATGGCACTGAGATTATCACAGAACAATGTCATGACATTTTGAGTGACATTGTACTCAGTGAGCATTTGTTTCATCCAGACTAGTTGGGAGCAACTGCTTCCAGCAGCTATGTATTCAGCCTCTGCAGTGGACAGAGAGACACAGTTCTGCTTCTTGCTGAACCACGATATGAGGTTTTCTTCTAAGAAGAAACATCCACCTGATGTGCTTTTTCTGTCATCAGCACTTCCAGCCCAATCAGCATCACAGTACCCAGATAGGACAGGCTTAGACCCATGTGAATACAGCATCCCATAGTCACACGTCCCATTGATGTACTTGAGAATCCGTTTGACTTGATTCAAGTGACTCACCTTGGGCTCCGCTTGGTATCTGGCACACACTCCAACTGCGTAGGAAATGTCAGGTCTACTTGCAGTTAGATACAGCAGACTACCTATCATGCTTCTGTACAGGCATTGATCAACACTAGGCCCTCCATCATCTTTGGTTAACTTCAGATGAGTAGGAGCAGGAGTCCTCTTGTGCCTGGCATGATCCATACCAAACTTCTTAACTATGTTCTTGGCATACTTGCTTTGGGAGAGAAACATAGAGTCCTCCATTTGGTTTACTTGCATTCCAAGGAAATAGGTCAGTTCTCCCACTAGACTCATTTCAAACTCAGACTGCATCTGGTGAACAAATTTTTTAACCATTTGTTCTGACATTCCACCAAAGACTATATCATCAACATAGATTTGAGCTATCATGATTTTGCCTTCTTCATCCTTCACAAACAAGGTTTTATCTATGCCACCCTTTCTGTATCCATTTGAGGTCAGAAATTCGGTTAACCTTTCATACCAAGCTCTGGGTGCTTGTTTCAACCCATACAAGGCTTTCTTCAACTTGTATACATGCTCAGGTTGGTTAGGATCACAGAACCCTTTAGGTTGTTCCACATAGACTTCTTCATTCAGGTAGCCATTCAAGAATGCACTCTTCACATCCATTTGGAACAGCTTAAACTTCAGGATGCATGCTACCCCCAACAGCAATCTGATGGACTCAAGTCTAGCCACAGGAGCAAATGTCTCATCAAAGTCTACTCCTTCAACTTGAGTGTATCCTTGAGCTACTAGTCTTGCTTTATTTCTAGTAATTACTCCTTTCTCATCAGATTTGTTTTTGTATATCCACTTGGTACCAATGATGTTGGACCCTTCAGGTCTTGGAACCAGCTCCCATACTTCATGCCTTATGAACTGCTCGAGTTCCTCTTGCATGGCAATGATCCAGTATTCATCAGTCAGGGCTTCTTTCACATTCTTTGGTTCAACCTTGGAAACAAAGCAGGAATTTGAGTTTATTCCTCTTGACCTGGTAGTTACACCACTGGTGGGATCCCCTATGATAAGATCCTTAGGGTGGTCTTTCTGAATTCTGATAGATGGCACTTTGGTGGGTGCTTCTACTGAAGGAGAATTGCCATCCAAGGCGCAGCGGAATATAAAAATTTCTCCTTTAATGATCCTTACGAATGAGCATGATCAGTGATAGAATCGTTACCTCTTGTGGAGATTCAAACCTTTGGTGCAGATTTCTGACAATGATCAACCTTTGATACAGATCCACGGGGCGATCACGAACGTTGAACGATGACAACGTCTCTACTCAGTCCACACGAACGGATTCCTTCAATCGCAGTGCTAGCTGTTTGTGAGTGAAGGCTTTGAGTGAGAGAGAGAGATACGAAATTCCAACTCTTCAGTTGTGTTCTCTGGAGTGTCTGGAGTGTCTGGAGTGTGAATGCTTCTACCCAAGGGGTTCTATTTATAGAACCACTTGTGTGGGCTTCAAGCCAAAAAGCCCACTTAAGTGCATTTTGGCCCATATCTCAGAATATGCCAAAATCACTTAAGTATTTGGTACTTTACCATATTTCGTATTCTTCTTAAGTACACCGTACCTTACGATGTTCCTTAATTATTCTATCTCTCATCAATCCGTCCTTTGTGTGTGACCCTATAGGTTTTCGCGGCGTTGGCAATTATATTAAATCATGCATTTAACATAATAAACAGTGAGCGGTATCTAGCAACACATCACTGCTACCCAAGTCACGAAAATGTCATGTGATCTGACAAAACCTCCTGTGATAATAATTATGTGTATAATTACCCCTTTGCCCTTATGTCTATATTGAACACAAGGTATAGACCATGTCACCCTTGTCCAGTTCAATATTGGGCCCATAGACATTTATCCTGTTAAGCAGGATTGGCAAATTCCATCTAGGACACTCATGTCCCTCAGCATGCTTCGTGGAGTACCTATCAACTGCCTTTATGGTTATCCAGTTACGGACAACGTTGGATCAGCAATAAAGCACTCGACTCTACATCTAGGATCCATAGTGGTTTCAGGTCGAAGAGTGGTATACACTATTATCACCATGAGAATAACTTATGACACTTTGCATAACTTTCTATATAGTATTCTCATAGCGGGTCAATCCGGTATAAACATTACTCCTAATATTCATATCTATGTTTAAGACTTGATAACTCTTTATCCATGATCCATGAGATGTGATCATCAATCTACAAACATAATAGTCTTAATGCTTTAATGTTATCCCACTTCACATTAAAGCTCGACTACGGATACTTTAAGAATAGTGCCCTTATGTTTAATGTGTTCTCATGATTAAGTCACACTTAATCCATTAAACAGACTATCTATTCCAGGGACTTTATTAATCAACCATAATAAAGAAAATGCCTTTTATTATTAATAAATAATTCGATACAAGTACCAAAAGTATTGGCCTCTAGGGCTTACACCAACATCTACTTCACATTCAGGAGGAGGTTCCTGTACTTCTTCAGGCTTGACTGGACTGTCAGTTGGACTATCAAGGAATGTTTCAACATCCTCCATGACATCGGTTCCTTCCTCTTTATCATCCACAATGACATTTATGGACTCCATCAGGACATTGGTCCTGTAGTTGAACACTCTATAGGCTCTGCTGTTAGTGGAGTATCCCAGAAATACGCCTTCATCACTTTTGGGATCTAGCTTCCTTCTCTGTTCACGATCTGTGAGAATGTAGCATTTACTTCCAAAAATATGAAAGTACTTCACAGTGGGTTTTCTCCCCTTCCATATTTCATACAGAGTGGAGGAGGTTCCTTTTCTCAAGGTGACTCTGTTGTGAACATAGCACGCGGTATTCATTGCTTCAGCCCAAAAGTGCATAGGGAGCTTCTTTGCATGAATCATTGCTCGGGCAGATTCTTGAATAGTTCTATTTTTTCTTTCAACTATTCCATTCTGCTGAGGAGTTATAGGGGAGGAGAACTCATGGCTTATTCCTTCAGATGAGCAAAACTCATCAAACTTGGAATTCTTGAATTCAGTACCATGATCACTTCTAATCCGGACCACACAACTGTCCTTTTCCCTTTGAAGTCTTATGCACAGATCTTTGAAGACATCAAATGTATCTGACTTCTCTCTGATGAAGCTTATCCACGTGTATCTGGAATGGTCATCAACCACCACGTAGGCATACTTCTTCCCACCAAGACTTTCAACCTGCATAGGACCCATTAGGTCCATGTGCAACAGTTCCAGAACTCTGGAGGTTGTGGAATGTCCCAGCTTTGGGTGTGACATCTTGGTTTGCTTGCCCACTTGGCATTCTCCACAGACTCTTCCTTCATCAATCAGAAGCTTTGGCATTCCTCTGACTGCTTCCTTGGATATGATCTTCTTCATTCCCCGTAAGTGGAGATGTCCAAGTCTTCTATGCCACAGCTTCACCTCCTGTTCTTCCTTGGCTGAGGAGCATGTTGTGGAAAAGTTAGAGAGATCAGGTTCCCACAGGTAGCAGTTGTCTTTGGACCTGGTTCCTCTCATAACTTCCTGATTGTCACCATTTGTCACAATGCATAGCTCCTTAGTAAACTGAACATGAAACCCTTGATCACACAGCTGACTTATGCTGATGAGGTTTGCAGTTAGTCCTCTTACTAACCAGCACATTGTTCAGTTTTGGCACACCAGAACAGTCCAGTTTGCCCACACCTCTGATTTTTCCTTTGGCACCATCACCAAAAGTCACATAGCTGGTGGTGTGAGGTTGAATGTCTACCAGTAGATTTTCCATACCAGTCATATTTCTTGAGCATCCACTGTCAAAGTACCAGTCTTCTCTGGAAGAAGCCCTTAGGGCAGTGTGTGCTATCCTAGCATACCATTGTTGCTTCTTAATGGGAACACATCGCTTACGTGTTTTATGCTTAGGTCTGACATGTGAGGCTCTGTTAGGGAAGCCATGAATCCAGTAGCAGAAGGCTTTTATATGTCCAAGCCTGCCACAGTGGTGACACCTCCAATTCTGGTATATTCTCTTCTGATGATCATTCATCCTAGCTCCTCGATGTTGAGACATTGGCTTTGACGTCTGCTTGAACTTCTGAACTCTAGCCTTTGGGCGTTTGTGTTCAGCTCTTTTTCCAAATCCTAGTCCAGATTTGGTTCCAGACTGCTGTCCCACCTTTAGAATTTCTTCCAAGGTGTCAGTTCCCTTATTCATCATTCTGATGGATTTGGTCATCTGGTTCAGCTTGGAGGTCAGCAGGGCTATCTCATCATTTAGCCCCTCTATGGTAGACATTTGCTTCTGTCTCTCATCTTCCAGTTCCTTGATGAGTTTCTTCTGCTTTTCTCCTTGTGCACGCACTTCAGCACTGGTGGTACACAGCTTCTTATATGTTGCAGCAAGTTCATCAAATGTCAGCTCATCTGCACTTGTGTCATCTTCAGAGACACACACACTGGTTAGTGCAGTGACATGTTTGGCAGATTCTCCTTCAGATTCACTTTCAGAATCTCCTTCAGACCATGTGATAGCTAGCCCCTTATTTTGCCATTTGAGGTAAGTAGGGCATTCAGCTCTGACGTGTCCATACCCTTCACAACCATGACACTGGATTCCCTTCCCATGGTTGAACTTCTCCTCAGAAGTTGATCTTTTCTTAATGTCAGTCGGGATGTTCTTGACATTAGGTCTCCCTCTTTGATCAATCTTCTTCATGAACTTGTTGAATTGCCTCCCAAGCATGGCTAAGGCTTCTGATATACTTTCATCACCTCCTGTATATCCTTCTTCTGACTCCTCTTCAGCATTTGATATAAAGGCTATGCTTTTCTTCTTCTCAGCATACTCACCTAAGCCCATTTCAAAGGTTTGGAGAGAACCAATGAGCTTATCTACCTTCATATTGCTGATGTCCTGAGCCTCCTCTATGGCAGTGACCTTCATAGCAAACCTCTTAGGCAAGGACCTGAGAATCTTTCTTACAAGTTTCTCTTCAGTCATTTTCTCACCTAGTCCACCAGAGGTGTTTGCAATTTCAAGAATATTCATGTGAAAGTCATGAATAGTCTCCTCCTCTTTCATCCTCAGATTTTCAAACTTGGTTGTCAACATCTGAAGTTTGGACATCTTCACCTTGGAAGTACCTTCATGAGTTACCTTGAGGGTATCCCAAACTTCCTTAGCTAGTTCACAATGGTGCACCAGCCTGAAGATGTTCTTAGTGATTCCATTGAACAGTGCATTCAAGGCTTTGGAGTTTCCAAGAGCTAATGCCTCTTGTTCCTTGTCCCAATCTTCTTCGGGAATCTGCACACTGACTCCATCTTCACCAGTCCTCGTTGGATGTTCCCATCCCTTGTTGACAGCTCTCCAGACTTTGCTGTCTAGAGACCTTAAGAAGGCTATCATGCGAGGCTTCCAGTCATCATAATTAGATCCATCCAACATGGGTGGTCTGTTTGAGTGTCCTAAATCCTTGTCCATGGTACTAGAAAGTAACTTCCCTAGATCTCACCCAGAACTTCACAGGCAGGGTGCCTGCTCTGATGCCAATTGAAATTCTAGTTATCAGACTTTGGATGTCACACTGGTTGTTATGACATCCAATTCTGCACAGACAGGGATTATGCAGAACTTAATAGTAAGTGCAGTAAATAACACAAGTAATTGTTCACCCAGTTCAGTCCAACATGACCTACATCTGGGGGCTACCAAGCCAGGGAGGAAATCCACTATTAGTAGTATCAATTCAAAGCTAAACTCACCCGTTTACAACTTATCACTTAATCCCTACCCAATGCAATTTCAATCTTAACCTAAGATCAGAGTTCCTACTCACTCCCCCTCAATCACCTCAGTGATATTAAAGACACTTTGAAGTCACACTTCAAAAACAACTCTTGATTATGCTTCACAGCTTAAATCAAGATACACAGCACTCACGCTTAAAAGCTTTGAGTGACACAACACTTACAACTCAATGAACACCCTATGCCAAAGCAATCATCTACTTGATAATGGCTTGGCTTACAAGATACGTCTAATACAAGACTCACAAAATACAGCAGTGAAGTATGATGGACACACTGACTCTTCACGCTTCAAAATCCCCGAGACTGAATGAAGGAATGCCTTCCTTTTTATATTGCAGCACCTGGGCTTTTGCACCTGTATTTTCCTGAATTTTAGGTCACACAAGTTCCCTCAAATTCAACATTTAGGTTGCTAACAAATAGGCTATTTGTTAGGTTCATTGAATGTAGCTTGGTTGTTGTTTTCCTGGATTTTCTCTCAGCTGTTGAATCCCTAAAGAATAGCCTGAGAAAAAGCTGAAACAGAAAACTGAACAACCTACAATTTAGCATATGCTGTCAGGCACGAATGTCACGACATTCAGCTTGACATCAAGGTCCATATGCTGAGTCTGTTTTTCCAGAAAACAGACTGTACAAATTGCTGACCTGTACATGATCAAAATGACCATACTACAGTAACAGCTTACATTAGTAAATGTCAAAGTGTCCAACTTAACATTTACACAATTGGCCTTAAGTTAGTTCTGTAATTCTCTTGAAGAACAAACTAACTAGTATGCTGAAGTATAGCAGAACACCACTCTGCCTAATCTTCACCAGCTGCTGTTAATGATGAATGTCACAACATCCAGTTTGACATTCAGTCAGTAGGCCTTATGCCAGGTCTGGTTCTTCCTTGATAACCAGACTGCAAATGAATACTAAGTTCTAACAGAACTTCTGTTCCTTAGTATCTGTTGACAGGTATGAATGTCACAGCATTCAATAGTCCTGTGTTAGCTAGTCCTGCAGTAACTACAATGTAGTCACATATACATGTCATGACATCAGTCAAGACATTAGTGTTTTACCATATAATGCAGCCAATTAAACACCTACACATGATATTGATCAAAGTTGGCAAGGTATGGAGATATGGATCATGAAGAGGTTTTAGCAAGTCATGGAAGCACTTGGGGCATAAGAATAAAAGGTTTATGGGGGTGATGACCAAAGTAGACTTTAGGAATCGATTCGACTTTGGTCAACTGTTTGACCAAAAAGGTAACAGTTAACCAAAAGTCAACTCTATGTCAAAAGATGTAATTTTATTTAGATTTTGACTCTTTGGAGTTTTTGTAATAAAACTAATGATTTTGTAATGATAATGCCTTTGGAAAATGAGTTGTGATTTTTGAATAGTATATGTAATGAAATGGTAATTGAATGGTAACTTGGGTTTTAAGGAAAATGGTTTCCCTCCAAATCCCACAAATGAATTTGAACATTTAAATTTCTTGAATTTGGATCTCTTTATCTCTTGAATGAAGTGTCATGCCAAAAATCAAAGTCCAAGATAATCACTAAGTAAATTCAATATCCAATGTCATGATGTAATCAACATAACCACAAGCATATATCAAGGATTGGATTTTCACAAATTTGATTCACAAGAAATGAACCAACCATCAATGTTGTGTCAAATCACTTCAGTATCATAATTAGCAATCCTTGAATCAATTATGTTTGTTATTATAAAAAAAATGCAATTGTCAATGAATGCAAATGGCATGAGCATGTAGATGAACTGAGGGTCAAAAGTCGGATGAAAAACGCAAGGAAGTAGGAAAAATTTTGGAGTATGACACTCTAGAACAAATAAAGTTTGGTGACGATTTTGTTCAATCATTTTACGCGAAAGACCATATTATTCTAGATGTGACAGGTGCAAGCTGCTCTAGGAGATCCGCTGAGACTATTCTAGGAGATCTACCGAAACAGCTCAAATAATTAAATGAAAACAACCGAGACAATTCCAAAATTCCATGAATATTTATTACAATTAACTGGTATCCTTTGCAATGGCATGGATTAATGATTTGGTTCTTAAACCATTTAATCGGTTAAAACTAGTGCTGAAATAAAATAGACTTGCGGTCCAAAATACTATTAAAAACTTTAACTAATTAATTTTTTAAAAAAACTTAATTAATTAATTCTAAAAAGATTTAATTAAAACTATTAATTAATTATATACAAAAATTTAAATAATAAATCATCCTATTCAATCATTTCACACCATTAAAATTAATATTTTTATCCTCACCACTTATCCAAAACTGGAGGGGACCAACAAAATCTCAAATGATGTAATATTATCAAATCTCAAATGATGTAAAGTTCATAAATCAAAATAGGAGGAACAAAAATGCATTTAAGCCTAAATAATCTAACTAGACTATTCTAACAAATTATTCAGTTACATGATAATTAAAGGAAAATTCCACTAAACACAACATGAGTTTTTAAGTTGAAGTCAGACTCCCACTTGCAGCTTAAATGTCATTCAGCTAAACTTGCTCCTATTCCAAATTTTGTATTTACCCTCTAAATGAAGAGATTGATCAATGTGCGTCATACAATGATGTTGACCGATAGCCGATAAAAAACATGTGGTGACTTTTGACTCTTATGGTAGGATAACCAATTGTAGTTGTTACAAGAATGATTTTATGCTCACAGATCAACCTCAGAAACCATATTCAACACAAACAATACCTTATATGTATTAATTAGACCAAACACAGTGTTTTAAACATCACAGGCACAGCAGAGATTGCCTTATTCTTGGATACAGCTCAAAGATATTCTTTAATCTTTACAATAGGAGTAGCTGCAACATATATTAAAACATTTTTGTAAAGAATCAATTGATCATATAAATTTTGCCTATATTTAACTCCCACCACCATCTGATGGTAGTATCTTTCTAAATAGCCAAATACTAGTATGTTGTTAACTTAGAAACCCAAATGTAATTCCTTCCATCAACTGAAGGCAAAACTCAAAGAACATATGTAATAACATTGAAGCAAAAAAATGGCTGGAGTTTGGACTCAAGAATAACTTAGTTTTAGGCTTTAATCCTGGAAGACTCTCCCACAACGATCTCCATTCTTGTGTACCACTCACCAATACGTGTGTGCTCCACCATATCCTTACCAGACCTCAAATAGCGTATGGGCCTTAGAACCCCAAAAACAGCCAGATCGGCGAAGTTAGGCTTAGACCCTCCTGAAAAGACAGAAAAATTAGTATATCATGTCCAAAGAGCACAAAGTGATTATTCATTACAATCACTCAGAAAATTGATGTAAACTTAAGCAACCATGTGAAACTTTTTTCCAGGTGATACTGATCACACTATCTGTAGGGTATTTCTAACTTTTAATGGTTAGGAGCATGTTCTTAATTATGATTATTATTTTAAGGTAATATTATAAGTTCTATCCGAGACAAAATCAAACAAATTAGGTTAATACAAAAGCAAACGTCATGATCAATATTTTGACCTGCAAAGGATACATGAGCCTATAATTTATGCTCCTGTTTTGCTTGGAAAAAATTAGAGTAGGCAAAACGGGCTGTGCCAAAAATCCTGCAAAAGCATAGGACTTGGACAAGAAAATGAGGGCTTGTTTATTACCCGAGTTTTTAAACCCTGCCCGTTGAAGCCCAAAAACTAACCGGGCTAGCCCGACTGGTTGCGGGTAGCCCACTTAAAAAGAAGATGATGACAAAACTCTAAAAGAAACATTTGGACTGTCCAGGTTTTCAAGCCCAATATTAAATAACTCGCCGTCGTAAGTCTCCAACCCTCTCTGTCTATGCTTTTGTGCCCATCCTTCTGTGTTGTTTTTTACCTCTCTGTGAATGTCACTAAACTCTAAACCTGGATTATCTGAAATCCCTAAATTCTGATTATTTGTTTTGGAGTGATGAGGGTAAGAACATTCAGCTTTATTGATGTTCCAGGTAGGGGCCTCGTGTATGCTTTATTGCTAACTTGAACATATGCAATGTGCCTAGTACCATTCGATTATGCAGTACCACTATAGTCTGTTGTCTAAATATATGTTATAAAAATTGCCTGTGTCTTAATTATGCAGCATCATGCAGCACTATTACTGTATGGTCGATGACAACATGAACATCTCAAAATATTTCATGCCGAAATATTATCATTTAAAAAAATAGTGAGACAGTCAAATTATAGTTGGATGGGAGGGTTAACTCAACTGACTTGAACTGGTTGAACTAAGGGTTAAAGGAGTTGGAGGCACAGGGTTCAAGCTCTGGCAAAGGTGTAAGTATAATACCAATAATTAACTACTAACAATTTGTCATTACAAGCCAAATTATAGTTCATTATGGGAATAATTTCATGCCAAAATATTATTATTAACGTAAAGAAAACAAATGTTAAATATAAGCCAGGGCTGGCCCCAAAAACCGTGGCCCGTGAAGGGCTATGCTCAGACAGCCAAATTATAGCTCATTTATCTTCCGGACTTTTTCGGTCCGGCTCACAAAAGGCCTGAACCTGTTGTGGGGCGGGTAGCCCATTTTTGCCAGCTCTAGAAAAAACAAGACAGTTACATAAAAATATCAAATATTTCAGGCTTCAGAGTCAGAACTCTGGGCGAGCACAATATGGATGCATGCTCTTGCATATACTTATAAATTATAATAGTCTTCATTGTGGTGTACATACCAAGGAACTCGCGGCCATTCAGAGCATCTACCCATGTTTCTGCTGACTCATAAAGAGCAGCACGCTCATCAGTAATGTTATATTTCTTCTTTAGCTTCTTCGACACAAAATACATAGCTGCAGCACCAGCATACTTCACGGAAATTTTTTCCATGAAGTTAAAATTGCCTAAGCAGCAATGAAAACATAATACATCATCAATTTATCACGCACTATCCATGTTTGAAGAAATATAGCATAGCCAAAGAAAGAAGTTCAAATACCAAAAAATCAAATTAAGTAAATTCAGCATTTGCATGCATGGGCTCAAGGCAGAAAAGACAATATGCAATAACATGTGGGCATATATCACTGAATGCGCATAAGGAAAACAATGAAACAAAAATAAACTTATGCAGCGGTAACTTTACACATGAAATTGCACTAATATAGATCATGCAATGACAAAACAAATAGGAAACTGTTAAGCTTCCATTAAAAATAAGGTTTAATAAAATGCCCAAAAGTTCCCAAAGAGCCAAGAATGTTATAATATCAGAAGAAATAGTATAACTATCATGACTCTTGTAAATCCCTGAAACTGGGTTATTGTACTCCAGAAAGAAAGAAAAGTTGTCCATCTTATCTACCAAGTAAGGATATACTGTAGTTCCAAGGCAATGCATGCTTATTGAGATATCAGAGACTACTTCGTATAACAGAAAACTTCGCGGAAAGAAACATGACAAACTAATGCTCAGCAAAACAAAAACCATAGTAATACTTATAAGTAAATATAGCAAAGACCAGTGCAACTTACCATTGCTCGTGATATAGTCAAAGGACTCGAGAGCTTCAGAGGTATTTCTATATATATTAGGTGACAGAACATGTACCAAATGACTATCAACCCACCTACATCAAAAGAGTTAAATTAACTAGTGTGGTATATAATTATGTTAAGCTACAACAGAACTCAATCATTTCCCCAAGGTTGTTTCTGTCTGAGTTTCCTGAAACGAGTTTAAACTTTAGGTGCAACAACTCAAATTGCTCGTATTGATATGTCTTGCAATCCAAGCCAAGTACCAAATTGATTGAAAATTCAATTCTAAACTATAAACATTGGGTGCTAAATTTAGCATCTAAGTAAAAATTACTGCTCTGAAACCAAACTTCCATATCATATAAAGAAAGCTGAGAATCAACAGGATCGGGCAGAAAATGAGCAGTAACTTATTTTATACTGTTTTGACACAACAAATGCCTGGTCATAAATATGCTTGTTAGCACAGCAGTACATTGCATTTCTATGATATTCTACATGTATAAAGATAAATGAACTATTGCATAATCATCACTGAATACCAAATAAAGTTTTCCAATCCTAAAACACACGATTCAAGGAAAGAGAGAACAAAAGATGGAAGAAAGAAAGCTTTCTCTGAACAACACACAACATCTCCACAGTAGATGGTTCCAATCAAAGTGTGAAAACAGCTTATAACGGTCTCTGCACATCACCCTTTTATGTTTATTAAAAACATGTTTTATTGAAAAATAAAACAGGACCAAGAGAAATAGAACCATACCGCCGCCATTTTGTCTCTTCATCGTCCTCAGAGGTTGAATCTGCCTTTTTCTTAGATAGAATCCTCTCTCCAAGCTTGTCAATTATAGCTGCCAAATAAACCAATATTAGTGAGAAGTTACAGTAGGTCTCACTTAGTGGCCATTCGTCCATTCGCTATTTAGAAAACTTCACAATCAATTTTCAAGGGAAAATGTGGAAAACCTGACGAGTCATTTAGCTGCTCGCCATCTACCATTATAATTGGCACCTTCTGATATTCAGACCATTTGATTTCTTTCTTGCTAAGAGGGTTGACCTCCACAACCTTGTATGGTATATCATAGTAGTCCAAAAATGCTGGTAAAGTAAATAATTTTTTCAGCAACAGAAGATAGAAAATACAGTGAAAGCCCAATGAAAAAACTACAGTAATAAAAGAAAAATATGTATAACTGAACATATGGCAACATGCCAAGATGACACATTGACCGGCAAACAAAATAAGGTTAAACAATGCGGAAAAATATGAACTCGTATGGAATTATAATTTAACTACGTACCAATGTATCCTACCAACTTTCAATGGCAAGTATTACATATAAACAACAGATGTAGTAATTGTTCTGTATCTAGAACTCGGCCATCTGGCTGCTACGGTGACCAGTCTAAATCCCAGGTTTCCAACAGAAGCCTGGCTAATCAATAGGGGTGTGCATGGTTCTTAAATCAAACCAGATTGAACCAAATATATGGATCAGTTTGATTTTTAAAACCACTTTGACAAAACTGGTTTATTTTTCTAAAACCAGTTTATGTTTGGATCGGTTTGGTTAACAACCGGTTTGCACCAACAAACCAGTTTTTGTTTGGAACAATTTTAAAACCAAATTTCCCTCAAACCTGTTTCGACTAAAACTCAATTTTCAATCCAACAACTTATTCTTAACTCCATCCAACCGTTCTTTAAATCAATAACCATTCGTCAGCGATGAATCCTTGAATCTCGACAGAGACATTTCTTAAAATTACATAGCTCAACAAAACTGAATTGAATTAATAATTAATAATTATGAAACAAAAGTGCTAAGGAACTGTAAAAAAAAGTTTTAATTTTCAATCAAGAAAATCAAAATTGAGTAATTGCATATAATTTTCTCTCATATATACAAAATCCTCTTTTGTTTCATCTTCTCAAGAAACTACTTCTATATACTATTTTACACTTACCATTTTCCTAACTCCATCCATCTTCACTTTCATTTTACAAAAGTGGAAGATATTTTCTAAGAAGAAACATATCACTCTAATGAATGAATTAATTCAAGGTAAGAAGCTAAAAAACACAAACTCGGTAATTATATAATTTCAACCAACCAAAAAGCATTTACTATGTCATGTTGAATGTGGGAGGAGAGACTAAATGCATCAATCTGAGACTATAAGTTTAAACACAACTCTCTTCAAGAAAAAGTAAATAATGTATATTTATTTATCTTATCATAAAAATCAATATATATGACTTTTATTTATTAAATATACATTACCTATGACCGTGAAAGAGAGACAAGGCAAAGATCAATATTTGAAAAGTGGATTAACCATTTTATGTATTGGTTTTAAAAAATGGATACTGGTTTTTTATGGTTTTAGTAAAATGGATCTGGGATAGTTTTTAAACCAAATAATATGGGCTTTTAAAATAGATGCACCATATTTTTAAAAGTGGTTCTTGTGAACCATTTTTTTTGCACATCATTGTGTTAGACTCTTGAGTTTTGTAACTGATATTAAATCATTAGGAGAGTTAGTGGGTAATTATTAGAATTATTATATTATTAAGAGTGTTTTAGGTTTAGAATGAATAGGGGAAGACATTGACGGAGTTGATCATCTTGGAATTGGATAGGAAAAGGGTCATTTTGCCATTGGGAGGTGCAGATCCTCGAAGTTCCGCGGTACTATTTTGTAATACAAAGGGATTTTCCCTATTTTCTTTTATATATAAGTGGATTTCTATCACCCTGCTAATCAAGACACGTGCAGATTAACCAAATGATTGCTCAAAACTATTAACCATGCAACCAATTCAGTTACATAGAAAGGTTATTGGTCCTCACTGATCGGTTATATAAAAACTTCAACCCTAACATCATCATTCATGATTCATCTCCATTATGATCCACTCCCTCCCAGCTACCACCTAAAAAATTCAATCCTTTGATCATTCACAATTGTGAGACTCTCATTCTAACACATCTATTAAGTTCATATTGAACACTCATTTTCATGTTTAGCTTATTATTCTACGCCACGCTAATGATATATCTTTCCAACTGAGCAAAACTAAATAAATATCAAATCAATTCAATAAATCTGAATAAAAAATATAGTAACAATAAATAAACGATTACAATTTCAACGCGCGAATCTAAAAGTAAGGAAGAGAAAACAGTATTTTCACCTTTCACTTTGTTGCAGAAAGGACAAGCCTCATACTGATAAAGAATGACGTCGCTAGGAATAGCATCTGAAGGAGGACGTTCCTTAGCTAGTACTTCCTGAGAGGCGGAGGAAGCCGCGATCAGACCGCCGACACCAAGAGACGTCCCGACGACGGCGGCGAGGATGGAAGAGAACCAACGCCGGCTAGATGGAGATGAACCGGCGGTGGTGCCGTAAAGAGTTGTCTGGAGAAAACGGTTAGGGACGGCGGTGGAGGTGGCGCCGCCGAGGCGAGCGGCGGCGAGGTTTCTGTGAAGTAAAACAGAGTAAGCTCTTCTCATAGTGTTTGTGTGAGATTCAGAACCACACAGATCTAAATTTTAATTTATTTTATTTCTCTCTTTGTGATCGGTAAAACTTAGAAGGGTTTATTGTGTCGATTTGAGGGTTTTAGGTGTCCTTTCTAGACACGTTTAATAAAATTGCACTTTTATAAAGTCGAATTTTTTATTTTATTCTCAAGTCATATTTGCCGTAAATGTGGTCTCAAATCCGATTTTTATCCTCTAAATTGGAAACTACAGTCCCAATTTTTTTTTTACAAAAAAATATTATAACAAATTCATTTATAATAGTAGTATTTGGAATAGTACATGTTAAAATATCTATAAAAATATGAAAATTTGTTAGAGAAGGAAATATCTATAAAAATATGGAAGTTTGTAAAATGAGAATTAAATATGATTAGACAATTATTGATAATATAATAAAATAATATGTATTTTGAACTATATCATTTGGTCACTATTATAATTAAATTTGACTTTTTTTTCATTTAACCGTTAATGTATCTAGTCCACATATAGACTCGATACATTAATAGTCAAATATATATTGAATTGTGTATATAAGGAATTAACTACTTTTTTGAAATCTATTTTAATGTCACTTACACCTCATTGAAGGTTTTTCACTCATTATAAAGCTCATGTATTCACATATTGACGAACATTCACTTTGTATATGAAGCTAATTAGGGGATTTTTTAATGCATCTTATATATTTTTAACCACCACGCAACAATACTTAAATGCCCTCAGATTTCGAAGATGAAATCTTCAGACGTATCAATTTATGATTGATCGTTAAAATATTCCAAAGATGTATTTTCGTTTCTTTACCGAAGTTACATCTTTATAACGTATCAAAACAACATGTTTCATGTTATGTTTTGTTTACGTGTATTCATATGAAGATTTATAAGTGTTATATATCATGTTATGTGACGAGCAGGGCCGGTTCTTTTCCTGTGCAAGTTGTGCAGTAGCACAGGGCCTCACTTTTTGTGGAGCCTCAAATTAACTATTATTAGTGAATATAAAAAAATTAATAAATAAATATTGTTGTATCACATATAATAAATAAAATATTAAATGCTGAAAAATAAGATATTTAGAAACCAAATGTTTTTTTCTCCTTTCTCACACGTTCTCGCTTCTCTCTCCTCTCAAACTTTATTCTCTTCTCTCTTTCTCTGTTAGAGCTGTTTGAAACCAGAAAAAAAAATCTTATTTTTCCTTTTCAATCCTCTCTTTTATCAGGATAGTTTATTCAATTAATTACTTTCCATTTAATTTTATTGTGATTATTTGATTTTGAAGGTAGAAAAAATAGTAATTTTATATTTATTTTAAATTTTAGGGTCAAATCCTATTTTAGTTCCTGTATCAATATTTATTTTAGATTTTAGATTTTAGATTTTAGGGTGGAAATGAGGGGTAACTTGTGTTCTTTATAAAATTATAATATATAAATAAATAAAATTTTAGGGTGAAATTAGATAATAGTATACTGTATATATTACTCGGTAGTATCAAAATTCAAAACAAGAATAATGTTGGTGTTGGTGACGGTTTTTATACCTACTTTTTCTCATAAGACCAAATTGCAATTTGGAATCTTTCAAAGCAAAATTAGTATGTATTAGTATTGATATTTTTTATGATTAATTTATAATTTATTTAATTAAATATAATTTATTTTCTTACTATTAATTTATAATTTACTTTTAATTTATAATTATTATCTTTTGTTTGTCATTTTTAATCATTAAAATTATATATATATATATATATATATATATATATATATATATATATATATATATATATATATATATATATATAGGCCCATTTTAAAAATTAGAACAGGGCCTCTGAATTGATTGGGTCGGCCCTAGTGACGAGATTTAAATCATGCAATCAATATAGAAAGAATGACATACATAAATCCAGATGGTCCAAAAATGTCATATATAAATAAAAGATCAATAAATGGCACAAAAAATCGAGAACAACGATAAAGTAGCATGATATCAAAATATAATATAATCCATAGTACTACTATTATATAGTAATGTACTACTATGTATGTCAGACTACATTGTCTCTGTCTGCTCTGCCTCCTCGACCATCAATCCCTTTCGTTCTTTGGTGCAGTCTCTGGCATATCAATGCCCCACGTGCCTCTGTCATTATGGCATCTAGGATCTTCCTTACATCAGACACATCAGGGAAGATACACATGTCAATGTCTGCATGTGTAATCTCCATAATGTGAATGCATCTAGGCAAGACATCATCAGCATGATCTAATTATGTTTGCTCATCCTCTAGTATCTCCTGATGAGATGACTTGGGTGTGTCTCCTGGAGTAGCCTACACCATATACGGATGTGACACCCTGAAGAACCATCTGATGTACCTGCCCTTGTAGCTCCAATCGCTCGGTGATATGGTACTTTGTGCCTCCTCATGTACCAAATGACTTTCAGAATCATCAAATGTGTCATTCATATGTCTACGTGTCAAAACATGAGGAGTAGAGACAACAAGGTATCTAGGAATGGTCTAAGTGTAGTTAAACTGCCTCATGACGCACTCTGGCAGATGAGGAGCAGTGAGACATGATCCGTAAGTCAAACATCCAGAGTATAACATTATCTTGTCAAATGGTTGCGTCTCACAGTGATCGACATAGTTGTTGAAGTGCATGTCCTTGGTAACCAAGCGGTCAACCTAAACGACCCAATCGCTTGGTTCCCTCTAAACTGAGCAAATGTAGTAGCGCGCGACATATTCTCAAAGTAAGTCGATACACTTGCCCAGCCAGAGATGCACGGGAAGTGCTGGAGGATCCAAGTCTAAAATTTTTGGAACACACGAATCATAAGTAATGGCGTTGTAAAGATGAAATGAAAGCAACACAAAAATATTAAAAGAGCAATAAGTATTATCGTCAATAGTGTGATGTTGCTTGTGACTTGTTTCGTCTTCTACCTACAGCCCTCTGATAACTTCGAGTATAAGTAGACCAAACAAGCGGCCCTCCAATTATACTCATAGATCCACTCGAAATTCTGGAAGTACCGTAGGTATATGACATATGTATAAGTGGCACTCTTGTCCATAAAAATCACACTGCCAACCAAATATATCAAGTAACCTCTCAATGCATACGCTCTATGGAACCTCATCTGATGGTCATCATATGTAGCATGATGTGCTCTCTTAAGCTCATATGTGTATACTTTTTTTCAGGTATTCAAATATAGCATGTGCCCCTCTGGTCCTATCTCACTTTGCATTCGCCTCTCTTGGTTCACCCCTCGGATAGTCTACCATCATCTTGAGTGCCTCGTCTTTGATAATCCTCTCATGATCTTTGAGAAATCGTCGAGTGTGATAGACATCTCTCCAAGTGGGAGATGAAATGATGAGGTCTCTGAGTGTCATCTCTCCACAAATGCATTAAGCATCTCGGGGTTAACGCATAATATAATCGGTCATGCATAAGTCCTTCAGGCTAGATAAGGACAAAGCAACCTGAAACCAATCCGCATTCGGCCGAGGCAAGCCAATAATCTTTTGCTCGTGGTTAATAAACTTCAGCAGATCATAGTCCTGAAATAAATGAAAATCAATGTCACAAACTTGTCAATTAAAATAAACGTAAATTAAAAAGAATGAATCTAACTAATGATACCTCTCTATCCCATATATATCGCGCATTATGGTCTAGGTACATAGGCATTAGTGACAAATCTACGGGGCCTCCCCCAAATACCTCTAACTCATCATCCACAATAGCCTCACCCTCTGGAGGTGGTACTGGCTTAGCATTATTAGGAGTATGAGGTATCAATGGTGCCTTTGGTACCATTGGTGACTCGGGTAACTTAGGCACCTGAATAGGTGAACCTGGCACCTGCAGGAGGATGGAGCGAGTGATGTGTCAGTAGGTGAAACTCATCTCCTACGAGAAGAAAAAGATGGAAAAGCATGAGGAGAAGCACGGGCCTTTGAAGTATATGACTCTGCATGGCCAGAGGGATCAGGAGCCTCCAAAACATGCTGACTCTTCTCCCACCACACTTATGCGTGTTATGCAACCCTCTTGTGCCTTAGTTTATCGTGCCTATCAGTCATTATGCATATAAGTTAAATTAAAGCAGACAATTAGTGCAAGCATACAGCATCATAAGCAACAAAAATAAACAAAAAAATAATAGACAAAATTTTGGAGATCCATCTCCGGTTGTTGGGAAAATAAAACATTGAAAATTTTCGGAGATGCATCTCCTGAATTTTCTGCAACTCAGAAGTTACGTCAATGGCGGCAATGCAGGCATGGCAACAAAAATTATATAGCATTGATAATCATTTTCAACCAACTATCATATTTTACACTATGTCTAAACTATCAACCATCTAATTTCTACTTATTTCTTAACTTATACATCAATTTCTACTCATTTACGCAAAACTCAAAAACTATTCAAAACATCAAAAAACTTATAATTGTTTACTTTGCTTTAGTGTTAGGTGATGTTTCTGATGTTGATTGAAGTTCTTTTGACCTTTGTTGCTTGATTTTTGACTTGGTGATGAGAATAAATTTGAGAGATTTGGAGTGTTTCTTTGAGAAATATGAGAAACGAGGGAGAGGAAGGGTTCTGGTGCGATATAAGCTCCAAATCATTCCGGAGATGCATCCCCGACATTATTCTATAGATGCATCTCCATAATATTTTAATGTCAACTTAGGATTGGGTGCGTCCAGATATGCATCTCTGGAATCTGGGGGCATTTAAGTATTTTTGTGTGGTGGCTACAAAACATATAGGGTGCATTAAGAAATCTCTTATACTAAGGCTAGACAAATTTACTAGATCTAACCCAAACCGCCCAATCCAGAAGGCTCAAGATGAAAATGGGCAGTTTTAATTAGGTTGGTGAGTTCGTCGGTTTATTTGTGTGGTTTACAGTGGATATCACTGGTTTGGGTTGGTTGACTTTTATGGATCCTTTTAAAGTCAAACCCGACCGATAAAAGTACATTAAAAATAGTTTTGCTTATATATTGGGCCTAATTTATACATAGTAGAAGACTGAAAAATAAGCCCAAGCAATTATTCATTCTACTATATAAATACAATCTTATAATGTTACATATAAGAAAACCCTAGCCGCATAAACCAAATCTACTCTTCTTGCTCTACAATCTTTGTATCTTCCCTTGTTTTACCCTAATTTTTATCGTTCCTTTCTTTCAATATTTTCTTTCCATTCAAGTTATATTCTTCCAATGTCAAAAAAATTGAGTTTATCTAATGTGTTTCTTAAAAGACGGGTCATTCTCATCAACTATACATGGAGATGGGTAAGAAGGAATGAAAATAAAGAGATAAAAGTTTCAGATTGTATCGATTTTACTCAGTTTTATTAAATTTATATTTTTTTAATGTTATATCTTTGTGTTATTGTTAGTTGGAAATACAGAGGTTTTAATGACTACCAAAGAAGAAAGAATGAGCTTACTGATGTTGTTGTTTCAAGTTTGATCAACAAAGAGTTTACTGATGTTGTTTCAAGTTTCATCTTTTTAAAAAGAAAGAAATTTGTGTATTGTATGTTTATCATTTTATAATGTAACGAGGATTGTTAATGAATTTTTATTAATTTGTGTTATTTTTTACTTCATTCATCATCATACATATAATATTAAAATTTATTTGGCATAATAATAGATAGTCTTTTATTTTTTACTTCATTCATCAGAACATATTTGCTTAAAATAGTTTTAAAAAGCAATTGAAAAAAAATGAAGTGGACCAAAAAGTAAAATGGGCCAATTGTTATAAACCCGTTAAATTCGAACCGAAATTGGTCCAACCTGTGGACCCATAAATCGATGAAATTGAAAAGATTAATGGGCGGAATTGAGACATCAGTATGCACTCGTGGTTTGTTCGGATTGGGGTTTTGGGCCCGAATCCGACTGACCTAGGTTATACTATTCAGTTTTTTGCAAGCACATAATATCTACATATTCTTCATACGAGGTTCTTGACTTTATAGGGGTGTGGAACTTTCATATGAGGTTTCA
Source organism: Lathyrus oleraceus (assembly GCF_024323335.1). Lineage (NCBI taxonomy): Eukaryota > Viridiplantae > Streptophyta > Magnoliopsida > Fabales > Fabaceae > Lathyrus > Lathyrus oleraceus. Next base: position 54,829,606 of record NC_066579.1, read on the forward strand.
TATTCCTGACATGTGGATAATAGTCGCTTTAATAAGCCCATTTATGTGTACATAATATGCACTGTTAACAAAACACATATCGTCCTTTTCGGCTTTTCTGATACATCAACCATCTCACACCTTATAAAATATGAGTGTGTTCGGCCCTAAATGATTGGTCATTGTGTTAAACAAATTTTTGTTTTAACACTTACTATTTGGCAACATAAGATTTGTTATAGTTAACTAGTCAAAAGCATTATTGTTGATGGGCTTGAGTATCACCGAGCCATCATGCAACGACCTTTTTTTCCAAACATAAATATGTTCCAAATGCAGTGTCTATTACATTCCTTATGTCATACCCTAAATTTTATCTTGAGTTTTTTCACGTGCATCAGTATATCTTATAAGGTTATGGCTCCAAATAATTTTGAGGTGCCTCAACTATCGCATGATTGACGATAAAGTCAGCGACCACATATCCCTTCATTGCCTTTAAAGGCACATATGTTAGGGTGTTATCAGGGTAATAGCTCATTTTTCCAATTCGACTATGCAAAATTGGTTTAGATAACATGTGTTTAATAACGTCAAAATGCAAAGACACATACACATTGTAGATGTTTTTGATTGGCTGCATTTTATGTTAAAACACTTACTGTACTTAGATATCTTGACTGATGTCATGACATGCTTAAGTAGTATGCTGCAGGATTAGCTAATACAGGATTTACTGGATGTCAAACTGAATGTTATGACATTCATTCATGACAGCATTTTCTGGATGTCAAACTGAATGTTATGACATTCATTCATGACAGCATTTTCTGGATGTCAAACTGAATGTTATGACATTCATCCCTGACAGCAGATGCTAAAGTATAGGCTAATTTTTCTGTTATGTTTAAGTATTTATCTCAGGCTGATTTTCAAGAAACTAACAGCTCTGCTAAAATTAAGAGACCTAGCATATAGCCTATTTGTTAGCACCCTAATGTGTGGAAATTAGGTTAACTTGCTTCACCCTAATTTTATGAAATTCAAGTTCAAGGCCTAAGTACTGCATTATAAAAGGATGGCAATCCTACTTTCAGCAATTCAGTGATTTGAAGCGTGAAGAATTCAATATATCAGTATATATCATTGTTGTACTTTCATTGTGCCTTGAATTAGGTTTTACTTGTGAGCCAAGCAATTATCACCTAGATGATTGCATTTTGGACTAGGGTGTTTATTGAGTTGTAATTGTTGTGTCACTCTAAGCTTTTAAGCGTGAGTGATGTGTTTCTTGATTAAAGCTTTTAAGCACAATCAAGAGTTGTTTGAAGTATATCTTCACCACTGACTTTAAAATTCTTAATGGTTGTAATCACTGTTGTGATTGAGGGGGAGTGAGTAGGTACTCAGGTCTTAGTTAAGATTGAAATTGCATTGGGTAGGTCTTAAGTGATAGGATTAAACTGGTGGTTTAAGTCCTGAATTAATACCTCTTATAGTGGATTTCCTCCCTGGCTTGGTAGCCCCCAGAGTAGGTGTGTTTGTCACCGAACTGGGTAAACAATTCTCTGTGTCATTTACTGCTTTTTACATTTACTTTCTGCATACATTACCTGTCTGCGCAGAATTGGATGTCATAACATCCAGTGTGACATCGATAGTCTGTTACTAGAATTTCAATTGGTATCAGAGCAGGCACCCTGCCTGTTAGTTTCTGGGTGAGATCTAGGGACATTACTTTCTAGTATCATGGACAAGGATGTAGGATTCTCAAATAGACCACCCATGTTGGATGGTTCTAACTATGATGACTGGAAACCTCGTATGATAGCCTTCTTGAGGTCTTTGGATAACAAGGTCTAGAGAGCTGTCAACAAAGGATGGGAACATCCAACAAAGACAGGTAAAGATGGAATCATTATGCAAATTCCTGAAGAAGAGTGGGACAAAGAGCAAGAGGCATTAGCCCTTGGAAACTCTAAGGCTTTGAATGCACTGTTCAATGGGATAAATAAGAACATTTTCAGACCGGTGCATCACTGTGAACTGGCTAAAGAAGTTTGGGATACTCTCAAAACAACTCATGAAGGTACCTCCAAGGTAAGGATGTCTAAACTCCAGATGCTGACTACTAAGTTTGAAAATCTGAGGATGAAAGAGGATGAGACTATTCATGACTTCCACATGAATATTCTTGAAATTGCCAACACTTTTGGAGGCTTAGGAGAGAAAATGTCTGAAGAAAAACTTGTAAGAAAGATTCTCAGATCATTGCCCAAGAGATTTGCCATGAAGGTTACTGCTATAGAAGAGGCTCAAGATATCTGCAATATGAAGGTTGATGGGCTTATTGGTTCTCTCCAAAATTTTGAAATGGGCTTGTGTGAGAATGTTGAAAAGAAAAACAAAAGCATAGCTTTTGTATCAAATATTGAAGAGGATTCAGAAGAAGGAAATATTGGAGGTGATGAAAGTATATCAGAAGCTATAGCCATGCTTGGAAGAAAGTTCAACAAGTTCATAAAGAAGATTGATAAAAAAGGTAGACCAAATGTCAAGAACACTTCATCTGACATCAGTAGAAGATCAAAATCTGAAGAAAAGTCCAACCAAGGCAAGGGAATCCAGTGTCTTGGATGTGAAGGTTTTGGACACATTAGAGCTGAATGTCCTACCTTCCTTAAGAAGCAAAAGAAGGGACTATCTGTCACCTGGTCTGATGGAGACTCTGAGAGTGAATCAGAAGGAGAATCTGCAAAACATGTCACTGCACTAACTAGTGTCGTGCCTCTGATGATGACTCAAGTGGAGATGAACTTACATTTGATGAACTTGCTGCTTCATATAAAGAGTTATGTGTCAAAAGTGCAGAAGTGTGTCTACAAGGAGAAAAGCAGAAGAAACTTATCAAGGAGCTGGAAGCTGAGAAGAAGAAGCATCTGACAGTCATAGATGATCTAAATGGTGAGATAACCTTGCTGACCTCTAAGTTAGATCAAATGACAAAATCCATCAGAATGCTGAATAAAGGAACTGACACTTTGGAAGAAATTCTAAAGGTGGGACAGAAATCAGGAACCATGTCTGGTTTAGGCTTTGTTAAGGAATCCTCATCTGAATTCAAAAGCTCAAAGGCTGAAGTTCAGAAAATCAAGCAGAAGTCACAACCAATGTCACAACATCATGGAAACAGGAGGATTAACCATCAAAAGAAGAAATTTCAAAGATGGAGATGCCACTACTGTGGAAGATTTGGTCACATAAAACCCTTCTGTTATAGGTTGCATGGTTATCCTAACCAGACCCCTCAAGTCAGACCTAAGCAGAAGGCACCTAAGCATAATGCCCCTATCAAGAAACAACAATGGGTTGCTAGAATAGCTCACACATCTCTAAGGGCATCTACCAAAGAAGACTGGTATTTTGATAGTGGTTGCTCAAAACATATGACTGGGATGAATAAGTTATTGGTAGATATACAACCTCATACTACCAGTTATGTAACCTTTGGTGATGGAGCTAAAGGAAAAATCAAAGGTGTTGGTAAGCTGGACAGTCCTGGAGTTCCAGAACTGAATAATGTGTTGTTAGTAAAAGGACTAACTGCTAATCTCATTAGCATAAGCCAGCTACGTGATCAAGGCTTCAATGTACAGTTCACTAAGGAAGAATGTGTTGTGACAAATGGAGAAAATAAGGAAGTTATGAGAGGATCCAGATCCAAAGATAACTGCTATCTATGGGAACCTAAAGTCTCAAACTACTCCTCAATATGCTTCTTAGCCAAGGAAGAAAAGGAATTGAAGTTGTGGCATAGAAGACTTTGACATCTTCATTTAAGAGGAATGAAGAAGATCATATCCAAGGAAGCAGTTAGAGGAATCCCAAAGCTGCTTATTGATGAAGGAAAGGTCTGTGGAGAATGTCAGGTTGACAAGCAAACCAATATGTCACATCCTAAGCTTGGACATCCTACAACATCCAAAACTCTGGAACTTTTGCACATGGACTTAATGGGACCTATGCAGGTTGAAAGTCTTGGTGGGAAGAGATATGCTTATGTGGTTGTTGATGACCATTCCAGATACACATGGATAAGCTTCATCAGAGAAAAACCAGATGCATTTGATGTCTTCAAAGATCTATGCATAAGACTCTAAAGAGAAAAGGATAATAGTGTTATCAGAATAAGAAGTGACCATGGAAAGGAGTTTAAAAATTCCAAGTTTGATGATTTCTGCTCAACTGAAGGAATAAGTCATGAGTTTTCCTCACCTATTACTCCTCAGCAAAATGGAGTAGTTGAAAGGAAGAACAGAATTATTCAAGAATATGCTAGAGCTATGATTCATGCAAAGAAGCTTCCTATGCACTTTTGGGCTGAAGCTATGAATACAGCTTGCTATGTTCACAACAGAGTTACCTTGAGAAAGGGAACCTCTTCCACTCTGTATGAAATATGGAAAGGCAGAAAACCTACTGTGAAGTACTTTCATATCTTTGGAAGCAAATGTTACATTCTTACAAATCGTGAACAGAGAAGAAAAATGGACCCCAAAAGTGATGAGGGTATATTCCTATGATACTCTACTAACAACAGAGCATACAGAGTTTTCAACTCCAGAACTAATGTCCTCATGGAATCCATAAATGTTATTGTTGATGATAAAGATGAAGAATTCAATGTCATAGAGGATGTTGGAACATTCCTTGAGACTTTAATAGAAAATGTACAGGATACTCCTCCTGGACTTGAGTTAGAAGCATCCAACAAAGTGCCTTCTATCAGGATTCAGAAAGACCACCCTAAAGATCTTATCATAGGAGATCCCAATAGTGGTGTGATTACCAGATCAAGGGAGAATAGCTCAAATTCCTGCTTTGTATCCAAGGTTGAACCTAAAAATGTGAAAGAAGCTCTGACTGATGAATATTGGACCAATGCTATGCAAGATGAACTGGAGCAGTTTAAAAGGAATGAAGTATGAGAGTTAGTTCCAAGACCTGAAGGGACTAACATCATTGGTACCAAGTGGATTTACAAGAACAAGTCTGATGAGAAAAGAGTAATCACTAGGAATAAAGCAAGACTAGTGGCACAAGGGTATACTCAAGTTGAAGGGGTTGATTTTGATGAGACTTTTGCACCTGTTGCAAGACTTGAGTCAATAAGGTTGTTGTTAGGTGTTGCCGGCATTCTGAAGTTCAAATTGTTCCAAATGGATGTGAAGAGTGCCTTTTTAAATGTCTACTTGAATGAAGAAGTCTATGTGGAACAACCTAAAGGGTTCAGTGATCCTAATCTACCAAAACATGTGTACAAGTTGAGGAAAGCTTTGCATGGATTGAAGCAAGCTCCTAGAGCTTGGTATGAGAGGCTGACTGAATTTCTGACTACTAATGGTTACAGAAAAGGAGGGATAGATAAGACTTTATTTGTGAAGGATGAAGATGGAAAAATCATGATTGCCCAAATATATGTGGATGATATTATCTTTGGTGGAATGTCAGATAGAATGGTGAAACATTTTGTTAACCAGATGCAATCTGAATTTGAAATGAGTTTGGTTGGGGAATTGACTTATTTTCTTGGACTGCAAGTTAAACAGATGGAAGATTCTATGTTTCTCTCCCAAAGCAAATATGCCAAGAACATAGTTAAAAAGTTTGGTATGGATAATGCCAGTCACAAAAGAACTCCTGCACCTACTCATTTAAAGTTAACTAAAGATGAAGGAGGTTCTAATATTGATCAATGCTTGTATAGAAGCATGATAGGTAGCCTACTATATCTAACTGCTAGTAGACCTGATATTGCCTATGCAGTTGGTGTGTGTGCTAGATACCAAGCAGAACCCAAAGTGAGTCACTTAAATCAAGTCAAGAGGATTCTCAAGTATATTAATGGGACTTGTGATTATGGTATGCTCTACTCTCATGGCTCTGAGCCTATATTATCTGGGTATTGTGATGCTGATTGGGCTGGGAGTGCTGATGACAGAAAAAGCACATCAGGAGGATGTTTCTTCTTGGGAAACAATCTCATATCTTGGTTCAGCAAGAAACAGAACTGTGTATCATTATCCACTGCAGAAGCTGAGTACATAGCAGCTGGAAGCAGTTGTTCCCAATTGGTATGGATGAAACAGATGCTGACCGAGTACAATGTCACTCAGAATGTCATGACATTGTTCTGTGACAATCTTAGTGCCATCAACATTTCAAAGAATCCTATCCAACACAGCAGGACCAAACATATTGACATTAGACATCACTTCATAAGAGATCTAGTAGAAGACAAAGTGATTACCTTGGAACATGTGGCAACTGAACTACAACTTGCTGACATATTTACAAAGGCTTTGGATGCTACTCAGTTTGAAAATTTAAGGGGCAAGTTGGGAATATGTCTTTCTGAGGAATTATAGCAACTAAGGATGTTAGGAATTTACTGTTTAATATTTCAAATTATTAAACAATTTAAAGTGTGCTCTGATTGGTCAACAGATAATAGTTATTTCACTTGCAACAAGCGTTACTTCTTCCACTCTTTCAACTTCCATTCACGCAAGCATCCTCTCAGAGAAATTTTGCATTTCGTCTCTAAGATACTCATCATGTCTCAACAATCCAACTCTTCTCCTTCCAAGAACATGCCTTGTTCTCCTAGCGCTGAACCAAGCAACCCTAACAAAGAAGATCCTGTTGATGACTCTGTGGATACCCCACATGCAAGAAGACCTAAAGAAACTGTATCAGGCTTCTCCTCATCCATCGTTCTTGAGGAACGAACCAAAGAAGGTTCCAGGTATGTTCACAATGCCATTGCCACTATAGTGACTGGAATACTGTCTGGAAATCATGAGGTCCCTGGGGTTTCCATTCCCTTAAACACTATTGAACCTGATAGTGTTGCTGATCAAGAAAATACTGAGTCTTTAGGAAAGAATATCTCTGATGATGTTGAGAAAACTGATGCCCATAAGGAGTCAAATGTTGACAAACCCTTAGATAATGTGGCTGGTGAGGAAGTTCATGTCACTCATGATGTCAGTGACAACCCTAACTGTGAGGCTGAAACAGTAGACCTGGAGGAATCTTCTGATAATAAGTTGTTGTCCTCTGTCCTCCCTAGCATAGCCAAAAGGGTTAGGACTAGGAGAGAAAAGAAAATTGTGGCTCAAAGGTCCCCCAGAAAGAAGATTGATGTTCCAACCTCTTCCAAGACAACGGTGGCAGTCGAGAGTTTCCTCAAGAGGAAAGTTCATGGTCCAACCAAATCTTGGAGCAAAGTGGTGCCCAAGAAAAAGAAGACCAAGTTTATTGTTGTTGAGTCTGACTCAGATGTTCCTTGTAATGTCCCTGACATTTTGTCAAAGAAGAAGCCAACCACTAGCAAGCTTGCAGCTAGTGTCCCTGAGGTACCAATTGACAACATATCTTTTCATTTTGCTTCAAGTGTAAATAGGTGGAAATATGTTTATCAGAAGAGGCTGGCTTTGGAAAGGGAATTAGCTCAGAATGTCCTAGACTGTAAGGATATTATGGATCTTATTCAAGAGGCTGGTTTAATGAAGACTGTGACTCAATTTTCAAAGTGTTATGAGATGTTGGTAAAGGAATTTATTGTTAATTTGTCTGAAGAATGTGCTGATGGCAAGTCTAAGGAATTCAGGAAAGTGTATGTGAGAGGAAAGTGTGTAAACTTCTCTCCTTCAGTGATCAACAAGTATTTGGGAAGGCCCGATGAAGCTCAACCTGAGCTTGAGGTGACTGACAACAAAATTTGTCAAGTCATCATTGCTAATCAAGTAAGGAAGTGGCCTCTCAAAGGAAAATTGGTGGCAAGTAAACTGAGTGTCAAGTATGCAATGCTGCACAAGATTGGAGCTGCTAACTGGGTGCCCACCAATCATAAATCTACAGTTGCTGTAATGCTTGGAAAGTTTATATATGTTGTTGGAACCAAAGCCAAATTTGACTATGGCTCCTATATTTTTTATCAAACTTTGAAGCATGCATGAAGCTTAAGTGTGAAGGTTCCTATAGCCTTTCCTTCTCTCATCTGTGGTATTGTTTTGAATCAGTTTCCAAACATCTTAACTAAGAATGATTCTGTGAAGAAAAGAGACAACCCTATGTCTTTCAATCATAAGTTGTTCCTAGGTACCCATGTCCCTGACATTGTCATGACATGAGGTGAGACATCACGTGTAAGCAATCAGCTAGGTAAAGTTGTTGTCATTGCAATGCTCAAAGAAACCTGCAGGGAATTAGAGGCAAGGAAGTTGAACTTGGAAAAATTGATTAGCTCTTTGGAGATGACTGAAGGTGATGTGCTAGCTGATGGTGGAGAATTTGGTGAAGCTGTTGCTGTTGCAGAAGAAGCTGAAAGACAAGGTGAAGAGGTAGAAGCAGATGCCACTCCTGATGATGGCACAGATGATAATGCTTACTCTGAGTCAGATGACTAGAACATTTCTTGTGTTTCTGATAATTGCTTGTATTTTTATTTTTTTTTGGTCTGTAATATTAAGTGTTGCTTTGGCAACATTTTTGACAAAAAGGGGGAGTAACACTTGTACCCCAGGACAACAAATTTCTTTGAAGTTGAAGGTCCTCTAAACAAGAGGTTATGTTGTTGTTTGCTCTCTGCTTGATCTTCTCTTGTGTTGCTGCTGTTTGAAGTTTAACTTCTATGTTTGCTAAGTGTATTAGCTAATTTGATTCTCTGCTTGGATGTGTGCTTTTGCTGTTGTGAACTCTGTTGTGATGCCAAGTTGTTTTAGCCAAAAATTTGCCAAACGGGGAGTTTGTAGATGTTTTTGATTGGATGCATTTCATGTTAAAACACTTACTATACTTAGATGTCTTGACTGATGTCATGACATGCTTAAGTAGTATGCTGCAGGATTAGCTAATACAGGATTTATTGGATGTCAAACTGAATGTTATGACATTCATTCATGACAGCATTTTCTGGATGTCAAACTGAATGTTATGACATTCATCCCTGACAGCAGATGCTAAAGTATAGGCTAATTTTTCTGTTATGTTTCAATATTTATCTCAGGCTGATTTTCAAGAAACTAACAGCTGTGCTAAAATTAAGAGACCTAGCATATAGCCTATTTGTTAGCACCCTAATGTATGGAAATTAGGTTAACTTGCTTAACCCTAATTTTATGAAATTCAAGTTCAAGGCCCAAGTACTGCATTATAAAAGGATGGCAATCCTACTTTCAGCAATTCAGTGATTTGAAGCGTGAAGAAAACAATATATCAGTATATATCATTGTTGTACTTTCATTGTGCCTTGAATTAGGTTTTACTTGTGAGCCAAGCAATTATCACCTAGATGATTGCATTGGACTAGGGTGTTTATTGAGTTGCAATTGTTGTGTCACTCTAAGCTTTTAAGCGTGAGTGCTATGTTTCTTGATTAAAGCTTTTAAGCACAACCAAGAGTTGTTTGAAGTATATCTTCACCACTGACTTTAAAATTCTTAATGGTTGTAATCACTGTTGTGATTGAGGGGGAATGAGTAGGTACTCAGGTCTTAGTTAAGATTGAAATTGCATTGGGTAGGTCTTAAGTGATAGGATTAAACTGGTGGTTTAAGTCCTGAATTAATACCTCTTATAGTGGATTTCCTCCCTGGCTTGGTAGCCCCCAGAGTAGGTGTGTTTGTCACCGAACTGGGTAAACAATTCTCTGTGTCATTTACTGCTTTTTACATTTACTTTCTGCATACATTACCTGTCTGCGCAGAATTGGATGTCATAACATCCAGTGTGACATCGATAGTTTGTTACTAGAATTTCAATTGGTATCAGAGCAGGCACCCTGCCTGTTAGTTTCTGGGTGAGATCTAGGGACATTACTTTCTAGTACCATGGACAAGGATGTAGGATTCTCAAATAGACCACCCATGTTGGATGGTTCTAACTATGATGACTGGAAACCTCGTATGATAGCCTTCTTGAGGTCTTTGGATAACAAGGTCTGGAGAGCTGTCAACAAAGGATGGGAACATCCTACAAAGACAGGTAAAGATGGAATCATTATGCAAATTCCTGAAGAAGAGTGGGACAAAGAGCAAGAGGCATTAGCCCTTGGAAACTCTAAGGCTTTGAATGCACTGTTCAATGGGATAAATAAGAACATTTTCAGACCGGTGCATCACTGTGAACTGGCTAAAGAAGTTTGGGATACTCTCAAAACAACTCATGAAGGTACCTCCAAGGTAAGGATGTCTAAACTCCAGATGCTGACTACTAAGTTTGAAAATCTGAGGATGAAAGAGGATGAGACTATTCATGACTTCCACATGAATCTTCACCACTGACTTTAAAATTCTTAATGGTTGTAATCACTGCTGTGATTGAGGGGGAGTGAATAGGTACTCAGGTCTTAGTTAAGATTGAAATTGCATTGAGTAGGTCTTAAGTGATAGGATTAAACTGGTGGTTTAAGTCCTGAATTAATACCTCTTATAGTGGATTTCCTCCCTGGCTTGGTAGCCCCCAGAGTAGGTGTGTTTGTCACCGAACTGGGTAAACAATTCTCTGTGTCATTTACTGCTTTTTACATTTACTTTCTGCATACATTACCTGTCTGCGTAGAATTGGATGTCATAACATCCAGTGTGACATCGATAGTCTGTTACTAGAATTTCACACATAAACTGGTTTTATATAATATTTTAATTTCATACATGATAAATACAAGCAAAGGCACATCTTTTCTATAAGACTATACCTATTTTATGCATCTTTCAAGACTCGAATGAGGTAATACATGGCACTTTCGACACCATTATCATCCTTTTGTGCTAACATGCTTCCTATAGTAGAGTCTGACGCATAAATATACAACCTCATGCATCTATTTCTAACATAAGGGGACAAAATTGGAGGATTCATTGAGTACTCTTTTATTTCGTCGAACACCCTTTGATGCTCTATCCACCATTTGAATACTTCCTTCTTCAGGAAAAATAGCGGCGAGAATGGTCGAATATTGCCACTAAGGTTCGAGATAAACTTCCTTACAAAATTAATCTTCCCAATAAAGGTTGGAGCTCTTTCTTAGTCGAAGGAGGTTAAGTTTCCAAGATGGACTTAGTATTGTTCTAATTAATCTCGATGCCCTTTTTATGGACAACCAATCCAAGGAAGTCTCCAGCCTGCACACAAAAAGCACACTTGAGGGGATTCATTTTTAGTATGTACTTCCTCATTCTTTTGAATGATTGTCGTAGATGGTCGAGATGACCATTTTCTGAAGCGGACTTAACGATTATATCATCAATATATATATTTGCATAAACATCTCGATATAATCATGAAAAATTGAATTCCTCACCCTCTGGTAATTTTCCCTAGCATTCTTCAAACCAAAAGGTATCACCACCCATTAGTAGGTGCCCAACACTCCTGGATATCGAAACACTGTATTCGGCACATATTCATCTGCAATAAAATTTTGGTTATAACCAAATAACCATCTAGCAAATTGAGATATTCATAACCCACTGCTGAGTCGACCAACATTTTGACGATGTGCATTGGGTATTCGTCTTTTAGGGTTGTTGCATTTAGATCTATGAAGTTGATGAAAACCCCCAATATTACGTTTTTATTAATCACTAGAGCAATATTTATAAGTCATTTGACATACCTCGCCATCCTTATGAACTTACTCTTCAAGAGGCTTCCAATTTCCTATTTGGTTTTACACATCGCCTCTGGTGCAAACCGCCTAGGCATCTGCTTGATTAACTTCTTCGCATGCTTTATTGGTAGTTTTAACTCCATGAAATCCCTGCTTAAACCTGACATTTCATTATAATCCCAAGCAAGCAATCTTTAAATTCATGAATTAATTTAATTACCTCCAACCTTAGACTCAGGTTAATGTTGGCGCTGATATATGTCGGCCCCTTAACGATTCCATCACCCAAATTGACTTCCTTAAATGGATCATGGGGCTACATCTCTGTTGCTGATGCGACATGATCCTTTTCAAAGCTCAAAGGCTCATCATCATAGATGTAATCGAGCCTCTAGCTTTTTAAGCCATCATCTTTTATGCCTATTGGATTGCGGCATTTTGACTAGATTTGGCTCAACGTTGATTCTCTTCCCCATGTCGAACACCTCTAATTAGTTGGCTTCGACAACCATATATGGTATCTCGACCTCTAAGGCCACTTTTAGTCTAGTTTTTGCTACATAAGCCGAATTTTTTTCTAGTGTATCGAACTCAGACATCTTCGTCGAATTCGTCCCCCCATCCACCCAATCAGATGGTGTCACAATACCTCTCACCCATAAGTTCTTTGTCCCACGTAAATCCATGGGTTGGGTGCAGTTTAAGAGAGTAAAATGTCTCTTCCAAATGTATGTATGCAAACTGTAACACCCGATAATAATATGATAATTATTTAAATTAAGTTAATAATATATTTATTAATTTAATGAGATAATTGGATTATTATTATTATTTTCGGAATTATTAAATTATTATTATTGGGATAATAATATAAATTGGAAAATATATAAGTGTGAAATAAGGAAAAAGAATCCCATTTGGTAAAAAGAAAGTTTCACGTGAAACAGAGAAGCGATTGAGAAAGTGGAGAAAGGGCAAGAGGAAGAACCAGAGAGCAAAGGTTGGAGCTTAAAGATTCGCCAGATTAACTCAGGTAAGGGGGGTTTATCATCGTTTAATGGGTATTATGGGTTAGCATGTAATGGGTAGTGATAAATCGTTGAATTGACCCTAATTGGGATTGTGGAATGCTGAAAAGTTGTGATGGATAAGTTGTGTTAAAACTGAAATTGAACCTGTATTTGAGTGTGTTGTAATTTCCCGAACGTAGAGCTTTTTACGGAATTGGAATCGGAGGTCCGGAAGTCCTCCAACGGCGGAAAATGCGGAGAATTCTGCATTCTGCTTTGTGTTAGCGCAGGAACTGCTGTTTTGTCTGCGTTAACCGGTTAACCCAGGGTGTTAACCGGTTAACACTGTTGCGAATTGTGAAATTAGTGCTGTTTTGTCTGCGTTAACCGGTTAACCCAGGGCGTTAACCGGTTAACACTGTTAAGTTTTAGGCAGGAAGTGTGTTTGTGCTGCGTTAACCGGTTAACCCAGGGCGTTAACCGGTTAACACTGTTGAAAAGTGAGAAAATTGACATTTTAATGTTGTGTACATAATTGATGTTTGGCCTATAGTGGCGTATGATGTAATAGGGATTAATTCCCGCTATTTTGAGCAGTATAGGTATTAGTAGAGTGTGCTAATACGGTGGTTAATTATTTGACACGATATAATGTTTTGATACATGTGTTGATGATGTTTGATGGTATGCATAATGTTGTGAATGTACCTGTTATGTATGCAATTGTGAATGGACTGTTGTATGGCTTAGAGTGTGAGCATATGTCCATTGTGGATTTTGTTGTTGATGTTGTATTGCTAGATGATTAGCATGCATATTGTGGCCTTTATGGTGGTAGCTAATTCCCATGGTGAGGAATTAGTGAGTTAGTCATTTTGGACTGTTGTTGATGTTTGCATGCTAGGTGATTAGCGTGCATAGCATGGCCCATTTGGGGTGGTAGCTAATTCCCATGGTGAGGAATTAGTGAGTGAGTCACTAGGTCTCAAATGAGTGGGACTAGTGGGCTTGGTAGCCGTGCCTGGATTTGGACGGTGAGGTGAACTATATGTTCACAAATAGTCGGTACCGCATGCATGGAGTCTCATTGCATAATATGTGTATGGCGTATAATATGAATGGATGTATTCCAAGATTATACGTGTGTTTGTGTTGATGTTGAGTATGAATTGAGATTGTACATATGCTTTATGTTACCGTCGAGTATGATGTTTGAGTTGGTGTGCCGTTACTGAATGTGTGTTCTGATTAGGGTGATGAAATGTGTTATTTACTTAGCATTACATGATATGTTATAATGCTTATTATATCGATTGAGGAACTCACCCTTACAACCATTTTTCAGGTAACGAGCAGTGATTGCGTAGAAGTAAGTGCTTGGAGTCTAGTGTAGTCTCCTTAGTGGGTCGTGCTCTGATAGATGTAACATCGGGACGGGATGTTTTATTTGTTGAATAATTTTACATGTAATATGTTACATGTTTTACATGATTGATGAGATTTCTATCCGCTGCGTATTATGCAAATGCTTATGTTTTGAATTAATAAAAGAGCATGACTAAATATTATGGTGAATGGTGTGAAGTGTTTGTGTGACACCCTTAACTGCATAATTACTCTGATTTATATATGTTGTTTTAATTAAACATTTGGGGTATTTTAGAAGGGTGTTACATTAGTGGTATCAGAGCATAGTTGGTCGAGTCGAGTCGTAATTATTCTGTTTCCCCTGTACGGGATAGGTGTTGTGTAACCCTATCAGTACTTATTGTTTAGCTTGTTGGGTTTTCAGAATAGAGATGGCTGGAAGAGGTAGAGATGATGCTGCGATTGCTGAGGCTCTGGGTATGCTAGCTGGAGTACTTGGAGGGAATCCGAATGTTGTGGGAATGGGAGCTGCTCGTCAACTGAGTGAGTTCCAGAAGAACAATCCTCCAATGTTCAAGGGAGCATACGATCCAGATGGCGCTCAGAAGTGGTTGAAGGAGATAGAGAGAATCTTCCGAGTGACTGAGTGTGCCGATAACCAGAAGGTCAGGTTCGGTACGCATATGCTGTCAGAAGAAGCAGATGATTGGTGGGTTGCTACCCGCACTGAGTTGGAAACTGCTGGGAATGCTGAGATCACTTGGGCTGTATTCAGAGAGAGATTTCTGAGGAAGTACTTTCCAGAGGATGTCAGAGGAAAGAAAGAGATAGAATTCTTGGAATTGAAGCAGGGCAATCGGTCCGTTACTGAGTATGCTGCTAAGTTCACAGAACTGTCGAAGTATTACACTCCCTATAACGAGGCTACTGGGGAATTTTCAAAGTGTGTTAAGTTTGAGAACGGGTTGCGTCCCGAGATCAAGCAGGCTATTGGGTATCAGCGGATTAGAGTGTTTTCTGATTTGGTTGACTGTTGCAGGATTTTTGAACAGGATACCAAAGCCAGAGCGGAGAGCTATCAGCAGAGGGTTGATAGGAAAGGCAAGAATCAGAATGATCGTGGGAAACGGTATGCAGCTGGCAAAGGTTTCCAGAGACAGAGTGGGATGAAGAGGCCTAGTGGGGGAGACTCCAGTGCCCCTGCTAAGTGTTACAGGTGTGGTCAAGCTGGACATCGTATCCATGAGTGTACCAGTAATGAGAAGAAGTGTTTTAAGTGTGGAAAAGGTGGTCATTTGGCTGCAGAGTGCCGGTCGAAGACTGTGACTTGTTTCAACTGTGGAGAAGTGGGTCATATCAGTCCACAGTGTCCTAAGCCGAAGAAAGAGAATCAGTCGGGAGGCAAGGTCTTTGCTTTATCGGGTTCTGAGACTGCTGCAGATGATCGTTTGATCCGAGGTACGTGTTATATTAATGGCTTTCCTCTTGTAGCTATTATTGACACAGGTGCGACTCATTCCTTTATATCTTTGGATTGTGCTGTGAAACTTAAGTTAGAAATATCTGAGATGCATGGTAGTATGGTGATTGATACTCCTGCAAAGGGTTCAGTGACTACTACTTCAGTTTGTTTGAATTGTCCTTTGAGTATTTTTGGTAGAGACTTTGGGATAGACCTTGTGTGTCTTCCACTAGTGCAGATTGATGTTATTCTGGGTATGAACTGGTTGGTGTTTAACCGAGTCTATATCAATTGTTTTGATAAGACTGTGATTTTTCCTGAGATTGAAGAAGGGAAGAGTTTGTTTCTATCCGCGAGGCAGGTGAATGAAGCAGTAGTAGACGGGGCAGAGTTGTTTATGCTGTTAGCGACTTTGGAGGCTAAAGATAAACTGGTGATTTGCGATCTAGCCGTGGTGTGTGATTTTCCTGATGTGTTTCCTGAAGAAGTGAATGAATTACCGCCAGAGCGTGAAGTTGAGTTCTCGATTGATTTGGTACCTGGTACTAGACCGATATCGATGGCTCCGTACCGTATGTCTGCTGTTGAGTTAACTGAATTGAAGAGTCAGTTGGAAGATCTGTTGGATAAGAAATTTATTCGTCCGAGTGTGTCACCGTGGGGTGCACCAGTGTTATTGGTTAAGAAGAAAGAAGGTACTATGAGGTTGTGTGTGGACTACAGGCAACTGAATAAAGTGACGATCAAGAATCGGTATCCTTTGCCGAGGATTGATGATTTGATGGATCAGTTGGTTGGTGCGAGTGTGTTCAGCAAGATAGATTTGAGGTCGGGATATCATCAGATACGTGTGAAAACTGAGGATATTCAGAAGACTGCTTTCAGAACAAGGTATGGACATTATGAGTATTCTGTAATGCCTTTTGGTGTGACTAATGCGCCTGGAGTATTTATGGAGTATATGAATAGGATTTTCCATCCGTACCTAGACAAGTTTGTTGTGGTGTTTATTGATGATATTTTGGTGTATTCGAAATCTGAAGAAGAGCATGCTGAGCATTTGAGAGTGGTTTTAGAAGTTCTACGGGAAAAGAAGTTATTTGCTAAATTGTCCAAGTGTGAATTTTGGTTAGAAGAGGTTAGTTTTCTTGGTCATGTGATTTCAAGAGGTGGTGTTGCTGTTGATCCTTCTAAGATAGAAGCGGTATCTAAGTCGGAAGCTCCGAAGTCAGTTTCTGAGATAAGGAGTTTTCTTGGTTTGGCTGGTTATTATAGGAAGTTCATTGAGGGATTTTCTAAGTTGGCGTTACCGTTGA
Source organism: Lathyrus oleraceus (assembly GCF_024323335.1). Taxonomy (NCBI): domain Eukaryota; kingdom Viridiplantae; phylum Streptophyta; class Magnoliopsida; order Fabales; family Fabaceae; genus Lathyrus; species Lathyrus oleraceus. The sequence goes on from NC_066579.1 coordinate 54,846,418, forward strand.
CGATGTTGACTAGAAAAGGGCAAGCGTTTGTTTGGGACTCAAAATGTGAAGAAGGTTTCCAAGAGTTAAAGAGAAGGTTAACTACTGCTCCTATTCTGATATTACCGAGTCCGTCGGAACCATTTGAGGTTTACTGTGATGCTTCATTGTTGGGTTTGGGTGGTGTGTTGATGCAGAATAAGCAGGTTATAGCTTATGCTTCGAGACAACTGAGGGTTCATGAGAGGAACTATCCGACGCACGATTTAGAGTTGGCAACTGTGGTATTCGTTCTGAAGTTATGGAGACATTATTTGTACGGGTCAAGATTTGAGGTTTTCAGTGACCATAAAAGTTTAAAGTATTTGTTTGATCAGAAAGAGCTGAATATGAGACAGAGGAGATGGTTAGAGTTTCTGAAGGATTATGACTTTGGTTTGAATTACCATCCGGGTAAAGCAAACGTAGTGGCTGATGCATTGAGTCGGAAATCATTGCATATGTCTATGTTAATGGTTAAAGAATTGGATTTAATTGAGCAGTTTAGAGACTTGAGTTTGGTGTGTGAGAGTACTCACAATAGTGTTAAACTGGGAATGTTGAAGTTAACGAGTGGTATTTTGGATGAGATTAGAGAGGGTCAGAAATCCGATATGCTTTTGGTTGATAAGTTGACTCTAGTGAATCAAGGTCAAGGTGGTGAATTCAGAGTTGATGAGAATGGTGTTTTGAAATTTAGTAATCGGGTGTGTATTCCGGATGTTATCGAACTTAAGAAGAGTATTCTTGAGGAAGGACATCGTAGTGGCCTGAGTATTCATCCTGGGGCTACGAAGATGTATCATGATTTGAAAAAGTTATTTTGGTGGCCGGGAATGAAAAGAGAAATTGCGAGTTTTGTTTATTCTTGTTTGACTTGTCAGAAGTCAAAGATTGAGCATCAGAAGCCGTCTGGGCTAATGCAACCGTTGACTATTCCAGAGTGGAAGTGGGATAGTATCAGTATGGATTTTGTGTCTGGTTTGCCGAGGACAAGTAAGAATTTTGAAGCCATTTGGGTGATTGTAGATAGATTGACGAAATCGGCTCATTTCATTCCGATCAGAATGGATTATCCGTTAGAGAGATTAGCCGAGTTGTATATTGAAAAGATTGTAAGTTTGCATGGTATTCCGTCTAGTATTGTTTTGGACAGAGATCCTAGATTTACATCGAAGTTCTGGGAAGGTTTGCAGAGGGCTTTGGGAACTAAGCTGAGATTGAGTTCTGCATATCATCCGCAGACTGATGGTCAGACTGAGAGGACGATTCAGTCATTAGAGGATCTTTTGAGGGCTTGTGTTTTGGAAAAGGGAGGTGCTTGGGATTGTTACTTACCTTTGATTGAGTTTACCTACAACAATAGTTTTCATTCGAGCATTGGTATGGCACCGTTTGAAGCTTTGTATGGTAGGAGATGTCGGACGCCTTTGTGTTGGTATGAGTCCGGTGAGAGTGCTGTTGTTGGACCGGAGATTGTTCAACAAACTACGGAAAAGATTAAAATGATTCAGGAGAAGATGAGGATTGCTCAGAGTCGTCAAAAGAGTTATCATGACAAGCGGAGGAAGTCACTTGAGTTCCAAGAGGGAGATCATGTGTTTCTTCGTGTTACTCCGATAACTGGGGTTGGTCGAGCTTTGAAGTCGAAGAAGTTGACACCTCGATTTATTGGTCCTTATCAGATTTTGGAGAGGATAGGGGAGGTAGCCTATCGTGTCGCTTTACCGCCGTCACTTGCAAATTTGCATGAAGTTTTTCATGTGTCTCAGTTGAGGAGGTACATTCATGATCCGTCGCATGTAGTCCAAGTAGATGACGTACAGGTGAGAGATAACCTGACTGTTGAAACATCACCTATGAGGATCGAGGATCGAGAGTTGAAGCAGTTGCGGGGTAAAGAGATTGCCTTGGTGAAGGTAGCTTGGGGAGGACCAGCAGGTGGCAATGTGACTTGGGAGCTGGAGAGTCAGATGAAGGAGTCTTATCCAGAGTTATTCGCTTGAGGTATGTTTTCGAGGACGAAAACTCTTGTAGTGGGGGAGAGTTGTAACACCCCGATAATAATATGATAATTATTTAAATTAAGTTAATAATATATTTATTAATTTAATGAGATAATTGGATTATTATTATTATTTTCGGAATTATTAAATTATTATTATTGGGATAATAATATAAATTGGAAAATATATAAGTGTGAAATAAGGAAAAAGAATCCCATTTGGTAAAAAGAAAGTTTCACGTGAAACAGAGAAGCGATTGAGAAAGTGGAGAAAGGGCAAGAGGAAGAACCAGAGAGCAAAGGTTGGAGCTTAAAGATTCGCCGGATTAACTCAGGTAAGGGGGGTTTATCATCGTTTAATGGGTATTATGGGTTAGCATGTAATGGGTAGTGATAAATCGTTGAATTGACCCTAATTGGGATTGTGGAATGCTGAAAAGTTGTGATGGATAAGTTGTGTTAAAACTGAAATTGAACCTGTATTTGAGTGTGTTGTAATTTCCCGAACGTAGAGCTTTTTACGGAATTGGAATCGGAGGTCCGGAAGTCCTCCAACGGCGGAAAATGCGGAGAATTCTGCATTCTGCTTTGTGTTAGCGCAGGAACTGCTGTTTTGTCTGCGTTAACCGGTTAACCCAGGGTGTTAACCGGTTAACACTGTTGCGAATTGTGAAATTAGTGCTGTTTTGCCTGCGTTAACCGGTTAACCCAGGGCGTTAACCGGTTAACACTGTTAAGTTTTGGGCAGGAAGTGTGTTTGTGCTGCGTTAACCGGTTAACCCAGGGCGTTAACCGGTTAACACTGTTGAAAAGTGAGAAAATTGACATTTTAATGTTGTGTACATAATTGATGTTTGGCCTATAGTGGCGTATGATGTAATAGGGATTAATTCCCGCTATTTTGAGCAGTATAGGTATTAGTAGAGTGTGCTAATACGGTGGTTAATTATTTGACACGATATAATGTTTTGATACATGTGTTGATGATGTTTGATGGTATGCATAATGTTGTGAATGTACCTGTTATGTATGCAATTGTGAATGGACTGTTGTATGGCTTAGAGTGTGAGCATATGTCCATTGTGGATTTTGTTGTTGATGTTGTATTGCTAGATGATTAGCATGCATATTGTGGCCTTTATGGTGGTAGCTAATTCCCATGGTGAGGAATTAGTGAGTTAGTCATTTTGGAATGTTGTTGATGTTTGCATGCTAGGTGATTAGCGTGCATAGCATGGCCCATTTGGGGTGGTAGCTAATTCCCATGGTGAGGAATTAGTGAGTGAGTCACTAGGTCTCAAATGAGTGGGACTAGTGGGCTTGGTAGCCGTGCCTGGATTTGGACGGTGAGGTGAACTATATGTTCACAAATAGTCGGTACCGCATGCATGGAGTCTCATTGCATAATATGTGTATGGCGTATAATATGAATGGATGTATTCCAAGATTATACGTGTGTTTGTGTTGATGTTGAGTATGAATTGAGATTATACATATGCTTTATGTTACCGTCGAGTATGATGTTTGAGTTGGTGTGCCGTTACTGAATGTGTGTTCTGATTAGGGTGATGAAATGTGTTATTTACTTAGCATTACATGATATGTTATAATGCTTATTATATCGATTGAGGAACTCACCCTTACAACCATTTTTCAGGTAACGAGCAGTGATTGCGTAGAAGTTAGTGCTTGGAGTCTAGTGTAGTCTTCTTAGTGGGTCGTGCTCTGATAGATGTAACATCGGGACGGGATGTTTTATTTGTTGAATAATTTTACATGTAATATGTTACATGTTTTACATGATTGATGAGATTTCTATCCGCTGCGTATTATGCAAATGCTTATGTTTTGAATTAATAAAAGAGCATGACTAAATATTATGGTGAATGGTGTGAAGTGTTTGTGTGACACCCTTAACTGCATAATTACTCTGATTTATATATGTTGTTTTAATTAAACATTTGGGGTATTTTAGAAGGGTGTTACACAAACCATGTAGGGGTGCAAGGTATTATATTTGCTAGGTTCTTGTTGAAGTTTCTCTTGTCAACATGGTTTACTTCTGCCATGTAATGTCCTTGATCTGCCTCTATATTCTTAACTATTCCATCGTTCCTCCATATTGTTATCTTTGATGTAGTGATGAAGGTACTTCCCCGACTCCATGTATCCATTCCCCACCAAGCAGCAAATTATAACTAGATTTCGACGCAATAACCATGAAAATAGTGGGTCGAGTTATATACCCCATTGTCACGTCAACTTGGATAACGCCCATTGTTTTGCCTGTTTTTCCTTCGTAATTTAAGAGCACCATTGTCGCTACGCGAAAAATACAGAGTCACCATCGGTTTTTATTTATTCCAAAGGAAAGGGGAAATATCGAGAAAACCCCAAAGAATGGTCATCACAATCACGAACAGGTTCGGAAGTCGGTTATGCAAGGGGAAGGTATTAACACCCCTCACATCCATGGTACTCCATGTGAACCATCTATGAAGTTTACGCTAAAGCGGATATCGTTTATCGAATGTTTACTTGCCAAAGGTTTGCGAAGTGAAGGTAGATTTTAAATTTGTGTGTTCGCTAAGGATTGGATCCTCGTGCCTACGTATGCCCACTCGTTGAAGTGAGAAATCAGAGCCCCATAGTTCGTGGGTAGAAAATGTTATTTGTTTTGTTGATTTTATTACGTTGAAGAAGGGTTTTTGATGGTGATGCCCTAAGGCTCAAACAAAAGGTTTGAATGCGTTGAATTGTTTTTAGGTTTTGAGAAATGTGTTATTGGTTTCGGATTGCACTAAAGTCTATGGATAAAGGTTAATACTTCTAACTACCAAGCAAATGTCTTATGTTCGAAGCATTCAGAACGAGTGTAAGAAAGCTCCATTCTCATCCCTTCTTTACCACTTAAGGCTCGTGACATACAATCCTAATCGTATTTATTGTGTTTTTGAATTTGATTTGAAAAAAGACTGTTTGACGTTGGATCAAGGGTTTGTTTATTGATTTTGAAATAGTGATCGTTCCTAATGCCTAAGGAATAACTAACAAGAAATAATAAAGAAAACAAGTAAAAGTATACATCTGAAAGGGGAAGGAGGTACATGTAAAGTACAAGGGAGTGCAGGAAATAAAAGGTCTCATTGTCAGGTAGCCCAAGAGAAAGCCTTGTGTGTGCATAGTATCCTAAACTAGAAAGCGCATAAAATATTAAAGTATTCTTGAATCTTGAATGCTCCTTCCATGTTCGGGTCAAATAATTGTCCAAGGTCTCTTGCAAGGGTCCTAATGAGTCCCTAAGTCCATTGTCCAAGATACTTTCCATGCTTGGGAATTATTGTATTTTTGTATTTTTTTAAGTCTTTACCATTTTTAGGTTCATTTTAAGATGAGGTGAAGAATGTACAATATGTAATATAAAGACAAGTAAAGCAAATAAAGTAAATGACAAAAATTAAATGTTAGAGTTAGGTGCGGAATTTAAAAGAGTTAGATGTTAGAATGCGGAATTATAAAGTGTTAGGAGTTAGATGTTAGGTGTGTTAGGAATCAAGATTAATCAAAATCAAAAGAGGGATTATAAGAGAATTAATATCAATGTAAAAACCTAAATCAAATTCACAAATCACACAATTATCGTAAACTCAAAATTAAGTGAAATTCTAAAAAATCAAAGCAATCACAATAATTAAATCAAATGCAATTCTAAACAATTAGCTACTATCATCAAAATAAAATAAAATTAATTTCCAAAGTTCCAATCAATTATTAATATTCTAATATTAAGCTAATATTAATCTAACTAGATCTAATTAACCTCCCCAAAAACAAGGAAAGTGGACCAACAGAAAAAAAAAACTGCCTCGGCCTAACATGGAAAGCTCAAACGTGGGGGGTGTATGGACTTGCCAATGGTGTGCAAGAAGCAAACCAGCTTGGGCCTTATGATGGTAGCCCAAGGGCGGATAGCTGAAGGAAATGAAGAATGGAGGATCAATTGTTCTCCTTCTCTTTCACGCTTAGCCAAAAACGGAACCAACAAACCAAGTCTCATACAGAGACCCTGGTCGCGCCAGTTTCATCACCGGCGGCAGCGTGCTACACGGTGAAGCAACACATATCGTCTCCTCCGCCTATATCTTTCCTCTCAAAGCAATAAGCACAACCAACCGTTAAAGGAACTCACATTATGGATCGGTCACGACGCACACATCAATCACCAAATCAGAAGAGGTAATCACCTTGAACAAGCTCAGCAAAACCCTAGGTCACGCATTGAGTTATGAAATACGCACGTCTGAGAATTTCCGGAATGATGATTGTTTGTATCCGGCGAGAAGCTTAAGGTAACGTCCACTTATTCATTCTTTCCACCTTTTCCTTCACTCCCCTTCTCCTAAGAATCACTTTTATTGAACTATTACAAATCCGATGCGTGAGTGCGACGGTGATACGGAGTTATGGTCTAATTTGCAGGGGTGGTTATGGTGCTGACGACGAACGATCCAAACTCAGCGGAAGAAAACCGGAGCTTCAATGCTAATCCTGCTCTTATACAGAGCTTGCATATTGGAATTCGGTTCACGTATCTGTATGAGTTTCACGGAATTGGAACAAGGTGGTGAAGGTGGAGATTGAAGAGGAAGAGAAATAAGGATACGCAAGTGAGAGGGGAGAGGAAAATTCTAGAAAAAGTCCCTGAAGCCACCACTTTCACTCCCTCTATTGTGTCTTTATAGCATTGTGAAATGCAGAAATTGGATGCGTTTTGAATTGGTGTTGCTCCACATTTCAATTGCAACTCTGCGTTTTGCTTGTCGTCGCTTATACCGTTATTGCTGCGTTTTGTAATGGATGCTTGTGCGGGATTTATGTTTTGCACTGTCGTTTACTTGCGTTTAACTGCGTCACGTTTTGGAGTAGCAGCTTGCGTATCGCCGTTTTGGACTGTTGATTTGGCGTCGTTTTGAGTTGTTTTCGTATATGTAGCTTTGATTCGCGTTATTCTTGGTTGCGGTTGCGTTTTGGCTCATTTTTCGTTTGCAGCTGATGGTGACTTGTGCGTTTGGCTTTGCAGCTTTTGTGGCTTACACTTCCATGCTGCCGTTTTGGCTCTGGCACTGCGTTTGCCACAACTTTTTGCATCTAATAGGGATTAAATGATTTATTAAAGTTGGACATGGACAATGGTTAAATGAATTGGTTAATGATAAATTAGATTTTTGGTTTGAATTGGATGTTAATTGGATAAAATGGATTTTAAAATAAAATATGGATTAATTGGGTTTATGGAATGGGCCTAAATACCAAAAAAATAGATGGACTCCAAAAAATGATTAAATAAATTGCTCAATAAAGGAATTGGCCCATAAAGAAAAACATTTTTAAAAAACCGATTTGAACTCTAAAATCAGTATGCATTATCACAAACCGACTGAAAATAAAATAATGACTTCGAAAAATTAATTCGCCAAATGATAGTAAAATGATATCCAACATTAATTTGAATTTCAAAAATTAACTTTAATCTCCAAAATCACCCTTGAATTGAAATCAATGTGGACTTCAAAACTCGATTTGAACTTCTCGAGTTAATTTGGAGTTAAAATCAATTTGAAATTAAAATCACTTTGGAAAAAAAATTATGACCCAATGATGGATGGATGAAGATGATATGAAAATGTTTGGGGTTAATGACCTATATGATTATGTGAAGGGTAGGGTGAATTTCGGGGTATGACAGTTGCCCCTATTTAATCTTCTCGGACCTGAATGTAAGGATAGCAACGACATTCGGACAATCAATGTAATAGAGGATTAAATACTAAAATATCGGAAAATTTATACACTAGGAACAAATGGAATGCAATGTGAAGATATGTCACAAGGAACTTCTTCACTAAGATATGTGGGATGAACAAGCTAGTCTTTGCGCATGGTAGCTGCTGGGAATTGGAATGTTATGTGGTAAATGGATATATGAGAAGTTAGATATGCATGACCTATGCAGTATGCCAATGTAGTATGATTGATTTCTCTTTTTCATTTTATCTCTACTAACAAGTGTTAGAAGACACAGAGAAAGAATTTTCTGATGGGGGATATATGGTGATTATTTTTGGAATTATGAAATGGTTCTCTAGGTAAATCCTGGGATTCGGGATGGCAGATGACTTTACTAGGGACGACATTAGAGATTTTGGAAGGTAAATAGTAGGTCGTCAACTCTGAGGTTAGGGAGAAAAGCAAGAGCAACACTGATTGTTGGGGATTGAAACATTATGACCTCAATACTGCGACTGGGGTAAAACTGGACATTTTCAACTCCGCGGTTGGAAACAAATTGTGATCAACATCGATTCTGAGATTGGAAAAAGGATAGGCGTCAACTTTGGGGTTGGATATAATAGGATGGACATCGACTCTAAGATCGGGAACAAAAATGGTAGGCGTCAACTCTGAGGTTGAGTTTATAGATATGAGTTCTGGGGGGTGGAGGATAAGAAAACGACACAACAACTCGAAAGTCAGGAAAAAGGGAGTCATTCAACTTCGAGGTTATGGATAAAGGTATATCAATTCCTACGTTGGAAAAAGGTAGACGTTTAGCTCTGAGGCTGGGAGGGTATGGTAATCATTAACTCTAAGGTTGGAAAAATGTGGTTGTTCAACTTTGAGGCTGGAAAAAGATAGATATTCAGCTTTGCGGCCGGGGAAAGATAGACGTTCAACTTTGAGGTTGGGGGTACCATGGTACATCCACTATAAAGTGGAAAAATGGTAGATACTCAACTCTGAGGCTGGAAAAAGAATGGTAATTGTCAACTTTAAGGTTGGAAAAAAGGTAGATACTAAGCTCTGAGGATGAGGGTGGAAAAGGATAAACGTCAACTCTGAGGTTGGAAAAAGGTAGACACTCAACACCGAGGCAAAAAAAAAAGAATGGTAATCGTCAACTCTAAGGTTGGAAGCAAAATAGAGTCTAAGCTCCGAGGATAAAAAGAGATACACCGACTCCGAAGTTGGAAAAATGTAGTTGCTCAACTTTGTGGTTGGGAGCTGTCATACCCCAAAATTCACCCTACTCCGATACAACTTTCATCTGATCCATGACCCTACTGCACATGCATGCTTTCATTATCTCCTCATCATAATTATATTAACTTTCATAACCAAATACATATTGCATGGGATCAAGGCATGATTTAAAAAAAAATAAAAAATAAAATAAAATGCAATAATATAAATGTTAGAAGTTAGTAGTTAGTGAACATAAACATAAAGTAAATGAAATAAAATGAACAATAAAATAAATTACAATAATATAAATATTAGGAGTTAGTAATTAGTAGTTAGTGCCAGCTGTCGCTACCGGGATTTCACGATAATGAAACCGAGACTAAAGAGATGCCAAAGAGAGGCAAAGTCAGAAGAGTCGCCACCGAATTTTATTTAGTTTACCTCTATCGGAGAGGAGATGGGAAATAGTCGATAAAACCCTCAGAAAAGAGACGCGCACGGGAAGCGCTAAAAGAGAATAAGGAATCGGTCTCGCAACCGAGATTTGGGTTCGGAAGTCGGTTACGTAAGGGGAAGGTATTAACACCCCTTACGTCCATGGTACTTCATGGGAACCATTTGGGTTGTTTTACATACATGGGATTTATCTATTATTGTTTTATTTTCAAAAGAATGTGTGGAAAGAAGGGGGTGTTTTTGTTATTATAGTGCTCGCCAAGGATTGTGGCCCTTGTGCCTACGTATCACTCATTCGGGGATGAGGAATCAGAGCTCCGTAGTTCGGAGTAGAAAATATTTGTGTGTTGGTTGATTTTACCTTTGAGAAAAGGGTTTTCGGGATGATGCCCTAAGGCACAAAAATGAGTTTGATGAGTTGTATTATTTTTACCTTGAATAAGGGTTTTATGAAAGAATGTTTGTGATTATATTGTACTAAAGTCTATGGGCGGAGGTGATTATTCTAAACAACAAGTCAATCGTCTTGCGTCCAAAATAATCAGAGTAAGGGTAGGAATGCTCCATTCTCACTCATTCTCCACCACTTAAGGCTCGTGGCGCACGATAATAATCGTAATTATTAAGTGTTTTGAATTTGATTATGAAAATGCCACCTGACTTTGAATTAAGGGTTTGTTTTATTTTGATTATGAAATTTGGCTTATGCAACATGAATGCAAAGTAACCAACAAGAAATCAAAGAGTCTCATTGTAAGGTAGCCCAAGAGAAAGCCTTTTGTGTGCAAAAGTGACCTAAGTTAAACAAAGGATAATGGTCTTACAAACATGTCCCCCTAAGGTGGTGCCATGATGCCATTCTTACAACATGAATGTAAGTTATAAATAAAATCCAACATTTATAAAGTATCACAAAGATAAGGGAAAGACCTCCAAGCAAGGGTCCTAAAATGAAATCCTCTAAGTCCAAGTTGATTAAGAGTGGAATGAATATTTTTGTCTTATCATTTTATCATGTTTTTGTTGTTTTTAATGTTTGATGATAATAAAATAAATAACAAGTAAATAAACATGCATGATGAATTTGTACAATGATGATGATGATGAGTACTTTAATGTAAATTACAAGGTAATGACATAAAAGTAAATTACAAGAAAAAAGAAACAGTATCACAATAGTAATGGTTAGTGAATATAAATGATATAAAACAAATATAAGTTAATAACACCAAAATCACAATAACAAAGGTTAATGATGAACAAAATTAATGAAGTATAATTAGTGGTTAGTAACATGTACAAAAATGAATATTTTTTAAGACTATTTTCTTAGGCCAAAAAGACTTAAAATATGACACATTAAGGGATAGCTTATCATTGATGCAAAGTATTGAAGATGATTAAAAAATCAACTAACAATAGATTTGTAACAAAGAAAGTTATGCAACCTTAAGTCCATCTATTAGTATTAAAAAAAAAGTGATTTGTTCTCTTTCTTTTATTTTTATTCCTCTTTTATTTAACAAGATAATGAGGTAGTAAATAAGTTAACCCAATGTAAATGATATAGTTAGATAATAATAAAAATAAACATAAAATACTTGAAGTAAAGTGAACAAAAGAAAAAAAAATAAAAAATAAAAATAAAGTGCAATAATATAAATGTTAGAAGTTAGTAGTTAGTGAACATAAACATAAAGTAAATGAAATAAAATGAACAATAAAATAAATTGCAATAATATAAATATTAGGAGTTAGTAATTAGTAGTTAGTAACAATAAGCAAATGGATTAACAAGTTAATGTAAAGACATGGTTTCATCTATGCATCAAATGACCCAAATATGGTTAAAATAGAGGCAATCTATCAATGCCTCAAAGTGTCATGAATGATCTATTGATCAACCATAGATAGGTTTGAAACATTGAAGATTTAATCAACTATAAACAACCATGGTCATGATCTAATAGACCTCATCAACCAAACAAATACAACAATAAGTTCATAATAAAAGAAAAAAATAACACACACCAAGCAACCACAAAAAGGTGAAAAAGATAGTAAGAGTAAAAAAATCTTTAAAAAAGGTGAGTAAACCAAAGTCAATCATTTTTTTTTGCAAGCTTGAATCTAAATCATCTCAAAAGACCAACCAAGAACAAGCAATCATTTTTAATTAAAAAAAAGAAACAAAAGGTTAAAGAGTTTAAGTTAAAATCATTACCCACAAAAATGTGAAAAAGCTAGGTAGAAATGGTGTTGAGCTTGAATGTGAAGTGAGGGGTTTGAGATGAAAATATTTATGGTGAAAGCTTAGTAAATGGGATGGGTTATGAGTGTTAGAGAGTGAGAAATTTTGAGGAAAAATGTGAAATGAAAAAAGTTGGTGGTGGTGACTTTTGGGAGGGAAAGGTTTTTTTTAGTTTTGATTTAGGTTTGGAGAAGAGGGGTTGAATGATATTTTTTCATCATTTTTGGGGGCTAGAAAGCATGAAAAATGAAGGGGAATGGTGCATCTATTTATAGGGAAAGTTAGTGGGAAAATGGGGGGAACCAAATACCCTTTGTACAAAAAAAAAGGCTCTTTTTTTTTGGAGTGTGCAAGGCAAATCTGGTTTCCCCCCTTTTCTTTTTTTTATTTTATTTTTATTTTTTTTTATTTTTTTAAATCATGCCTTGATCCCATGCAATATGTATTTGGTTATGAAAGTTAATATAATTATGATGAGGATATAATGAAAGCATGCATGTGCAGTAGGGTCATGGATCAGATGAAAGTTGTATGGGAGTAGGGTGAATTTCGGGGTATGACAGCTGCCCCTATTTAATCTTCTCGAACCTGAATGTTTAGATAGCAACGACTTCCACACATCCAAGGTAAGAGAGGATTAAATAAATAAAAATATCCAAAAATTCAACCTACTGGGAATGAAATGAATGTGATATGAAGTGATGGGTATTTGTGAAGATTGTTCATGTGGTGGAAAATAAATTTGATATGAAATCATCTGTTGAGGAGAGTTTATGGTATCATGTGGGGAGGACATGGGTCAGATGTATGATGGTTATGTCATGATGTGTATGATATGCAATGTATGTTATGGTGTACGCAGAATACCGAAGTATGCTTGGGCTGATGGGGTATGCAAATGCATGGTCTATAGATTGTGCCAAATATGATTGGGCTTTAGTGAAACTTTTCATTTCGGAGGGAAAAATCATGCATGAAGTGATGCATGCAATGCATGTGGGACTGCAACTGGGTATTTGGATTTTTATAGGGATTTTTGTTTCCAATGAGGGATCATCATCAAAGGGTTGATGGAAAAGGGTGTCATCATCAAAGGGTTGATGGAAAGGTAATTTGTCTTCGTCAAAGGGTTGACGGAAAAGAGTTTGTCATTGTCAAAGGGTTGACGGGAAGGTAATTTGTCTTCGTCAAAGGGTTGACGGGAAGGTAATTTGTCTTCGTCAAAGGGTTGACGGAAAGGTAATTTGTCTTCGTCAAAGGGTTGACGGAAAGGTAATTTGTCTTCGTTAAAGGGTTGACGGAAAGGAGTTTGTCATCGTCAAAGGGTTGACGGAAAGGGAATTTGTCTTCGTCAAAGGGTTGACGAAAAGGAGTTTGTCATCGTCAAAAGGTTGATGGAAAGGTAATTTGTCTTCGTCAAAGGGTTGACGAAAAGGAGTTTGTCATCGTCAAAGGGTTGACGGAAAGGTAATTTGTCTTCGTCAAAGGGTTGACGGAAAAGAGTTTGTCATCGTCAAAGGGTTGACAGAAAGGTAATTTGTCTTCGTCAAAGGGTTGACGGAAAGAAACTGTTGTAAAACGTCGTCATCAGAGGGTTGATGAAAAAAGTTTATTGGGGAAAATTCCTAACAACGGTTGGGAAATTCCGAACTTTGATGAGTTAACTTGAGTAATTTAAGGAGATACTCATGATGTGATGTTATGTATGCCAATGCATGTTTGGGCTTTCATGGGGAATATATGAAATGTATGGTCTGCAAGTTATGCCAAGCATGTTTGGGCTTTGCGGAGGAGTGTGTTTAGGGAATGCCAATGGTGATTGGGCTTAAAAAGGGTAATTGGGTGAATCGTACTGACTTTCCGATACTTGAGAAATTGAAGTTCGACGTCCAAGCAGGCGCTGAATGTAATGTTTTGGAATTCCCATTGGGGGGGAGAAATGATCGGCTTAGTCCAAAGAACTATGTGGCACCCTTGAGTTGGAAATGTGTTTTGACTACCTTTAGCAAAATTCTAGAAAGAATATAATTCGATATTGTCTTCCTTATAGTTTTTTTTTTTTTGGAAAAAAAGGTCTTTTAATCGAAAATTTCCCATGTAATCTTATTTAGAGAAAGGTCATATTTCACAGACAAAGCAGGAAAAGTAAAAATATGGAACATATGTGAGGGAACTTGATTTTTATTGACAAGTGATTCCACAAGTAGGGAATTTTATACAAAGAAAAGCAATTCCTAAAAGAGGTGATTGCGAAAAGAAAATGATAATTGTAATGGCAATGAAACATCTCGAGTTTCTGTAGGTGCTTAATTGGTTGCATTATATGGTAAAACACTAGTTGGTTACTAATGTCTTGACCGATGTCATGACATGTATGTGTGACTACATTGTAGTTGCTGCAGGACTAGCTAACACAGGATTTATTGAATGTCAAACTGGATGTTGTGACATTCATACCTGTCAACAAATACTAAGGAATAGAACAGCTAGTATTCTGTTAGAACTTAGTATTTATTTCCAGTCTGGTTATCAAGGAAAGACCAGATCTGGCATGAGGCCTACTAACTGAATGTCAAACTGGATGTTATGACATTCATTGACAGCAGCTACTGAACATTAGACAGAGTGGTGTTCTGCTATACTTCAGCATGTAACTTAGTTTGTTATTCAAGAGAATAACAGAACTAACTGAAGGCCAAATGTATAAATGTTAAGTTGGACACTTTGACGTTTATTAATGTAAGCTGTTACTGTAGTATGGTCTTTTTGATCATGTACAGGTCAGCAAAATTGTACAGTCTGTTTTCTGGAAAAACAGACTCAGCATATGGACCTTGATGTCAAGCTGAATGTCGTGACATTCATGCCTGACAGCATATGCTATATTGTAGGTTGTTCAGTTTTCTGTTTCAGCTTTTTCTCAGGCTATTCTTCAGGGATTCAACAACTGAGAGAAAATCCAGGAAATCAACAACCAAGCTACATTCAATGAACCTAACAAATAGCCTATTTGTTAGTAACCTAAATGTTGAATTTATGGGAACTCGCGTGACCTTAAATTCAGGAGAATACAGGTGCAAAAGCCCAGGGTACTGCAATATAAAAGGAAGGCGTTCCTTCATTCAGTTTCAGGGATTTTGAGGCGTGAAGATTTTGTGTGTCCATCATACTTCACTGCTGTATTTTTGTGAGTCTTGTATTAGACGTATCTTGTAAGCCAAGCCATTATCAAGTAGATGATAGTTGTGGCATAGGGTGTTCATTGAGTTGTAAGTGTTGTGTCGCTCAAAGCTTTTAAGCGTGAGTGTTGTGTATCTTGATTAAAGCTGTGAAGCACAATCAAGAGTTGTTTGAAGTGTGACTTCAACTTGTCTTTAATATTGTTTAAAGATAGTAATCACTGAGGTGATTGAGGGGAAGTGAGTAGGAACTCTGATCTTAGGTTAAGATTGAAATTGCATTGGGTAGGGATTAAGTGATAAGTTGTAAACGGGTGAGTTTAGCTTTGAATTGATACTACTAATAGTGGATTTCCTCCCTGGCTTGGTAGCCCCCAGATGTAGGTCATGTTGGACTGAACTGGGTAAACAATTACTTGTGTTATTTACTGCACTTACTGTTAAGTTCTGCATAATTCCTGTCTGTGCAGAATTGGATGTCATAACAACCCGTGTGACATCCAAAGTCTGATAACTAGAATTTCAATTGGCATCAGAGCAGGCACCCTGCCTGTGAATTTCTGGGTGAGATCTAGGGAAGTTACTTTCTAGTACCATGGACAAGGATTTAGGACACTCAAACAGACCACCCATGTTGGACGGCTCTAATTATGATGACTGGAAGCCTCGTATGATAGCCTTCTTAAGGTCTCTAGACAGCAAAGTCTGGAGAGCTGTCAACAAAGGATGGGAACATCCAATGAGGACAGGTGAAGATGGAGTCAGTGTGCAGATTCCTGAAGAAGAGTGGGACAAGGAGCAAGAGGCATTAGCTCTTGGAAATTCCAAGGTCTTGAATGCATTGTTCAATGGAATCAGTAAGAACATCTTCAGGCTGGTACACCACTGTGAACTAGCTAAGGAAGTTTGGGATACCCTCAAGGTAACTCATGAAGGTACTTCCAAGGTGAAGATGTCCAAACTTCAGATGCTGACCACCAAGTTTGAAAATCTGAGGATGAAAGAGGATGAGACTATTCATGACTTTCACATGAATATTCTTGAAATTGCAAACACCTCTGGTGGACTAGGTGAGAAAATGGCTGAAGAGAAACTTGTAAGAAAGATTCTCAGGTCCTTGCCTAAGAGATTTGCTATGAAGGTCACAGCCATAGAGGAGGCGCAGGACATCTGCAACATGAAGGTGGATGAGCTCATTGGTTCCCTCCAAACCTTTGAAATGGGCTTGGGTGAGTATGCTGAGAAGAAGAACAAAAGTATAGCTTTTGTATCTAATGCTGAAGAGGAGTCAGAAGCAGGATATACTGGAGGTGATGAAAGTATATCAGAAGCCTTAGTCATGCTTGGGAGACAGTTCAACAAGTTCGTGAAGAAGATTGATCAAAGAGGTAGACCCAATGTCAAGAACATCACGTCTGACATTAAGAAAAGATCAACTTCTTATGAGAAGTTCAATCACGGCAAGGGAATCCAGTGTCATGGTTGTGAAGGGTATGGACACGTCAGAGCTGAATGCCCTACTTACCTCAAATTGCAAAATAAGGGGCTAGCTATCACATGGTCTGAAGGAGACTCTAAAAGTGAATCTGAAGGAGAATCTGCCAAACATGTCACTGTACTAACCAGTGTTTGTGCCTCTGATGATGACTCAAGTGCAAATGAACTGACCTTTGATGAACTTGCTGCAGCCTATAAGAAGCTGTGTTCCACCAGTGCAGAAGTGCGTGCACAAGGAGAAAAGCAAAAGAAACTCATCAAGGAACTGGAAGATGAGAGACAGAAGCAACTGTCTGTCATAGAGGGTCTAAATGGTGAGATAACCCTGCTGACCTCCAAGCTGAATCAGACGACTAAATCCATCAGAATGATGAATAAGGGAACTGACACCTTGGAAGAGATTCTAAAGGTGGGACAGCAGTCTGGAACCAAATCTGGCCTTGGATTTGGGAAAAGATCCTCAACTGAACACAAACGCCCAAAGGCTAAAGTTTAGAAGTTCAAGCGAAAGTCAAAGCCAATGTCTCAACATCGAGGAACTAGGATGAATGATCATCAGAAGAGGAAATACCAGGAGTGGAGGTGTCACCACTGTGGTAGGCTTGGTCATATAAAAGCCTTCTGCTACTGGATTCATGGTTTCCCTAACCAAGCCTCGCATGTCAGGCCTAAGCATAAAACACATAAGCGATATGTTCCCATTAAGAAGCAACAATGGTATGCTAGGATAGCACACACTGCTCTAAGGGCTTCTACCAGAGAAGACTGGTACTTTGACAGTGGATGCTCAAGACATATGACTGGTATGGAAAATCTACTGGTAGATATTCAACCTCACACTACCAACTATGTGACCTTTGGTGATGGTGCCAAAGGAAAAATAAAAGGTGTGGGCAAACTGGACTGTTCTGGAGTGCCAAAACTGAATAATGTGTTGTTAGTAAGAGGACTAACTGCAAACCTCATCAGCATAAGTCAGCTGTGTGATCAAGGGTTTCATGTTCAGTTTACTAAGGAGCTATGCATTGTGACAAATGGTGACAATCAGGAAGTTATGAGAGGAACCAGGTCCAAAGATAACTGCTACCTGTGGGAACCTGAAGTCTCTAACTTTTCCACAACATGCTCCTCAGCCAAGGAAGAACAGGATGTGAAGTTGTGGCATAGACGTCTTGGACATCTCCACTTACGGGGAACGAAGAAGATTATATCCAAGGAAGCAGTCAGAGGAATTCCAAAGCTTCTGATTGATGAAGGAAGAGTCTGTGGAGAATGCCAGGTGGGCAAGCAAACCAAGATGTCACATCCGAAGCTGGGACATCCCACAACCTCCAGAGTTCTGGAACTGTTGCACATGGACCTAATGGGACCTATGCAGGTTGAAAGTCTTGGTGGGAAGAAATATGCATACGTGGTGGTGGATGACCATTCCAGATACACGTGGATAAGCTTCATCAGAGAGAAGTCAGATACATTTGATGTCTTCAAAGACCTGTGCATAAGACTTCAAAGGGAAAAGGACAGTTGTGTGGTCCGGATTAGAAGTGATCATGGTACGGAGTTCAAGAATTCCAAGTTTGATGAGTTTTGCTCGTCTGAAGGAATAAGTCATGAGTTCTCCTCCCCTATAACTCCTCAACAGAATGGAATAGTTGAAAGAAAAAATAGAACTATTCAAGAATCTGCCAGAGCAATGATTCATGCAAAGAAGCTCCCCATGCACTTCTGGGCTGAAGCAATGAATATCGCATGCTATGTTCACAACAGAGTCACCTTGAGAAAAGGAACCTCCTCCACTCTATATGAAATATGGAAAGGCAGAAAATGTAAGAACAAAAATTGTTCTACAACAGATTCCTTGATTTTGATGATAACAAAGGATGAAACCAAAAATGGCACCCTAACGAAAAGTTTCTAAGTGTGCAGGGTTCTAAAGAAAGAAGGAAGAAATCTGATGATGTCATCAGATACAGAACCAGATCAGATACAAATTATCAGAAGATAAGAAGCATCTGAAGTAGAAACGTGTTCAAGAAAGTTTAACTCTGAGCAAAACAGCAAAGTATCAGAAGCATCTGAACAAGAAGTAAGCTCTAGAAGTTCTGACTCTGATCAACGCTATCTCTAAACTCCAGAATTTATCAGCGCTATCTGAAGAATCTATCAGAATCCAAAAGAGATCAACATCAGAAGTAAGACTCCAAGATTCTCAGATACACAAAGACTCTGATCATGGAATTGCTAATTATGAAAGAGTAACGTTAAAGTCAAGTAAAGATTTGCAAATGGATTTCCTAATACAGAGAGAGACGTTAATCTCCAATTTCAATAAAGAAGATACTATATGTGGTAAGTAGTCACTTCAAGGAGAGAAAGTTATCCTGCAGAAGCTATTTATGTTATGGCGTAAATTCATCTTATTACTCATCAGTTTCAACTACTACCTCACTGATCTATATAAAGGACTGCAAATCAACTTTCAGAAAGCAACACATACAAGCAGAAATTATACTGAAACATCAACGCACAAGAAAACATTCTTGCTCTCTAAATCTTCACGAAGCTTTTGCTTATAACGTGAATCACTTTGTTCTTACTATTGTAATATTAGCTTATCTTAGAAGCACTTTAGATTACATAAATCTTTCATCTATTGATTGTTGATTTCCTCAAGTGACTCTGTGTAGTTTGTATACTTGAGAGGACTAAGAGATTTTTCTCTTAGACGTTGTTTGTAATCTTTCAAGATTAGTGGATTAAGTCCTTGTTGAAGGCGAAATCACCTCGGCCGGGTGGACTGGAGTAGCTTTGTGTTATAAGCGAACCAGTATAAAATCCTTGTGTGATTTTCGTTTTGAAAAGCGCTTATTTTTCCAAACAATTCAACCCCCCCCCCCTTTCTTGTTTTTCTCACCTTCAATTGGTATCAGAGCTTAGGCTCTGTTATTGATTTTCTAATCAAACACTTAACAGTGTAGAGAGATCCAGAAAGAGAAAAACTATGGCCCACACAAATGAAAAAGATAGTTACAATGCTAAGCCTCCTGTCTTTGATGGAGAGAAGTTTGATTACTGGAAAGATAGAATTGAAAGTTTCTTTCTAGGCTATGATGCTGAACTCTGGGACATTGTCACAGATGGATACAAACCTCCTGTCACAGAGGATGGAGCTGAAGTTCCCAGAAGTAAGATGTCAGAAGAACAGAAACAAGTTTTCAAGAATCATCACAAGGCCAGAACCATACTCCTAAATGCTATATCTTACAACGAGTATGAAAAGATCACCAACAGAGAAACAACCAAAGACATACTTGACTCTCTAAGGATGACTCATGAAGGAAACTCTCAAGTCAAAGAGACAAAGGCTCTGGCACTTATCCAGAAATATGAAGCTTTCAAAATGGAAGATGACGAAGCCATAGAAGCAATGTTTTCTAGATTCCAAACTCTGGTTGCAGGTCTCAAGGTTCTAGACAAAGGATACACAACTGCAGACCACGTCAAAAAGATAATCAGAAGTCTGCCAAAGAAATGGAGACCCATGGTTACTGCTCTGAAGCTGTCAAAGGATATGAACAATATCAGCCTTGAAGAACTTGTCAGTTCCCTCAGAAGCCATGAGATAGAACTAGAGGAAGATGAGCCTCAGAAAAGGAACAAGTCTGTAGCATTGAAGTCCAGACCTGAAAGACGCAAACCTGACAGAACCAAAGCTCTCCAGGCAGAAACTGAAGATACTGATGACTCTGAACTAGAAGATTCTGATGATGAAGAAGAATTGTCCCTACTAACCAGAAGAGTTAAGCAACTCTAGAAAAAGAGGAACAACAACTTCAGAAGACCAAGACCCAGAGGGGATCGATCAGAATCAACTTCAAAAGGTAAATCTAACAAAGATATTACGTGTTATGAATGTAAAGAAACAGGTCATTACAGGAATGAATGCCCCAAGCTGAAGAAAGACAACTCTAGAAAAGAAAGCTTCAAGAAAAATACCTTCGGGACAAAGAAAGGACTGATGGCTACCTGGGATAATAGTGAATCTGGATCATCAGAATCTGACTCTGATGAACAGGCCAATGTGGCACTTATGGCTACCACATCCAGGAGTAGCTCAGATGAAGAATCTGAAGAGGTATTTTCTGAACTTTCTCGATCTGATCTAGAATCTTGTTTGTCAGAAACTCTTAGCTCATATCAGAAATTAAAACAAAAGTTTAAAAACATTAAAGGCTGTCTTAAAGTAAAATTTGAAGAATGTAGTGAACTTGAGATGACAATTCTAGCACGAGAAGATACTATTAGATCTTTAACATTAGAAAGAGATGGAGCAAAGAGAAAAAGCTTAGAATTAGAAGAAGCGTTGTCTCAAGCACCACAAACTTCAAATAAAATAATTTATAAATACGAAGAAGCCTTTCAAGAATTTCTTAAAAATGGGATAGATAGGAGTATTATGGCATCCATGATTTATGGAGTAAGTCAGAACAATAAGAAGGGAATTGGGTATGATCCTAAGGAAGATAAAACTTCTACCAGTGACCAACTTAAATCTCCCTTTTCATATCATTACACACACACACAAGAACAAAAATTTAAAAATGCTAGAAAACCCAAAGTTATAAGAAACTCTGGGAAAACTAATCTGAAAGGACCCAAGAGATTCTGGGTACCAAAGGATAAGATTGTCTATGTTGCAGATATCCTATGCAGCAAAGTTCAGACACCAGTCATGGTACCTGGACTCTGGATGCTCGCGACATATGACGGGAAGAAAGTCTATGTTCCAAAGTCTGGAACTTAAAGACGCTGGATTTGTAGGCTTCGGAGGAGATCAGAAAGGAAGGATCAGAGGCTCCGGAACTATTGGTAATGGTACTCTTCCCTCTATATCTGATGTCCTTTATGTAGAAGGATTAATGCATAACTTATTATCCATAAGTCAATTAAGTGATAACGGTTATGATGTAATCTTTAATCAAAAAACATGTAAAGCCATTAATCAGAACGATGGTTCTGTCCTTTTCACCGACAAGAGGAAAAACAACATTTATAAAATTAATCTTTCTGATTTAAAAGAACAAAATGTTAAATGTCTGATGTTGGTTCACGAAGAGCAATGGGTATGGCATAGACGCTTGGGCCACATTAGCATGAGGAAACTTTCTCAGCTAACTAAACTCGAGTTAGTCAGAGGCCTACCTAAACTGAAGTTTTCTTCAGATGCTCTGTGTGAAGCATGTCAGAAAGGAAAATTTTCAAAAACTTCCTTTAAAAAGAAAAATGTTGTTTCTACCTCTAAGCCTCTGGAACTTCTTCACATTGACTTATTTGGTCCTGTGAAAACAGCATCAGTTAATGGAAAGAAGTATGGACTAGTCATTGTTGATGATTACAGTCGCTGGACATGGGTAAAATTCCTAAAGCACAAGAGTGAGTCTCACTCTGTATTCACTAGTTTCTGCTCCAAAGTGAAAAAAGAATTTGATGCTAAAATTGTTAGAGTCAGAAGTGATCATGGTGGAGAATTTGAAAACAAAGATTTTGAAGAATTATTTGACTCTAATGGAATATCCCATGATTTCTCCTGCCCTAGAACTCCACAACAAAATGGAGTTGTAGAGAGGAAGAATAAGACACTCCAAGAGATGGCCAGAACCATGATAAATGAAACTAATGTGGCAAAGCATTTTTGGGCAGAAGCTGTAAATACAGCGTGTTACATTCAGAATAGAATCTCTATAAGACCTATTCTGGAAAAGACTCCCTATGAACTGTGTAAAGGAAGAAAACCAAACATTTCATATTTTCATCCTTTTGGATGTTCTTGCTTTATTTTAAACACTAAAGAACATCTGAACAAGTTTGATTCCAAAGCACAAAAAGGTATTATGTTAGGATACTCAGAACGCTCTAAAGGCTACAGAGTATACAACACAGAAACCAAAATTGTGGAAGAATCTATTCATGTCAGATTTGATGATAAGCTTGACCCTGAAAAGTCAAAGCTAGTTGAAGATTTTGCAGATTTAGAAATCACTCTTGCAGGATCTGATAAAATTCCATAAGCAACTGTCATTCAGAACTCTGAAGAAATAAAATCCCCAGAAATTCCAAAGAAAGTCAAAAGTCGTATTAAGATATCTGAAGATTTGATTCTGGGAAACAAGGACGAACCTGTTAGAACCAGATCTACCTTCAGGACCTCGGAAGATACTCCTCTGGGACTAGTGTCTCTGATTGAGCCTATGTCCTGTGATGAAGCACTTCAAGATAACAATTGGGTTTCAGCCATGCAAGAAGAATTAGATCAATTCACAAAGAATGATGTCTGGGATCTTGTTCCAAAGCCCAGAGGCACTCACGTTATTGGAACCAGATGGGTATTCAGAAACAAGCTGAATGAGAAAGGAGAAGTCGTCAGAAACAAAGCTCGACTGGTAGCTCAAGGTTATAGTCAACAAGAAGGTATTGATTTTAATGAAACTTTTGCTCCAGTCGCAAGGTTAGAATCTATTCGTCTTCTTGTATCTTTTGCTATTAATCACTCTATCAAATTATACCAAATGGATGTCAAGAGTGCATTCCTTAATGGTTATATTTCAGAAGAAGTGTATGTCAACCAACCTCCAGGTTTTGAAAATTCAAAATTTCCAGAACATGTTTTTAAACTTAAGAAATCCTTATATGGACTTAAACAAGCTCCCAGAGCTTGGTATGAACGATTAAGCAATTTTCTTCTGGAACAAAATTTTATCAGAGGGAAAGTTGATTCTACACTCTTCTGTAAAAACCTTAATAATGATCTCATGATATGCCAGATTTACGTTGATGATATTATTTTTGGTTCTGCTAATATCTCTGTTTGCCAAGAATTTTCTAAGTTAATGCAGGCAGAATTTGAAATGAGTTTAATGCAAGAACTAAAGTTCTTTCTGGGAATTCAAATTAATCAAACTCCAGAAGTCACGTACGTTCATCAAAGCAAGTACATTAAAGACGTTTTGAAGAAGTTTGACATGACTGAATGCAACTCTGCAAAAACTCCCATGCACCCAACTTGCATTCTTGAAAAGGAAGAGGTAAGCAACAAGGTTTGTCAGAAGCTCTATCGAGGTATGATAGGCTCTCTTCTCTATCTGACTGCTACTCGTCCTGATATTCTCTTTAGCGTCTGTCTTTGTGCCAGATTCCAATCAGATCCTAGAGAATCTCATTTAACAGCAGTTAAGAGAATTCTTAAGTATCTGAAAGGAACTCCTAACCTGGGCCTGATGTATAAGAAAACATCAGAGTATAGACTTTCTGGTTACTGTGATGCAGATTATGCAGGAGATAGATTAGAACGAAAAAGCACATCTGGAAATTGCCAGCTTCTGGGAAACAATCTGATATCCTGGGCTAGCAAAAGACAGTCAACTATCGCTCTATCAACTGCAGAAGCAGAATATATCTCAGCATCACTATGCACAACTCAGATGCTCTGGATGAAGCATCAGTTAGAAGATCTGCAAATTTTTGAGAGTAACATTCCTATCTTCTGTGATAATACTGCTGCCATTTGTCTAAGTAAGAATCCCATTCTACATTCCAGAGCTAAACACATTGAAATAAAACATCATTTTATCAGAGACTATGTTCAGAAAGGGATAGTAACATTGAAGTTCATTGATACAGATCATCAATGGGCAGATATCTTTACTAAGCCTCTAGCTGAAGATAGATTTCTTTTTATCTTAGAAAATCTGAACATTCAAAATTGCCCAGAATGAAGTGTGGCTCTGAAAATGTAAAATGAGACTCTGACATAAACAAATGTTCTTCTGCCTCTGACTCTGATACTTCTACAAGTTAAGAAGATATCTGAGTTAGAAATCTCCAGGAATCAATCTTTTGGTATTCCTGAAGATCAGATACATCAACACGTGGAGCACTAAGCGTCTAACCCTAGAACTTCTAGACAGTTGTCAAAAGAAATTCAAAGGACAGACGTTTGAAATCTCCTTGAGCAGTGTGCGTACTGTTGGGATTAGACATTCATTAATTAGCTGTAATCATTTTTCCCCCAAGCGTGCAATCTTGAGCTTTGTACTAACGCAATTTGATGTGTCGTTTTGCATGTGTTTTACTTAGAGTATTTAAACACTTTTCTCACATTTCACACACTTTTCACTCTCACTCACTCTCAAACCCTCTCTAAAACCCTAAACCTCTCTGAAGCATTCTCTGCAAACTCTCAATCTTCATCTTCTTCTTCACCATGGACGCTCAACAACAAGAAGTGTTTAACTTTTCTCAACAAATGGAATCAAGCTCAACTGCTCAAACTTCAAGCATTCCAACTCCAACGGTTACAGGCGTCTCTATCACCCCTGTTTACAAGGAACCCCATGTTCTTGACCGTGAACCCCATATAAACCTAGCAACCCCTTTTGAAGGACTGGACGTGTTGTGTGAAACACTAGTAGATTTCGACAACTTGAAGAGAAATGGCGTTGATCTTACTGAAGAACTTCGTAAACAAGGTTGGGGAAACTACTTCCAAAGGCTCTATGGCCCTGTTTACCCACTTCTCATCAAGGAGTTCTGGAGATTTGCAGATGCTGATGATTATTTCATCGTCTCCCATGTTTTGGGGGTAAAGATAGTAATCACTGAAGAGTCAATTGCCTCTTTACTGAACATGGAGAGAGATGGAGGAAAAAGGATTTACAACATCCCTCCTAGGTCAAAACGCATTACTGATGTAATCAATCCAACCATCTTCAAACCCAACACTGAAGGAAATCCTTCAAAGAACAAAGAGCTGCATCAGAACCTCAGAGTGTGGCTGAAGATCATTCTGGGAACTATTCACCACCGCCCAACATCCAACTCCTATGATTACATCAATGCAGATCAGAAGTGCATTCTGTACTGCATTCACAAGGGTGTGAAGATCTGCCTTCCTGCACTACTCTTCAGATACCTAAGAGACTCTGTGAGGGAAACCAGAAACAATATGAAGCCCAGATCCTACATCCCTCTGGGAAGGCTCATATCTGATGTCTTCATTGAAAATGGGTTGATAGATCATCTGGAAAAGACCAAGCTGATGCAAGATCTGGCAATAGATACTGGGAAGCCTCTGAACGCCAGAAATCTCAAGAGTATGGGAATAATAAAGAAGATTCAAGTCAGACCCACTATGGATACCTCCTGGGATGCCTTGAAAGATCAGAGGAAGCTGCCTCATGGTCTTGCAAGGTTCTTCAAGGATGAACCCAGAGATGCGGTTGCTATCTATCTTCAGCGTCTGCTGGATGAAGGTGTTGACATATCTGACTTCAGCCTCGACGATTGTCTAGATTCAGAAGAAGACTTCGTCAGGTACAAGAGAGGTCTCTCTGAGAAGAAGATAGCATCTCAGGCAAAGAAGGCAAGAATTGGAGAATCTTCTGGAAGCAGATCTCCAGCTCCTCTGAAAATTTCTACTGGTACGTCTGTTCCTCCTATTCCCTCTGAACCTCTGATGGTTTCCTCTACTCCTTCCTCTAATCCTCTCCCAACACCACCCATTTATACAACCTCTGATATCCCACCTTCAACCACCAGAACTTCACAATCTTCACCAATTCTAAATATCGCCCGTACATTCATACCTCCTTCTGAATCTGAACAAATGAACCAAAGCACTTCCTCTTCATCATCCTCAGAACCAGAATCACCCCCATACCTTTCTATCTCCTCTGACCAAGATTACTCTGACCCTGACTCTCCAACCTTAGCCTAAATTTATGCTCAAAACCTCGCTTCACAACAACCAACAGAACCTGAAATAACTTCACCACCACAACAAACAACCACCATCCCTTCTGAAAACCAACCTTCTGAAGACCAACCCTCTGACCTTCACACCTCTGATATCAACCCACCAAACACCTCTGCTGCACCTGAATCAGAAACTGAAACTGAACCTTTAGACTTAAACCCTCTTTACGCTTCACCCCAAAGATCTGAACCTGAAGCAGAATCTGAACCTCTCACATTAAATCTCAGCCCTCCAACATCTTCACCCCAAACCTCTGAACCAAACCTTTCTGTACCTACCCTTGAGGAAGCCATCATGCTGGTAGCAGGGGCTTCAGTACAAAAGGTCAAGTCTCTGACCACTAACTCTGAAGTCAGTGATGATCCTGACTCTGTAAGGACACACTGGAACAGAGTCATTGGCTGGATGACCTCTGAGGCTTTTAGACTGAAGAACATCTCTGAACAAGTCAGAAATGGCTACATCAGAGATGCTGAGGCAAGACTCCAGGAAAGACTTGCCAGAGAAGCTGCTGAAGAAGCCAGGAGGCTAGAGGAAGAGAGACTTGCGCGAGAAGCTGAAGAAGCCAGAAGATTGGAAGAAGAAAAGGCTCGTCTGTAAGAACAAAAAGTGTTCTACAACAGACTCCATGATTTTGATGATAACAAAGGATGAAACCAAAAATGGCACCCTAACGAAAAGTTTCTAAGTGTGCAGGGTTCTAAAGAAAGAAGAAATAAATCTGATGATGTCATCAGATGCAATACAAGATCAGATGCAAAATCTCAAGTATCAGAAGCATCTAAAGAGGAATCTCGTTTCAAGAAGCTCTGACTCTGGACAAAAACTGCAAGTATCAGAAGCATCTGAACATGAAGTAAAGTCTAGAAGCTCTGACTCTGAACAAATGCCCTCTGTAAACTCTGGAAGTTATCAGCGCCATCTGAACTTTCAAGAGATAACATCAGAAGCCAGATTTCTCCAGATACACAAAGACTAATCAGAATTGTTAATCATGATGAAGTAACGTTTAAGCCAAGTTAAAGTTCTGCAAATGGATTTCCTCAATTAAAAAGAGACGTTAATCTCCACTTCCAAGAGAGAAGATACTAATTGTGGTAAGTAGTCACTTCTAAGAGAAAAAGTCTACTGCAGAAGCTATTAATGGAATGGCGTAACTACATCTCAATATCCAACAGATTCAACGCTACTTCAACTCTACTTCAACTCCTATAAATAGAGAAGAAATCTCATTCAGTATGTACGAAAAAATCACTAGCCAAAACTATACTGAAATTATATCACGCTCAAGAAAAACATCTTTGTTCTCCAAAGAATTTCACTAAGCTTTTGCTTATCAAGTGAAAAATTGTTCTTAAGTTTGTAATATTTGCTTTCTTAGAAGCACTCTAGATTACACATCTTGTATCTTATTTTTATTTGATTTCCTCAAGTGACTCTTTGTAGTCTGTAGACTTGAGAGGACTAAGAGATTTTCTTCTCTCTTAGGGGTTGTTTGTAATCTTTCAAGATTAGTGGATTAAGTCCTTGTTGAAGGCGAAATCACCTTGGCCGGGTGGACTGGAGTAGCTTTGTGTTATAAGCGAACCAGTATAAAATCATTGTGTGATTTCATTTTGCAAAAGCGCTCATTTTTTTTTCAAACAATTCAAACCCCCCCTTTCTTGTTTTTCTCACCTTCAATTGGTATCAGAGCTCCGGCTCTGTTATTGATTTTCAAATCAAACACTTAACCGTGTAGAGAGATCCAGTGCGAGAAAAACAAATGGCCCACTCAAATGAGAAAGATTCTTACAATGCCAAGCCTCCTGTTTTTGATGGAGAAAAGTTTGATTACTGGAAAGATAGAATCGAAAGTTTCTTTCTGGGTTATGATGCTGACCTCTGGGACATTGTCACAGATGGATACAAACCTCCAACCTTAAATGGAGCTGAAGTTCCCAGAAGCAAAATGTCAGAAGATCAGAAACGTGAGTTCAAAAATCATCACAAGGCCAGAACAATACTTCTAAATGCTATATCATACAACGAATACGAAAAGATCACCAACAGAGAGACGGCTAAAGATATACTTGACTCTCTGAAGATGACCCATGAAGGAAACTCCCAAGTCAAGGAGACGAAGGCTCTGGCGTTGATCCAGAAATATGAAGCCTTCAAGATGGAAGATGACGAAGCTATAGAAGCTATGTTTTCCAGATTCCAAACTCTTATTGCAGGTCTTAAAGTGCTAGACAAAGGATACACGACTGCAGATCATGTTAAGAAGATTGTCAGAAGTCTGCCAAAGAAATGGAGACCCATGGTTACTGCTCTGAAGTTATCAAAGGATCTGAACAGTATCAGCCTTGAAGAACTTGTTAGTTCTCTCAGAAGCCATGAGATAGAACTAGAGGAGGATGAGCCTCAGAAAAGGAACAAGTCAGTGGCGCTGAAGTCCAGACCTGAAAGACGGAAGTCAGACAGAACCAAAGCTCTCCAGGCAGAAACTGCAGATACTGACGACTCTGAACCTGAAGACTCTGATGATGAAGAAGAACTGTCCTTACTAACCAGAAGAGTTAAGCAACTCTGGAAAAGAAGGAACAACAACAACTTCAGAAGATCAAGACCCAGAGGGGATAGATCAGAGTCAACTTCAAAAGGTAAACCTAATAAAGATATTACCTGTTTTGAATGTAAAGAAACAGGTCATTATAGAAATGAATGCCCCAAGCTGAAGAAAGATAACTCTAAGAAAGAAAGCTTCAAGAAAAATGCCTTCAGAACAAAGAAGGGATTAATGGCCACCTGGGACGATAGTGAATCAGGATCATCAGAATCTGACTCTGATGAACAAGCCAACGTAGCATTTATGGCTACCACATCCAGCAGCTCAGATGAAGAATCTGAAGAGGTATTTTCTGAACTTTCTAGATCTGACTTAGAATCATGTTTATCAGAAACTCTTACCTCTCTTCAGAAATTAAAACAAAAAGTTAAAAGCATTAAAGGTCTTCTTAAAGCAAAATCTGAAGAATGTAGTGAACTTGAGACAACAATTCTAGCACATGAAGATACAATCAAATCTTTAACGTTAGAAAGAGATGGAGCTAAAACAAAAAGCTTAAAATTAGAAGAAGCGTTGTCTCAAGCACCACAAACTTCAAATGAAATTATTTATAAATATTGTTCCGGACTGGGCCATGACCCTAGGCACGGCACGGCCCAATGCTCGCCAAGCCCACGTCCAAACGGCCATGTCCACACGACCACGAGGACACGTCAGGTGGACGACAGTCCGCCCGACGAACGTCTCCCCGGCCCCTTAAACACGTGTCGGACAGCGAGCGGGTCCTCCTCATACGATCTCCATCCACTCACCGTCAACCCACGTCGCGGGCACCTCAGTTGCGTCGGGCAGAGCCCTAACGGCATCCCACGCACCACGTCACCCAACTCCCCTATATTGTCGCCTTAGGGATAGGGGCAGTTGGACCAGGGGGCAGACTTTGGTCTAGGTCTTAACGCTTCTTACGCGTCCCCTGGCAGCTCCTCCTTGGGCCTAGCTAATCCAGCCCATTAGGAGCCTTGGCCCAGCGCTGGGGGCTCACTATAAATACCCCTTTCATGGCAAAGGGGCAGGTATTCTAACTCACACTCTGATAACCTCATTCTGTACCTTTTCTGACTTAAGCATTGGAGCACCTTGCAGGTACACCCCCCTCTCATTTCATTATCCGGCCCATTCACCAAGACCTTGGAAGGCCCTCCTGATCAGGTGAGATCAGTGGCGCCGTCTGTGGGAACTAGCTATCCCCATCTTCATCAAACGAGGATCAAAAGCTCATTTGTTTCTGTCCTTCCAACATGGCCGGAGAACAACATAGCGATCACAGCCGTCCCCTCGTCAACTACAATATGGACGACGGCCCGCCATCCCATGAAGCGGACGTTCGGGACGGTCATCCATCCACCCCGTCTCCAGAGCCCCAAAACAACGGAGACGCCTCTCACGCCCACAATTTAGGGGCAGAGACATTTCATCCCATTCCCGTTCCCGTTGAAGGAGACGCCGTAATGATTGCCATGGTGAATGCCCTCAATCAAGCCGGTTCTATGCTCCACCAGCAGCACGAGCGAATCACGGCCCTCGAAGCCGAACGACAAGAAGCCCGGCCCCAGCCGGTGAGTAGGATACAACAGCGTTCGGAGCCAACGAAGAAGCGAGGACGTCGCTCTCCCGAACCCTACGCCAGCAGGGCACGCGCCCGTCGTGACGGTGGTCGAGCGAGAACATCACCAAGGCGCGGGCACAGCCCCGACAACAACGAACTGTCTCCCTTAAGGAGCGATGAGGAAGATTTGCATTGCCCCCTATCTCGGGCAATAATGGAGGCCCCGCTCCCCAAAGGCATGGAGAAACCGCCAAACCTAGCTGTGTACGACGGGACTACAGATCCCGACGATCACGTCGACAACGTCAACGCGATGCTCGACTACCGCAATGATATAACCGGGCACCTCAAATGCCGACTGTTCTCAACGACCCTCAGGAAAGGGGCCATGGCCTGGTACAAAAGCTTGGCCCCTGAGTCCATTACGTCATGGAGAGTCATGAGGTCCATGTTCACCCGGCACTTTACAGCTTCCCGTCGTCACCCCAAGACTGAGGCGACCCTTGAAGCCATAGTGCAGAAGAAGAATGAAACACTGCGCTCATACATCGAGCGATTCAACCAGGAAGCTGTCGAGGTAGATACCACCGAGCACATGAAGAAGTATCTCCTCGAGAGAGGTCTCTTACCCGGCAGTGAACTTAGCAGAGCCGTAGGGATCGAGCCTCCCCGCACCTTAAACGAGCTCCTGCATAAAGCCCAGGCCTACATCAGATACGAGGAAAAGCAGGTGGCACACAATGCCCGCAGCGGACGTAACGCTGGGGAGACCGAGCACTCAAAACGCGAGGACACGAGCATTTCCCGTCGCAACGGAGACAAACGAAGAGAAGAAAGACCTCGCGAGCTCCGGGAAGGAAGAGGCCCCGCGGGCAGATATAGCGAGTACACCTTACTGACAGCTCCTCGAGAGCGTATCCTCGCAGAATGTATCAACTCTGAATTTAAGCAGGGCAGGGTCAGGTTCCCAAAACCGTCTGCACCAAAGCCCCACACCGACAAATCAAAGTACTGCCGGTTCCACAGAAGTCACGGGCACGTGACCGAAGACTGCGTCCACCTGAAAGATGCGATTGAAATTTTAATCCAAGAAGGGCACCTGAAGCAGTACACGAGGAAGAACGAAGCTCCCAGACACGACGAGCCAGAGAAGAAGAGACCCCGGGAAAACACACCCCCTGACAACTCTCCCTATCAAGTGGCCCTCTGCGTGTCACGACCGGAAGATTTCTTCCTCCCCGAACCATTACCCGAGGGCAAGATCACTGCACTCAGCCCCTGGGAAGACTTCCCTACCACACTGGTGATATCAGGAGGAGGAACTAACGGGGAATCCGCGGCCCTCTCCGTCAAACGCAAGTTCGACGAACTCCTACTGACTGCCCCCGAGCAGAAAGCGACATTGACAAAATACCGGGGAAAATCCAACCCAATATCCTCCTTCCTGGAGGAACTCCCGGGCGGATCCCCGAACTCGGCCATCCCACTATTGATAAGAGCAAAGATGGCCCGATTCGACGTACGACGCATCCTGGTCGACGAAGGCAGCTCAGTGGATATCATGTACGTCCACCTCTTCAAGACTCTGAAGCTAGACAAGACCAACTTAGCCCCCTACGTCGGATCAGATCTCCAAGGATTCAACGGAGCAACAACCAGACCGTGGGGATATGTTGAGCTCCTCGTCACCTTCGGCGAACAAGAAACGGCCAGGGAAGTCAAAATCCAATTCCTGGTCGTAGACTGTCCGTCTCTCTACAATTGCATCTTTGGACGCCCGACACTGGCCGAACTCACTGCGGTCCCATCCACCGTCCACCTGAAGATGAAATACTACACCAAATTGGGACGTGTGGTCACCATCCATGGTGACATCGAAGCAGCCCGGCGATGCTACGACGCCGCAGTAAAAGGACAGGCCGTAGTCAGCACGAAGAGCAACGGCAATAACAAAAAACTCAAGACCGAGGATCCCGCCCGAGGAGTCAACGCCATCGACCTCGACTGTCGCATCGGGCTGGACGAGACCAAAGAGGGGAGGTTCCCCAAGGAACGCTCTCTCGAACACCCGGTCCGACCAATCCCCGACGGGGAGTTCGAACTCATTCCTCTTGGGGACGATCCGGAAAGGACGGTGAAGATAGGTAAGGGACTACCCGAGGAGACAAGAGAAGAGCTAGTAGCATGCCTCAAAGAGAACTCCGACCTCTTCGCGTGGAATGCCGCAGAAATGCCCGGGCTGGACCCCGAGATCGCGTGTCATAAGCTAGCTGTAGACCGGGCAGCCAAGCCCATAGCACAACGTAGACGCAAGCAATCGCCCGAAAAGGCAGAGGCTGCCGAGCGAGCTGTAAAAGACCTCTTAGAGGCAAATTTTATTTCTGAAGCCCAGTACACAACCTGGCTCTCTAATGTAGTCCTCGTTAAGAAAAATAATGGAAAATGGCGTATGTGTGTTGATTATACTGATCTTAATAGGGCTTGCCCGAAAGATGCTTTCCCCCTCCCTAATATAGACTCGCTCGTTGACAACTCTGCAGGTTTTAAACTCTTGTCCTTCATGGACGCATATAGTGGATACAACCAGATCCCTATGTCGCCCGCAGACAAGAAACACACAGCGTTCATGACCCCAACGGGCAATTACTATTACAACGTGATGCCGTTCGGGCTCAAGAACGCTGGCGCTACATACCAACGCATGATGAACAAAGTCTTCAAGGACGAAATAGGGGACATGCTCGAAGTATACATGGACGACATGATCGTCAAATCACACGAAGAGATAACCCATGCTCGACACCTTACGAAGGTATTCGAGCAGGCGAGACAGTGTAAAATGAGGTTCAACCCCGAGAAATGCACGTTCGGAGTCCGGGCAGGCAAGTTCCTCGGTTTCTATCTCACCGAAAGAGGGATCGAGGCCAACCCCGACAAATGCCGGGCATTCTCGGAGTTTCCGACCCCGAAAACCAAAAAATCGATCCAGTCGCTCAATGGAGTGCTCGCCTCACTCTCCCGTTTCATCGCCAAGTCCGCCCAGCACGCATTGCCATTCTTCAGACTCCTTCGCAAAGAGGCTACCTTCGACTGGACCGATGAATGCGAGCAAGCGCTACTCCATCTAAAGAAAGTTCTGTCCCAACCCCCGGTCTTATCACGGCCATCAGAAAAGGAAACCCTATACTTATACCTATCCGTGGCGACCGAGGCCGTCAGCGCCGTTCTAATAAGAGAAACCGACGAAGGACAAAAGCCCATCTATTTTACGAGTAAAGCACTCCAAGGTCCCGAGCTCCGATATCAGCAAATCGAAA
Source organism: Lathyrus oleraceus (assembly GCF_024323335.1). Taxonomy (NCBI): domain Eukaryota; kingdom Viridiplantae; phylum Streptophyta; class Magnoliopsida; order Fabales; family Fabaceae; genus Lathyrus; species Lathyrus oleraceus. The sequence goes on from NC_066579.1 coordinate 54,880,132, forward strand.
AGGTCGCCCTGGCCCTCATCAACACAGCGAGGAGACTACGATATTATTTCCTCGCACACACGATAAAGGTGAGGACCGACCAGCCAATCAAACAGCTGCTCGGGCGCCCGGATATGGCCGGGAGGATGCTCAAGTGGTCACTAGAACTCTCCGAATTCGACATACAATACGAAAGTAGGAAAGCCTTGAAAGCTCAGGCGCTGGCCGACTTCGTCGCGGAGATGACCCACTGCCCGACTCCAGCAGAAAGCGCCCACAAATGGACGATCTTCGTCGATGGCGCCTCTAGCACATCAGGCAGCGGGGCCGGGATCATCCTCGAAAATGAAGAAGGGATCCTGATAGAGGTATCGTTAGCGCTAGCGTTCCCAACATCAAACAACCAAGCCGAATACGAAGCCTTCCTCGCAGGCCTGAGGTTAGCCGAGGACCTGGGAGCAAAAGAGGTAAAAATATCCACCGACTCCCAGCTCGTGGCCTCACAAGTGCGGGGAGAATACCAAACCAAGAACGACAACCTCCTCGGGTACTTGTCCCTCGTCAAAGAAAAACTTGACAGATTTGAAAAATGGGAAGTTCAACACATACCCCGCGAACACAACACACGGGCAGACGTTCTCTCGAAACTAGCCAGCACGAGGAAAAAGGGTGGGAATAAATCAGTAATCCAAGAAATCCTCCCGCGGCCCAGCATCGACAAACTACCGCCTCCACTCGAGGTCAACGCTATTGGAGATGCCCACTGTTGGATGACGCCCATCTACAATTACCTCACACGAGACGAACTCCCGGCTGACCCGAAAGAGGCGACCACTGTCAAACGACGCGCATGCTCGTACGTACTCCTCGAAGGCAAACTCTACCGGAGAGGATTCTCCATCCCACTACTCAAATGCGTCGAGGAAGAGAAAGTCCCCGACATACTTGGAGAAATACACCGGGGAATTAACGCTCAACACCTCGGCGGGCGATCGCTCGCACGAAAAGCCCTTCGAGCAGGCTACTACTGGCCGACCATGCAAAACGATTCGAAAGAGCACGTCAAAAGATGTGACAAATGCCAACGACATGCCGACATGCATCTCGCGCCCCCGAACGACCTCAAATCATTGTCTTCCCCATGGCCCTTCGCGTGGTGGGGCATGGACATCCTCGGACCCTTCGTCACCGGATCATATCAGAATAAATACCTCATCGTCGGGGTGGATTACTTCACCAAATGGATCGAGGCGGAGGCACTGGCTAAAATAACCGCGCAGAACATTCTCCGGTTCTTCAAACGCAACATCCTCGCTCGGTTCGGTATACCCCTGGCACTTGTCACAGACAACGGGACACAATTCACGGACGGAGGATTCCAGGACTTCGTCGCCAGCCTGGGCACCACACAGCATTTCACGTCTGTCGAGCATCCGCAGACGAACGGGCAAGCAGAGGCGGCCAACAGGGTAATCTTACGTGGCCTAAAACGCAGACTCGGTGAGGCAAAGAGGGCATGGGTCGAGGAGCTACATAGCGTGCTATGGGCCTACCGCACGACACCACATTCTACCACCGGGGAAACCCCGTTCCGACTAACTTACGGCACCGAAGCAGTCATCCCGGTTGAGATACGGGCGCCAACGAGGAGGACGGAGGAGCCCCTAGACGAGGAAATGAACGATGAAACCCTTAGAGCCGAGCTCGACCTAGTCGAGGAGATACGCTCCGAAGCAGCTCTCAGGGAAACGACCCTCAAACAAAAAATAGCACTACGCCATGACGCGAAAGTCATAAAAAGAGAGTTCCAGGTCGGCACCCTGGTCCTCAGAAGAAACCAGAAAAACCCGAGAGAGGGCAAACTGGCGGCCAACTGGGAAGGTCCTTACCGCGTCCGCGACAAAACGAGCAACGGGGCCTATTACCTAGAAAACCTACAAGGAGAACAACTCGCTCGACCATGGAACGCAGAAAAACTTAGACAGTATTACAGCTAAATACACCACGGGGAGACGTGGAAGGTACGACCACGCTCTTCGTCCCCAAAACCCCAGGGAGGAACCACGAGACCCGGGAACGATCCGGGGTCACATAACACACACAACCCTCCCCGACGGTTGAGATCTTGACCAAGACTCAACGTCGAAGTACCAGGACTGGCAGGGCACCCAGCTCGCGATGGGAGGGCCCAAGCCTCGGGACCAGGGTTCGAACAACGGACCTGGGTTTCGATACCCACGGGCACAAAGCCCGACACTTCGTCGGTTCCCTAAACCGAGGAGATTAACAAAGTCGAGCAGAGTACGAATTCATACAAACAAGTATCAGACACAAACGAGCACAATGAACGATAACGAAAATATTCATACATTAAAAACGATAACAGTAGCCGAAGCCAAGTACGCCCGAAGGCCATATTACAACGCCCGAAGGCCAAAATACATAAGGCACGCAGGCCATGATAACTAGAATCAAAGAAAAACAGATAAACTAAGACTCCGCTCGGAGCACCTCTTCATCCTCTTCTTCTTCTTCTTCTTCTCCCCCCAGCTCCTCCTCCACTTCAAACGGGCAGACAATCTCACCATCCCGGACGCAGTAGTTATAGGCCGACCCTGCTGTCACCAACCCAGGGTTCAGAAGCCCGAGCTGCTCGACAGCATTGTCGAAACCCTCTTTGAAGCAGGCCACGAGATCTTGGTTGAGAGTCCGAATATGCCCTAGCAGCTCACCGCGCGAACCAAGGGCGCGTTCCTCCTCGGTCTCATCTGCCAGAGGACGGACCTTTCCCTCGAGGGACTCAACCTGAGCCCGTAGGCCCGCGTTGTCCTCGGTCAGCTTCTGATGGTCGACCACCTGCTCTTCCAAGCTCGCCACAGCAGCCTTCAACTGGTCCCTCTCCTTTTCCACCTCCTCCAGCTTCTGGCTCAGCCCTTCCTGCAGCTGATGCTCTTCTTTGTAGTCCGACAGATCTTTGGATAGTCTTTCCTTCTCTGCCCGAACCTGCAAAAGGGCATCCTCCAGCGAGGCGGTGGAGACCGAAGCGTCGGTCATAACCATGGCCGTCTCCATCACCCGGATGACAGCAGCAATATCCCTGGCCAGATCTTTTCTCCGGGCAGCAGCGTCCTGGTCCAGAATCGCCTTGGCCTCAGGCGCAGGCACAACAATCGACTCCTCGGCCTTGAAGAACGACCGCTCCACATAGCAGGGAGGTAGAAGATAGCTGCCCGGTCCATGCGGACTTCCTGGAGACGACCTGGTGAGAGGCCCAGCCGGACGCTTCCGTTTATGGAGGGGAGAAGCCGCTGGCGACGGGCTGCTGTCAGGAATGTTGATCGGGTTAGATCGAGGAGGAGAGGAAGGAATCACGCTCGCCGCCTGCGAGGGACCGACCCCGGCATCGCCAGCAGTCCCCGAGACACGGGCCACAGGTTTCTTCTTCTTCTTGGGCACCCGATCAGGAGCGCCGACCTGATTCGCTAGCTTCAGCACCCGATCACGAGCATTGGGCATGGCACCTGCAAATAAATTACACACAAACATTAGCGACCGAAACGGGCAAAAACAGAAATAAAAGGCTAAACAAAGTCTGCCTACTCAATAACGCCAGAGCTTCCTCCTCGGTATCACACTCGAGCAGAGCCTTCGTATTGACATAACGCGTCTCGGTGATTAGCTCCCCGGCCTCATCCAGGTAGGGCACGCCCTGTCGATTCGCCCAGAACCCCAAGCTGAAGCTCTGCACGTAATCGACCAGCTTCTTGTACGCGAGCCTATCCTCCTCGCCGAGCATCGCGTACTTGACCCGGTAATGCGCCGTGGAGAGATCGAAATGATCACGCTGCCACCTCAGCGGTATCTTCGACATCAGCGTCTCCTCCCCGTTGGGTTCCCGTTGATAGTAGTATAGAGAGTGAAGGGCAGCCCGGGTAATCGGCATCACCACGTACCACCGGCTTTTGAAATGGCGAACAGAATCCTCGTACGTCTTGAACAGACGCACGGGCTGCTTGAAAGAAACCCAACTGTGGCGACCACGGGAACCGGACCTCTGGAGATGGAAAACGTGGAAGAAGAGAGCCCGGGTGCAACCAATGCCGAGGAACTGGCAAACTAACTCGAATGCCCGCATAAATGCGAGAGCATTAGGATGTAGTTGGGACGGCGCCAGCCGGAGCCACTTGAAGACCGACATCTGGAAGGAGTTGAAGGGCAGTCTAATCCCCGCCTCGCGAAAAGCAAATTCATACATGGTGAACTGCTTCCCCGGGAAATGATGACAAATGCGGTCTTCTTCCTGGGGGCGCAGCAATACCAGTTTGGTGGATCCTCCAGGCTTATGGTCTCGACCATAGCGTGAGCAGTGATGGCTTCGTCACAGAAGTCTGATTCCTCCTCCAAGGGCTCGTCCGCAACCCAGGAGAAGTCGACCTGCCCGGAAGAGGAGGCGTGTTCGGTACCATCTCGGACACTCCCATCCCCGACAGGGAGACGAGCGATTGTCGCGTCGTCGGTGGAGGACCCAGAATCTTCCTTCCTCGGTCGTAAGCGCCCGGTAGCACCTGAAACGCAGACAGAAAGAGTGAATTCGACGTCGTATCAAATCCACCCTTCCACCGCAGGTCAAGTGAAAGGGCGTAGCGGCGACGGACACTAACCGTGCTCAACTCGGTGGCCCGCGCATTCTATGGAGACCGGGCATAAACTTCATACAACCTATGCAAGTGTTGCCCGGCATATGAAGCTTATGCCCGGTACAGTAGGATCCCAACCCTATTTTCTACCATCTAATATACACCTACAGTCCACTACACTGTCCCTAAGTTAAACCTAACCACATTTCTACGAAAATAGCATGCGTTTGACAGAAAACAACAAGGAAAAAGAATGGGTCACAGTGGAAAATCATACCTGACATAGTTAAGTTGAAAAGGTACGGTGGTGTCCGAGCAGAAGACGGTGGTTCAGATAGGAGGACGGGCGGAGACGGCGGTCCAGACGGTTGAGAGAGCAAACGAGAGAGAATGTGGAGAACTCCGATGAACGCGTGAGCAAAAAGAAAAAGTGGAAATGAAGTTACTCAACCCCCTTTTATAGGGCTTGGCACGTGGACCAACACGCTAGGTCATCATTGCCTAGCCTGCCTACGCCGTCTTTGCACGCGAAACGAAGCGACCCCACTAATTCTGAGACACGTCTGTCAAAGATGAGAAGCTGAAACGACCCGAGCACCTATCCGTCTCCTCGACTCACCAAGACGCCACCTCCCCGCGTCATACCCACGTTTACTACAAGGAAGGCGCAGATCAACCGATCACCTCCATCCCCGACATTCCCGAAGAAAGGGTCGGTCATGAATAGGTCTGGTACGACCTCGCCTGTTTAACGATCAAGCTTCCCCATCGTCTCGGGGAACCCTTAGTTGAAACATAAGTCATCCCTCTGGCTCAGAGACTCGACTTGGGGGGCTCCTGTTCCGGACTGGGCCATGACCCTAGGCACGGCACGGCCCAATGCTCGCCAAGCCCACGTCCAAACGGCCATGTCCACACGACCACGAGGACACGTCAGGTGGACGACAGTCCGCCCGACGAACGTCTCCCCGGCCCCTTAAACACGTGTCGGACAGCGAGCGGGTCCTCCTCATACGATCTCCATCCACTCACCGTCAACCCACGTCGCGGGCACCTCAGTTGCGTCGGGCAGAGCCCTAACGGCATCCCACGCACCACGTCACCCAACTCCCCTATATTGTCGCCTTAGGGATAGGGGCAGTTGGACCAGGGGGCAGACTTTGGTCTAGGTCTTAACGCTTCTTACGCGTCCCCTGGCAGCTCCTCCTTGGGCCTAGCTAATCCAGCCCATTAGGAGCCTTGGCCCAGCGCTGGGGGCTCACTATAAATACCCCTTTCATGGCAAAGGGGCAGGTATTCTAACTCACACTCTGATAACCTCATTCTGTACCTTTTCTGACTTAAGCATTGGAGCACCTTGCAGGTACACCCCCCTCTCATTTCATTATCCGGCCCATTCACCAAGACCTTGGAAGGCCCTCCTGATCAGGTGAGATCAAATATGAAGAAGCCTTTCAGAAGTTTCTGAAGAGTGGAATAGATAGGAGTATTATGGCATCCATGATTTATGGAGTAAGTCAGAATAATAAAAGGGGAATTGGGTATGATTCTGATTCTGATAAAACTTCTACCAGTAACCAAATTAAATCACCTTTTTCATACCACTATACACACACACAAGAACACAAATTTAAAAATGCTAGAAGACCCAAAGTTGTAAGAAACTCTGGGAAAACTAATCTGAAAGGACCCAAGAGATTCTGGGTACCGAAAGATAAGATTATCTATGTTGCAGATATCCTATGCAGCAAAGTTCAGACACCAGTCATGGTACCTGGACTCTGGATGCTCGCGACATATGACGGGAAGAAAGTCTATGTTCCAAAGCCTGGAACTTAAAGACGCTGGCTTTGTAGGCTTCGGAGGAGATCAGAAAGGAAGGATCAGAGGCTCCGGAACTATTGGTAATGGTACTCTTCCCTCTATATCTGATGTTCTTTATGTAGAAGGATTAATGCATAACTTGTTATCCATAAGTCAATTAAGTGATAACGGTTATGATGTAATCTTTAATCAAAAAACGTGTAAAGCCATTAGTCAGAACGATGGCTCTGTCCTTTTCACAGGCAAGAGGAAAAACAACATTTATAAAATAAATCTTTCTGATTTAAAAGATCAAAATGTTAAATGTTTAATGTCAGTTCACGAAGAGCAATGGGTATGGCATAGACGCTTAGGCCACATTAGCATGAGGAAACTTTCTCAGCTAACTAAACTTGAGTTAGTCAGAGGCCTACCTAAACTGAAGTTTTCTTCAGATGCTCTGTGTGAAGCTTGTCAGAAAGGAAAGTTTTCAAAAACATCTTTTAAAAAGAAAAATGTTGTTTCTACCTCCAAGCCTCTGGAGCTTCTTCACATTGACTTATTTGGTCCTGTGAAAACAGCATCAGTCAATGGAAAGAAGTATGGACTTGTAATCGTTGATGATTACAGCCGCTGGACATGGGTAAAATTCCTAAGGCACAAGAGTGAGTCTCACTCTGTATTCACCAGTTTCTGTTCTAAAGTGCAAAAAGAATTTGACTCTAAAATTGTTAGAGTCAGAAGTGATCATGGTGGAGAATTTGAAAATAAAGATTTTGAAGAACTATTTGATTCTAATGGAATATCCCATGATTTCTCCTGCCCTAGAACTCCACAACAAAATGGAGTTGTAGAGAGGAAGAATAGGACACTTCAAGAAATGGCCAGAACCATGATCAATGAAACAAATGTAGCAAAGCACTTTTGGGCAGAAGCTGTAAATACAGCGTGTTATATTCAGAATAGAATCTCTATTAGACCTATTCTGGAAAAGACTCCCTATGAACTGTGTAAGGGAAGAAAACCCAACATCTCATATTTTCATCCTTTTGGATGCATTTGTTTTATATTAAATACTAAAGAACATCTGAACAAGTTTGATTCCAAAGCACAGAAAGGTATTATGTTAGGATACTCAGAACGCTCTAAAGGCTACAGAGTATACAACACAGAAACCAAAATTGTGGAGGAATCAATTCATGTTAGATTTGATGATAAGCTTGACCCTGAAAAGTCAAAGCTAGTTGAAAAGTTTGCAGATTTAGAGATCACTCTGGTAGAATCTAAGAAAACTCCAGAAGCAACTGTCACTCCAGACTCTGAAGAAATTAAATCTCCAGAAATTCCAAGGAAAGTCAAGAGTCGTAGCAACGTATCTGAAGATTTGATTTTGGGAAACAAAGATGAACCAGTTAGAACCAGATCTACCTTCAGAACTTCTGAAGATATTCCTCTGGGACTAGTGTCTCTGATTGAGCCTACGTCCTGTGATGAAGCTCTTCAAGATAACGATTGGGTGGCAGCTATGCAAGAAGAGTTAGATCAATTCTCCAAGAATGATGTCTGGGATCTCGTTCCTAAACCCAGAGGCACTCATGTCATTGGAACCAGATGGGTTTTCAGAAACAAACTGAACGAGAAAGGAGAAGTTGTCAGAAACAAAGCACGACTGGTAGCTCAAGGTTATAGTCAACAAGAAGGTATTGATTATAATGAAACTTTTGCTCCAGTCGCAAGGTTAGAGTCTATTCGTCTTCTTGTATCATTTGCTATTAATCACTCTATAAAATTATACCAAATGGATGTCAAGAGTGCATTTCTTAATGGTTATATTTCAGAAGAAGTGTATGTAAATCAACCTCCTGGTTTTGAAAACTCAAATTTTCCAGAACATGTTTTCAAACTTAAGAAATCCTTATATGGACTTAAACAAGCTCCCAGAGCTTGGTATGAACGCTTAAGTAATTTTCTTCTAGAACAAAATTTTATCAGAGGGAAGGTTGATTCTACACTCTTCTGTAAAAATCATGAAAATGATCTCATGATATGCCAAATTTATGTTGATGACATTATTTTTGGTTCTGCTAATATCTCTGTTTGCCAAGAATTTTCTAAGTTAATGCAGGCAGAATTTGAAATGAGTCTAATGCAAGAACTAAAGTTCTTTCTGGGAATTCAAATCAATCAAACTCCAGAAGTCACGTACATTCATCAAAGCAAGTACATTAAAGACGTTCTGAAGAAGTTTGACATGACTGAATGCAATTCTGCAAAGACTCCCATGCATCCAACTTGCATTCTGGAGAAGGAAGAGGTAAGCAACAAGGTTTGTCAGAAGCTCTATAGAGGTATGATAGGCTCTCTTCTCTATCTGACTGCTACTCGTCCTGATATTCTCTTTAGCGTTTGTCTTTGTGCCAGATTCCAATCAGATCCTAGAGAATCTCATTTAACAGCTGTTAAGAGAATTCTTAAGTATCTGAAAGGAACTCCTAACCTGGGCTTGATGTATGAGAAAACATCAGAGTATAGGCTTTCTGGTTATTGTGATGCAGATTATGCAGGAGATAGAATAGAACGTAAAAGCACATCTGGAAATTGCCAGCTTTTGGGAAACAACTTAATCTCCTGGGCTAGCAAAAGACAGTCAACAATTGCTCTATCAACTGCAGAAGCAGAATATATCTCAGCGTCACTATGCACAACTCAGATGCTCTGGATGAAGCATCAGCTAGAAGATCTCCAGATATTTGAGAGTAACATTCCTATCCTTTGTGATAATACTGCTACTATTTGTTTAAGTAAGAATCCCATTCTACATTCCAGAGCCAAACACATAGAAATTAAACATCATTTTATTAGAGACTATGTTCAGAAAGGGATAGTGACGCTTAAGTTCATTGATACAGAACATCAATGGGCAGATATCTTTACTAAGCCTCTAGCTGAAGATAGATTTCGTTTCATCTTAGAAAATCTGAACATTAAAAATTGTCCTGAGTAAAATTTGGCTCTGAACATGTAAAATGAGACTCTGATAAAAACAAATACACTTCTGCCTCTGACTCTGATACTTCTACCAAGTTAAGAAGATATCTGAGTTAGAAATCTTCAGAAATCCTTTGGTATTCCTGAAGATCAGATACATCAACACGTGGGGAACATGCGTCTAACCCTAGAACTTCTAGACAGCTGTCAAAAGAAATCAAAGGTCAGAACGCTTGAAATCTCCTCGAGCAGTGTGCTTACTGTTGGGATTAGACATTCATTTATTAGCTATAATCATTTTTCCCCCCAAGCGTGCCTTTTTGAGTTTTGTGTCTAACGCTGGTATTTGTGTCGTTTTGCATGTGTTTTTACCCTTAGTATATAAACACTTTTCTCACATTTCACACACTTATCACTCTCACTCACTCTTAAACCCTAAACCCTCTCTCGAAGTTTTCTCTGCAACTCCTTCAGTTCTTCATCTTCTTCATCAATCTTCATCATGAATCCTCAAGAGCAAGCAGTTTTTAACTTCTCCCAACAAATGGAAGCCGCTTCTAACCCCCAAACCTCAAACACTCAAACACCCATGGTTGTAGATGTTACCACGACCCCAGTTTACAAAGAACCTCACATTTTGGAACGTGAACAACACATTCATCTTTCAACTCCCTTTGAAGGTTTGGATGTACTGTGTGAATCGCTGGTGGATTTTGAGAATTTGAAAAGAAATGGCGTTGATTTAACTGAAGATCTTCGCAAGCAAGGTTGGGAAACCTACTTCAACAGGCTTTATGGTCCAATCTATCCTCTACTGGTGAAGGAATTCTGGAGATGTGCAGATGCTGATGACGAGTTCATTGTTTCTTTTGTTCTGGGAGTGAAGATCATTATCACAGAAGCGTCTATTGCTTCTTTGCTGAACATGGAGAAAGCTGGAGGTAAAAGGATTTACAACATTCCTCCAAGGTCCAAGCGCATCACAGAAGTCATTAACCCTACAATCTTCAAAGCAAATGTTGAAGGAAACCCATCTAAGAACAAGGAGCTTCATCAGAACCTCCGAGTTTGGCTGAAGATTATCCTGGGAACAATCCATCATCGTCCAGCCTCCAACTCTTCAGATTATATTAATGCTGATCAGAAATGCATCCTCTACTGTATTCAGAAGGGTATCCCTATCAACCTCCCTCTTCTCCTCTTCAGATATCTGAGGGATTCAGTCAGAGAAACAAGGAATAATATGAAGCCCAGATCCTACATTCCTCTGGGTAGATTGCTCTCTGACATCTTCATTGAGCATGGGCTGGTAGATGCTCTGGAGAAGACCAGATGTATGGATGATCTGGCAATTGACGTTGGAAAGCCTCTGAATGCCAAAAATCTGAGGAGTATGGGAATCATCAAAGACATCAGAATCAAGCCCACTATGAATGTGACCTGGGAAGCTCTGAAGGATCAGAGGAAAATGCCTCATGGCCTTGAAAGGTTCTTCAAGAACGAACCCAGAGATGCCATTGCTATCTACCTTCAGGATCGTCTGGATGAAGGTATTGATATTTCTGATTTCCGCCTTGAAGACTGTCTGGACTCTGTAGAAGATCTGGTCAGATACAAAAGAGGCCTTTCTGAGAAGAAGATAGCTGAGGAAGCAAGGAAGGCAAAGAAAGCCAGACTTGGAGAAACCTCTGGAACCAAATCTCCAGCTCCTCTGCAAACTTCTTTTTCTGGTAAGTCCATTCCTCCTGTTACTTCTGTACCTGTAATGGCTTCTTCTACTCCTCTCCCAACACCTCCCATATTTACAACCTCAGAAATACCACCTTCAATCACCAGAACCTCTCAACCTCCACCTGTTCTAAAAATTGCTCGTACTTTTACAACAACCTCTGACCCTAATCAACTATATCACCACAGCTCTTCATCATCCTCTGATTATGAATCACCCCCTTACCATTCACCTTCCTCTGACCAAGAGTCCTCTGACCAAGAGTCCTCTGACCAAGAACACTCTGACCCAAACTCCCCAACAATAGCTGAAATTTATGCTAAAAATTTCGCCCCACAAACTCAAACACAATCTGAAGTAACCTCTCCCCTCCGAACTTCTCTTCCACAACAAACAACCACCATCTCCTCTGAAAATCAAACCTCACTTCCACCACAACAGACAACCACCACACCCTCTGAAACCCAACCACCTGTGATTCAACCATCTGAACCTTATATCACTCCACCATTTATTCCCGCTGTACCTGGACCAGACTCTGACCCTTTAGACCTAAATCCACTATATGCTTCATCCCCTAGTCTTCAACCAGACGCAGATTCTGAACTTCAAGCAGAATCTGAACCTCATCAAACTGAACCTCAACCTCTAAATCTCAGCCCTCAAAACTCTCCACCTCATTCACCTGAACCTGAACCTAAAATTATCATACCTACCCTTGAGGAGGCCATTATACAGGTTGCAGAATCCTCAGTCCAGAAGATCAAGTCTCTGGCTAAAAATTCTGAAGTCAGTGATGATCCTAAATCTGTTAGGACACACTGGAACAGAGTTATTAGTTGGATGACCTCTGAGTCTTATAGGCTGAAGAGTATCTCTGAACAAGTCAGAAATGGCTACATCAGAGACTCTGAGGAAAGACTCCAAGAGAGATTGGCTAGAGAAGCTGAGGCCAAAAGATTAGAGGAAGAGAGACTGGCTAGAGAAGCTGAGGCCAAGAGATTAGAAGAAGAAAGGTTGGCTAAGGAAGCTGAAGAAGAAGCTAAGAGGTTAGAAGAAGAACGCCTGGCAAAGGAAGCAGAACTTCTAAGGATTCAGGAAGCTGAAGCCAAGGCTAAGGCAGATGCAGAAGCCCAAGCTGCTGCTGAAGCTGAAGCTCAGCAAGCTCTGATTCAGGGGGAGTCTTCCTCTGCGATCCCTCTGATTCTTAACACTCTGAAGGAGATCAAGCAAGATCAGCAAGAGATCAAGAAAGATCAGAATGAGCTTCGTGCCAGGATGGACAAGCAAGATGCTCTGAACGAAAACATCCAGAACATGTTTGCCATGTTGCTTCAGAGACTTCCTCAACCTCCAAACCCTTAGGCACTTAGGATTTATTTTGTTTGTTTGCCTAGTGTTTTTGCTTCTGTCTTTTCTTTTTTAGCTCTGATATTCTCTTGAATCTGATGTTTTGACTGCTGCTTGCCTTTGTGCTTTTGTTTAATGAAGTGTTTTTCTCTCTATTATTCTTTTTATGTTTTATGCCTTTTTGATTATGCCAAAAAGGGGGAGAAATTATTAAATAGCTCTGATGAAAATTATGTCTAAAACCTTAAGCATTCTGCAACAATTATAGAAATAGTTCTGATATAAACAGCTCTGATTAAATAATAGCTCTGATTAAATAACTCTAACTTTAAAGTTAAGCATTTGCAGAAAGTTTTCAGAAACCTAATTACTTGGAAAGCTCTGGTAAGAACTTCTGAACTCCCTAGCGCTAACTCAGGGGGAGCTTTTGTTTATCTGATCTAATATTTTTCATGTTTCATCTGATAATTTTATTTGTTTTGTCATCATCAAAAAGGGGGAGATTGTAAGAACAAAAAGTGTTCTACAACAGACTCCATGATTTTGATGATAACAAAGGATGAAACCAAAAATGGCACCCTAACGAAAAGTTTCTAAGTGTGCAGGGTTCTAAAGAAAGAAGAAATAAATCTGATGATGTCATCAGATGCAATACAAGATCAGATGCAAAATCTCAAGTATCAGAAGCATCTAAAGAGGAATCTCGTTTCAAGAAGCTCTGACTCTGGACAAAAACTGCAAGTATCAGAAGCATCTGAACATGAAGTAAAGTCTAGAAGCTCTGACTCTGAACAAATGCCCTCTGTAAACTCTGGAAGTTATCAGCGCCATCTGAACTTTCAAGAGATAACATCAGAAGCCAGATTTCTCCAGATACACAAAGACTAATCAGAATTGTTAATCATGATGAAGTAACGTTTAAGCCAAGTTAAAGTTCTGCAAATGGATTTCCTCAATTAAAAAGAGACGTTAATCTCCACTTCCAAGAGAGAAGATACTAATTGTGGTAAGTAGTCACTTCTAAGAGAAAAAGTCTACTGCAGAAGCTATTAATGGAATGGCGTAACTACATCTCAATATCCAACAGATTCAACGCTACTTCAACTCTACTTCAACTCCTATAAATAGAGAAGAAATCTCATTCAGTATGTACGAAAAAATCACTAGCCAAAACTATACTGAAATTATATCACGCTCAAGAAAAACATCTTTGTTCTCCAAAGAATTTCACTAAGCTTTTGCTTATCAAGTGAAAAATTGTTCTTAAGTTTGTAATATTTGCTTTCTTAGAAGCACTCTAGATTACACATCTTGTATCTTATTTTTATTTGATTTCCTCAAGTGACTCTTTGTAGTCTGTAGACTTGAGAGGACTAAGAGATTTTCTTCTCTCTTAGGGGTTGTTTGTAATCTTTCAAGATTAGTGGATTAAGTCCTTGTTGAAGGCGAAATCACCTTGGCCGGGTGGACTGGAGTAGCTTTGTGTTATAAGCGAACCAGTATAAAATCATTGTGTGATTTCATTTTGCAAAAGCGCTCATTTTTTTTTCAAACAATTCAAACCCCCCCTTTCTTGTTTTTCTCACCTTCATCGTCAAGCTGAAATCCTAAGGGAAAAGGAAGCTGAAGCTAAGGCTCTGGCAGATGTTGCTGCTGCTGCAGAAGCTGAAGCACAGACCGCTGCTGAAGCACAGCAGGCTCTGACTCTGGGGGAGTGCTCTTCTGTTATCCCTATGGTTCTCCAAACGCTGAAAGAACTTAAGCAAGATCAGAATGAACTTCGGGCCAGAATGGACAAGCAAGATACTGTCAACGACAACATCCAGAACATGCTTGCTATGTTGCTTCAGAGAATGCCTCCGCCTCCGAACCCCTAGACACTTAGGATATTTTGTTTACCTGTTGTTTTTTGTTTTTGCTTTCTGATGTTTTCATGTTCTTTGTGCCGTTGTGCTTTTATCTAAATACATTGTTTTTCTCTTAATTTATTTATTTTTGCTATGTCTTTTTGATTCTGACAAAAAGGGGGAGAAGTCATTAATAGCTCTGATGAAAATATTGTATAATACCTTAAGCATTCTGCAACATATTTTTATTATATTTTTCTTAAAAATAAATTTATCTAACCTGGACTTAAGAAATTGCAGAAGGTATCAAGAAACCTCTTTACTTAGAAGCTCTGGTAAGAACTTCTGAACTCCCTAGCACTATCTCAGGGGGAGCTCCTATCTATCTGATCTGATATTATTCATGTTTCATCTGCTAATTAAGATTGTTTTGTCATCATCAAAAAGGGGGAGATTGTAAGAACAAAAATTGTTCTACAACAGATTCCTTGATTTTGATGATAACAAAGGATGAAACCAAAAATGGCACCCTAACAAAAAGTTTCTAAGTGTGCAGGGTTCTAAAGAAAGAAGGAAGAAATCTGATGATGTCATCAGATACAGAACCAGATCAGATACAAATTATCAGAAGATAAGAAGCATCTGAAGTAGAAACGTGTTCAAGAAAGTTTAACTCTGAGCAAAACAGCAAAGTATCAGAAGCATCTGAACAAGAAGTAAGCTCTAGAAGTTCTGACTCTGATCAACGCTATCTCTAAACTCCAGAATTTATCAGCGCTATCTGAAGAATCTATCAGAATCCAAAAGAGATCAACATCAGAAGTAAGACTCCAAGATTCTCAGATACACAAAGACTCTGATCATGGAATTGCTAATTATGAAAGAGTAACGTTAAAGTCAAGTAAAGATTTGCAAATGGATTTCCTAATACAGAGAGAGACGTTAATCTCCAATTTCAATAAAGAAGATACTATATGTGGTAAGTAGTCACTTCAAGGAGAGAAAGTTATCCTGCAGAAGCTATTTATGTTATGGCGTAAATTCATCTTATTACTCATCAGTTTCAACTACTACCTCACTGATCTATATAAAGGACTGCAAATCAACTTTCAGAAAACAACACATACAAGCAGAAATTATACTGAAACATCAACGCACAAGAAAACATTCTTGCTCTCTAAATCTTCACGAAGCTTTTGCTTATAACGTGAATCACTTTGTTCTTACTATTGTAATATTAGCTTATCTTAGAAGCACTCTAGATTACATAAATCTTTCATCTATTGATTGTTGATTTCCTCAAGTGACTCTGTGTAGTCTGTATACTTGAGAGGACTAAGAGATTTTTCTCTTAGACGTTGTTTGTAATCTTTCAAGATTAGTGGATTAAGTCCTTGTTGAAGGCGAAATCACCTCGGCCGGGTGGACTGGAGTAGCTTTGTGTTATAAGCGAACCAGTATAAAATCCTTGTGTGATTTTCATTTTGAAAAGCGCTTATTTTTCCAAACAATTCAAACCCCCCCTTTCTTGTTTTTCTCACCTTTAGAAAACCCACTGTGAAGTACTTTCATATCTTTGGAAGTAAATGCTACATTCTCACAGATCTTGAACAGAGAAGGAAGCTAGATCCCAAAAGTGATGAAGGTATATTTCTGGGATACTCCACTAACAGCAGAGCCTACAGAGTGTTCAACTACAGGACCAATGTCCTGATGGAATCCATAAATGTCATTGTGGACGATAAAGAGGAAGGAACCGATGTCATGGAGGATGTTGAAACATTCCTTGACAGTTCAACTGACAGTCCAGTCAAGTCTGAAGAAGTACAGGAACCTCCTCCTGAATGTGAAGTAGATGCAACCACCAAAGTGCCATCTATCAGAATTCAGAAAGACCACCCTAAGGATCTTATCATAGGGGATCCCACCAGTGGTGTAACTACTAGGTCACGGGGAATAAACTCAAATTCCTGCTTTATATCCAAGGTTGAACCAAAGAATGTGAAAGAAGCCCTGACTGATGAATACTGGATCACTGCCATGCAAGAGGAACTTGAGCAGTTCAAAAGGAATGAAGTCTGGGAGCTAGTTCCAAGACCTGAAGGGACCAACATCATTGGTACCAAGTGGATCTACAAAAACAAATATGATGAGAAAGGAGTAATTACTAGGAATAAAGTAAGACTAGTAGCTCAAGGATACACTCAAGTTGAAGGGGTAGATTTTGATGAGACATTTGCTCCTGTGGCTAGGCTTGAGTCCATCAGATTGCTGTTGGGGGTAGCATGCATCCTGAAGTTTAAGCTATTCCATATGGATGTGAAGAGTGCATTCTTGAATGGCTACCTAAATGAAGAAGTCTATGTGGAACAACCTAAAGGGTTCTGTGATCCTAACCAACCTGAGCATGTATACAAGTTGAGGAAAGCCTTGTATGGGTTGAAACAAGCACCTAGAGCATGGTATGAAAGGTTAACCGAATTTCTGACCTCAAATGGATACAGAAAGGGTGGCATAGATAAAACCTTGTTTGTGAAGGATGAAGAAGGCGAAATCATGATAGCTCAAATCTATGTTGATGATATAGTCTTTGGTGGAATGTCAGAACAAATGGTTCAAAAATTTGTTCACCAGATGCAGTCTGAGTTTGAAATGAGTCTAGTGGGAGAACTGACCTATTTCCTTGGAATGCAAGTAAACCAAATGGAGGACTCTATGTTTCTCTCCCAAAGCAAGTATGCCAAGAACATAGTTAAGAAGTTTGGTATGGATAATGCTAGGCACAAGAGGACTCCTGCTCCCACTCATCTGAAGTTGACCAAAGATGATGGAGGGCCTAGTGTTGATCAATGCCTGTATAGAAGCATGATAGGTAGTCTGCTGTACCTAACTGCAAGTAGACCTGACATTTCTTATGCAGTTGGAGTGTGTGCCAGATATCAAGCAGAGCCTAAGGTGAGCCACTTGAATCAAGTCAAACGGATTCTCAAGTACATCAATGGGACCTATGACTATGGGATGCTGTATTCACATGGGTCTGAGCCTGTCCTATCTGGGTACTGTGATGCTGACTGGGCTGGGAGTGCTGATGACAGAAAAAGCACATCAGGTGGATGCTTCTTCTTAGGAGACAACCTCATATCTTGGTTCAGCAAGAAGCAGAATTGTGTTTCTTTGTCCACTGCAGAGGCTAAATACATAGCTGCTGGAAGCAGTTGTTCCCAACTGGTTTGGATGAAACAGATGCTCACTGAGTACAATGTCACTCAAAATGTCATGACATTGTTCTGTGATAATCTCAGTGCCATCAATATCTCCAAGAATCCCATCCAACACAGCAGGACCAAACATATTGACATTAGGCACCACTTCATCAGAGATCTGGTGGAAGACAAGGTGATCACTTTGGAACATGTAGCCACGGATCTTCAACTGGCTGACATATTTACAAAGGCTCTGGATGCTACTCAGTTTGAAAACTTAAGGAGCAAAATGGGAATATGTCTCTCTGAGACCTTATAGCAACCACTGATGGTTGGGATAAATTGTTTAATATCTCTGCCTATTAAACAATTTGTACTAGGCTATGATTGGTCAACAGATCATAGCTATGCTACTTGCAACAAGGGTGGATACAAGAGGGTAAGGAGATACCCTACTGTGAGAAGGCCAATGTACCTGCAGGAGTTCAAGGATGTTGTTCATGCAGGAGTGGTTCTGGATGTCAGAAACAAAATCATGGCATCTGATATGGTGGTACCTACTGTAAAGCAAAAATGGGTGATTACTTGATCAAAGCTGTGAAGCAAGATCAAGTGGATGGTAACTTGGTTGAAACTGTGAAGTCAAACCAAGTCTGTAACTCTGTCATTATTCTCTGGTTATGTTGTTGGCTTTGGCAACATTTTTGACAAAAAGGGGGAGTAACCCCTGACAAACAGAGTGGGTCTCTACAACAGACTCTCATGACGACAGATTCCTCCCCTGCAGCGATTGTGTGTTGAAGTTTAGATTTAACTTCTGTATGTGTGTGCTGATGTGTGAAGTTTTTATTTAACTTCCATATGTGTGAGTGTGCTGCCACTCTGAGTGTATTAGCTAGTATTAATTACTGCTAGGTGTGTGATTCCGCTGCCATGAACTCTGTTATGGGGATCAAAGTGTTTTAGCCAAAAATTTGCCAAAGGGGGAGTTTGTAGGTGCTTAATTGGCTACATTATATGGTAAAACACTAGTTGGTTACTAATGTCTTGACCGATGTCATGACATGTATGTGTGACTACATTGTAGTTGCTGCTGGACTAGCTAACACAGGATTTATTGAATGTCAAACTGGATGCTGTGACATTCATACCTGTCAACAGATACTAAGGAATAGAACAGCTAGCTGTCGCATCACGCGAAAAACCGGCGGGAAAACAAGAACAACAGAGCCGCCACCGTGCGTTATTTATCCCAAAAGAGGGAAAGGAAACGCTCAGAGTAAACCTGGAAAAGACATGGTCTCGCGACCAAAGAGAATGGGTTCGGGAGTCGGTTATGCGAAGGGAAGGTATTAGCACCCCTACGCATCCGTCGTACTCGACGGGATCCACGCACAATAGAAAGGAAAATGGTTGCTATAACACTGCTCACACACACACACTGGCTGAAAGAGACACAAGAAAACAAAACTGAAACTGACTCGGCAGGATATCGCATCCTGGGCCTACTTAGTCTATCAGGCATAGACATCAGAGTCGAAGTAGTTCGGACTGGGGAAACGACACATGCTCGCTAGGATATCGCATCCTATGCATACGTATCTCCTCGGACGAAGGAGAATCAGAGCATTCGTAGCTCGGCTGACACACACACAAACAAACAAAGGCAAAGGCAAACGTGGAGCCTGAATGCCAATCACTGGACTTACATCAGCATCCGAACCAGAACACACACAAAAAGGCAAACATGGAGCCTGAATGCCAATCACTGGACTTACATCAGCATCCGAACCAAAACACACGCACACTGGAACCCAAATGCCACTCGATGGACTTACATCAACTTCCAAGCACACAACAAGACAAAACAAAGACACAGGCGCCCGGAGAGATCTGCTCATCTCCTGCCTACGTACCTCATCTGGTATGAGGATCAGGGCGACGTAGTTCCCCTACGGAGGGATAAAGGACTAGCCTAACCAGATAACAGAGGGAGACACAACTAGGGAGACTACGACTCGAGCCTAGATGTTATCATGCAAATCATCCCTAAGTTAAGGTTTCTAGCTAAATGGCACAAGGGCCAACCTATCCTAAGTATGGCTCACACGGGGAGCAAGCCACACACACACTTAACTTGCACAGGAAGCAAGCCAAGCAAAACCTACTTGCACATGAAGCAAGTCTAAACTAATCCTAACTTGCACAGGAAGCAAGTCAAACAATCCTAACTTGCACAGGAAGCAAGTCAAACAATCCTAACTTGCACAGGAAGCAAGTCAAACAATCCTAACTTGCACAGGAAGCAAGTCAAACAATCCTAACTTGCACAGGAAGCAAGTCAAACAATCCTACAAGCACAGATAGCACACACTATACACAAGCAAGTGGCTCAAACAAGGGTTAGGTTTTAGTCGAGGGGTCATATCAACCTCAACAAACAAACCTCTGGAATGGGGTGAGTGTTGCTCTTAACCTTGCCATTGAGGGGCTAAGGTGAAGCAGATGAAAGGAGATGAGGGGTGTGCCTCATTGCTTCTATCCCTGACCTGGGAGAGCATTTGACAAGAATGTGTGGGTTCAGAAAGTGGGAACCCTTCTACACATTTAAAACTGACTCAACTGTACAATTGCACAAGATCTTGGGTTTTTATCTGTAATGCATCAACACAGTGGTGTGAGCAAAGCAGATGACACACTGAATAGTGGGGGATAGATTGCATATCCCTACCTTCCACCAATTGCCTCTTCACTTAGGAGGACTTTGACTCTATGCAAGGACAAAAGTAAACAGTCACAAACATTGCCTCTTAAGGAGGACTTCAGACAGTTGCCTGGCCAAGTAACAGGCCAGGTCTTCCAGACTACATGAAGTAAAAGAGATTATACCTCAAGCAAGTTGCTAAAAAGCAAAGCAAATCAAGTTCAGAGAACTTAAGCAACTAAAGTACCTGAAAAAAGTCAAAACAATCAGCAAACAGTTCAAAAGTTTAAATCAAAAGGAATTGGTAAACAGTCAACACAGATGGTCAACTGTGCAAGGCACAAGACTCAAACACATGAGTCAAACCTACAAAACAAAGGTTAGCATATGGTAAACAATCAAGTTCAAACAAGTTTGAATGATCTTTGAGGCATTGGTGCTTAACCTGAAACAAGAACTCAATTGTAAGCTCAAAAGACCACTAGGACTAGCCTAGGGTCAAGGATGAAAGAAAAAGTCAAAACAGCAAAGAAAAGTCAAACAAAGTCAAGGTCAAACATTTAGTAAGCAATCACAATTGGGCCCACATTCAAATCATGCATTATTATCATTTCATGAACATTTGAAGTCAAAGTAAGGCAAATGAAAGCACAAAAAAGTCAACAGAATGACTTGCATCAAAAGTCAACCCAAACAATCTCAAAAATCATCAAATAAATCACATTCAATCCTAACATCTAGCATGGCAAGCATGTCAAATTTCATGGCATTTGGATGAGAGGAAGGCAGTCAATGAAAATCAAGAAGTCAAACCAAATTTAAGCATGCACAATGAAGGTCAACAAACATGGGTCAACTTTAGAAAATCATATCAGATTGAAAACAGGTGAGAAATGAATGAGATTAACACCAATGCAAAGCTCAATATGTCTAGTTATCACATATGAAATTTCATGATCATATAATATGGTATGAGAATTTCCCAAAGGATATGGCAATGTGTAGCACAAAAAGTCAACATTTGACTAGGCAGGGAAGAAAATTCTCAAATAAATGGAAAACAGCACAATCAAATCCAGGAAAAATCACACATGAACTAGACATGTAAGGGAGGGATCATGCAAAATTTGGGGTCATTTGGATGTAAGAAAGCATGCCATTGAAAATCAAGAAAATGCATATCATTATTGTGACACCAAATGCAACCTCTAACTTCAAAAAATCAAAGCTCACACACCACATATGATAAATGCACAAACTTTATACCAAAACAAAGGTGAATGTGTCTAGTTTCTCCACAAAAAATTTCAGAACCAATGGATGCAACATGAGTATTTCACAATTGTTTTGGCAATATGTATCACTTGGGCATACATGACAAGAAAACTTATACCATTTAAAATCCAGCCACACAAAAATTATTAAAAATCATAATAAAATGCTAGACATTCTTTTGAACATTATGCAAAAATTTTCATGAATTTTGGAGTTAAATCGAATGAGTTGTGAATTTTAGAAGATGAGTGAATAATTGGAGCAAAACATGAACACATAATGTGATTTAATGAGTCAACATTGGTCAGCGTGGCAAAATGGTAAATAGGCGTATCACTAAACCAAACGCACCGTTTCAATGGGGACATGTGAAATGTTGTGATTGGTGGCTCAACAGAACAGTGAACAAAACGCAGTAAAATGCCAAGTTTTCTGGAAATTCTCTAGGGTTTGTGAATGGAACAGTAACACTCATCATCTCCAACAAACATGGAATACTGACACGCCCAGAAACAGCACACAAGCATGGCAATGATATGGTGGTTCATACAGCATCCAGACAACAATAAAAACCAAACACTAATCGAGCAAAATTCTGGGCAGACATTCTTTATGGTTTGTACAGCAGCTCATATTCATATGACCAGCATCATGAGAAAAATAATTCCAACCAAGAGGCCCAATCAGTCTGGCAACTAAACATCATCATCAAATAACATCAAACAGAAACAACAAACACGGTTCATGGAAATATTCTGGGCAGGTTTAATGGTTTTAAGACGACAGCAGTGCATCATCATCACCATACAAAAATCGACCACAAAAAATTCACCCAGAAACAGAAATTGAGTACACCAATCTCTTCAGCATTCAACATACATTAATAATCCAAGCATTGTTTTCCTTAAGACACAATAACCATCATGAATCGAAGACAAATACATTCATACATCAGTTTTCAAATCAAGAAATCTCCCAGCATACTCAACCATTTTATGTGTTCTAAAGCTCAAAATGCTCAGCATGTAAAGATATATTAAACCTATAGCATGGATTAGAGAATGAAGAGAGTTGAAATCTTACTTGGCTGTGAAGAAAATCGAGGAACAGTGCTTGTTTGGATGATGTAGCTTGAAACAGGTGCAGATTATGGTTTGGAATGATGAAACCTCGAAGAACTCGGCTCAGTAATGCTTGCAAGTGTCCAAATCAAAAACTGCCATTGTTAACCCATGAAGAAAAACAGAATATGAAATGGAATTCCAGCTGGGATTTGTTGGCTGTAAGGAGCTCCAAATGAAGTTCAAGTGATGATATGACCAAAGGATGCTCAAGGGTTGAAGCTCTTTGACAGAAATTCGATTTTGGCCCAAAATGCAATTTTAGAGAGAAAAGAGTATTCTGTGGTTTTTAGGTTGTGGCTGCTGTCTCTGGTTTTCTAAATGACAGGAAAATGGTGGAATGGATGTTGTGTCAATGCAGGGCCAGGCTAGGTTTTGTTCTCTTGTGTTCGGACAGCTTTTTGGACAGAAAATGCAAGGCTAGGTGAGAGGTTTTTTTGAGAATGAGTGAAGAGTGTTTGGTCTGTGGTCTTGTGCAGCCAGTTGTGTATGACAGAAAAATTCCCACAGTGCCAAAGCAAGGTGGATCAAGACTTAGTGAAAGAATGGTTGGACTGCTAGGTTATGTTGGCTGCAGACATGACAGCAAAATGATCCAGATTTGCTCTTTGATTGCTTAGTGGTAGGACAGTGTTTGGTTTTGACAGAAAAAGATGAGGGAATATGGTCAAGCCAACTTAGTTCATTGGTTTGGGACAGAAGAAATTGGAATGCAAAATGGCAGGGTCAGTCATTTTGTTGCAATGTGTTTTGTGTGGCTGCAATAGAAATGCCAAGCACAGTGGTTTTTTCAGAATGAGAATGTTCCCTCAACTTGCCTTGGCCAAAATGGTTTTTGTCTCATGCTCTTGCTGCTACTGTCTCTTGGTTTGGAGTTTGACAGGTTTTAGAAGAATATGGCCAAAGTGATTTTTTCATGAGTGAAGTTGGTTTGTTCTATG
This sequence comes from Lathyrus oleraceus, assembly GCF_024323335.1. NCBI lineage: Eukaryota > Viridiplantae > Streptophyta > Magnoliopsida > Fabales > Fabaceae > Lathyrus > Lathyrus oleraceus. The sequence continues at coordinate 54,903,709 of NC_066579.1, forward strand.
TGGCTGCTACTTCTGTTTACAGTAGCAGGAAATCATGCTTCTGTATGCTGTTTGCTGTTGCTTCTATTTTAAACAGGATCTTGCAATTTTGTGGAGGGAAATGCCAAGTGAGAGAGTGAGGATTTGTATGGTTAGAGGCTGCTAGTTCCTCATGACAGGAAAATGAAGTTTGATTCTTGTTACAAGCAAAGCCAAGGTTTTGTTCATTGTGAGCTTTGACAGTTTTTTTTGGTAAATGCAAGTGAGGTGAGTATGAATGAATGAGGTTTGTTTGCAGTGTTATGTTATGTTTGATGGTGGTTCAACATGATGAAAATGGTGGTGAAACAACCAAGGCTTAAGCTCTTTGCATTTTGGGACAGACTTTTTTTGAAAGTGCAAAGCAAGGTGATGTTTAGAAAAAAAAAATGAAGTTTTGTCTGCAGTGTTGTCTTGACAGAAAAATACCATGCCCTGCTATTAGGATTGGTTTGACAGAAAGTCATGGTCAAAGTCTGCTGTCTTGTGGTAAAAGCATGGCTTATGGGATGTGGTTGTTGCATTTGTCCTTTTCTTCCCAATTTCAAGCAAGCAAGCATGGATACATGTGTACTGCATAATTTGACTTGGCAACCATATTTTAAATGATATTTCTGAGCTATTTCAATTGGCCAAATGGTTAAAAGATGATTAAATCAAAAAGTCAACTCTTGGTCAAACTTGAATTTAAATGAGACAAGTCAAAAAATGCCATTTTGATTGGTGAAGTTTTGGCACATGAAATTTATATTTTTGGAAAGAGGGGATCAAATGTGACTTGTAGGAAAAACCCCACCCAAATTGGCCAAACGGTTTGAGAGATATGGCCTTTTGAAGTTCAAGAATTTCTGAAATCGATTCGATCATAACTTGCCAACCACACATGGGAATTGAGAGTTCTTGGACTTTTTGGAAATGGGAGAACAAGATCTTCAACTTTCATGTTGGGCAAAAATTCATTTGAAGCTTGTATCATGATGTAAGTTTGAGGATCAAAACTTTCCATTTTTGGTAAGTTTCAGTTACAGGCCCAGTTTCCATTTTTGGAAATTTTTGATCTGGCTTCAAATTCTTCCATGATGGTGTTTGACATGATATATGAAGGCTATTTGGCCATGAATGAGCTCTCACAAACCAATTTCCATCATCAAATCACTGATTAAATGGACAGTTGACCAATAGTTGACTTTTAGGGTTTTTGACTGACTGTGCATTGACTGATGACTTCCAAACCCTAATTCCTTGAGAACTTGACTTCAAATGATGTCCCAAGTTGTATGAACTCTTGATTATTGATCATGGTGCCCAAATCCCACAAGAATGGCCACCATCCACTGCTTTGACTGACTATTGACTGTCTAGGGTTCTTTGCTTGACTGTGCATGAACTGATGACCTCTGAGCCTTCAACCCTTGACTTTAACACTTCAAATGAACCCTCTAGTCATGTGAACTTGTTGGACCAACCCTAAGGTCTTGGCTCAATGAAAAACACACTTGCTTGATTGGTTGACTGATCTCCTGATCAGTTTGACCTAATTCTTGACTGCTTGCACTTGAGGCAAAAGAGGCAATGCAATGTTATGCAATGGACCATGATATGCTATGACCTAATATGAAAATGTATGCATGATGATAGGTGCAAATTTGAGGTGCTACAGCTGCCCCTATTCAATCAGCTGGGAACCCGAATGGATGATAGCAGCGGCTGTCAGACTTTCAGGGTAAACAGGGATTGAATACAAAAGAACCGTAGAATTTGCACAATGCAGGGATCCAATAATGGAAACGTCCACTGGGATCTGATACTTATTACTGGGTATTTATATTTTTTGGTTTTGTTTTCAAAGGGTACGGCCACATCCAAACATCGCAACGATGACGAATGGGAATAGAAATCACAACTAGATGCCAACGGACAACTAGGAAAAACTCGACGTTTACCAAGACCAACGGAGAGGTAACCAGACATTAATGAATGACCGGAAGGGATACAACCATACGTCAACGGACGAAATGGGAAAAACTCGACGTTTACCAAGACCAACGGAGAGGTAACCAAACATTAATGAATGACCGGAAGGGATACAACCGTACGTCAACGGACGAAATGGGAAAAACTCAACGTTTACCAAGACCAACGGAGAGGTAACCAACTGGGGACGACCAGGAAAAACTCTACGTTTATCGAAACCAACGGAGAGGTAACCAGACATTAATGAATGACTGGAAGGGAGGACTCGACCAGACATCGACGGATGAATGGGAGAAGACTCGACGTTTACAGACATCGCAAGATGATGTTTACAGACACCAAAAAGATCGACCAGACATTTACAGATGAATGGGAATACTCGACGTTTACAGACATCGAAAGATGATGTTTACAGACACCAAAAAGATTGACCAGACATTTACAGATGAATGGGAATAAGAGAAACACAACCAGACGTCAACGGACGAATGGGAAAAACTCGTCGTTTATCGAAACCAACGGAGAGGTAAGTCCACATGGGGAGGGTACAACTAGACATCACCGGATGACTAGGAAAAACTCGACGTTTATCGACACCAACGGAGAGGAGTAATTTTCACTAGGGGAGGGAGGCCGACGTTTCGAACATCGAGAGATGATGTTTACAGACATCAAAGAAGACCAGACACTTACGCATGACTGGGCAATCACCGAAAGATGGTGTTTACCGACACCAAAGAAGACCAGACACTTACGCATGACTGGAAATCACCGAAAGATGGTGTTTACCGACACCAAGGAAACAACACACACGGGTGCTGACAGGGTACTGACATCCACAAGATGACCGGGCAAGGCTGAACACTTGCAGGGGGGTCTCACTGGGGAGAAGCAGGATTTCCTTTCACCAACGGATGAGGAAATAAACCTCTATGGGGATTATCAACACCAAATGTTGACTGGAGCAACTGTAGCAAATGCGTTGTACAGGTTGAACAAAAATCCGTCTCTGCAGGGGATACGGTTTGATGGGGTTTCGAACACATGAATGCATATGTTTGATTTTTTTTCATGGCGTAATGCTCCATTTATGAATGGAAATGCTACGCAATTTTTGAGAATGCAATGATTACTACATGCAAAATGCAAATGAACCCTGGCTAGTGAGCCGAAATGATCAGATACTCTGACTCTGTGGGGAGATTCCTCTTGGGGAAATACTCTGCGGGGAACTCTGCTTGGGGAATGGTAAAGCGACTTCACACTCATGTTGAAGAATAGCACTGCTGCTGGGAAAAGGTAAACTTCGCTGGGGATAACCTTCAGTCCACAGATAGGATAAATGCTGGAGATAAATTTCAATGAACCTGCCTCGCTCGGGGAGGAAATCAGCAAATACAGGCCTGCCGGGGATAGGCAATCCTCAGATCTGTTGGGGAATAGAAGACACTATCCACAGACGTCTTCGCAGGGGAACATAGCTTTGATAGCTTCCAAACTTGCTTGGGGAAAATATCTGCTGAGGAAACGTCCTCACAGATGCCAATATGAAAAAACAGCACAACAAAATGCCCCCAGGGATACATGGACAAGATACGCTCAAGTGTCCTCGACATTCAAAATGATTTTCAAATGTTTCATCTTTCTGCAAGTTATTGTGTAGCCTCCATGTTCTTATATGCAATGCTTATCAAAAATTCGGACATTTTTGCAAACAAAACAGTAAAATAAAAACAAAAGAGCTATTTATCTGAATAACAACTTTTATTGATTGAAAATGCGCCTGAAGAGGCAAATACATTGGGAAGCAATTCCTAGAAAGAGGTAATTGCGCACAAAAGGAAAAATCTATCCTAATGGCAATGTGAACACAGCATCCACTATTTCCCAATTCTGTTATACCTCACAGATCATCAGTTTTCCTCCCAACTCCTTGCTTTCTGAGAAGAATAACTGGACAGATCACATCTTTCGAGATGGCAGACGACAAAGCTTGATGAAGTACAGACAACTCAGACTGTAGTCTTCGCTTTAATCCCTAACTTTTGCCTGGATCGCCCTTTCGGGTTTTCAATCCACCGGGATACCCTTTTTTGCCTAAGTCGCCCTTGCGGGTTTTCGACTTACCGGGTGTACAAATTCTTTTCATTTTATCCCTAATTTTTGCCCGAACCTTTTCTTTCTGTTTTTTGGTTCGTCGGGATGCCCTTTTTTTGTCTGGACTCTTTTTTTCTTTTTGTCCAGCGGGTCAATTTATGCGAAGTATTTTTTGACTACATCTGAGTTAACAGGAGACGGAAAATCTTCACCATCCATAGTTGTAAGCATCAAGGCTCCACCGGAGAAGACCTTCTTCACAACATACGGACCTTCGTAGTTAGGAGTCCACTTGCCCCTGTTATCTGCACCGGGAGGGAGGATCCTCTTCAAAACTAGATCACCGATCTGATAGCTTCGAGGACGCACTTTCTGATCAAAGGCTCGCTTCATCCTTCGCTGATACAACTGTCCATGGCATACAGCTGCTAACCGTCTCTCCTCGATAAGGCTCAACTCGTTAAACCTTGTTTGAATCCACTCGGCTTCGTCCAGCTTGACATCCAATAAAACTCTCAGAGAAGGAATCTCCACTTCAACAGGTAGGACAGCTTCCATACCATACACAAGGGAGTAAGGGGTTGCCCCGGTCGACGTACGTACTGAGGTACGGTACCCATGCAAAGCGAAAGGCAGCATCTCATGCCAATCTTTGTACGTAACGACCATCTTCTGCACAATCTTCTTGATATTCTTGTTTGCCGCTTCTACAGCACCATTCATCTTCGGTCTGTAAGGAGAAGAATTGTGATGTTCAATCTTGAAATCTCTACAAAGCTCTTTCATCATCTTGTTGTTGAGATTCGAACCGTTGTCAGTGATGATTCTCTCAGGAACTCCATAACGACAGATGATTTCTTTCTTGATGAACCGGGTAACCACTTGTTTGGTAACGTTAGCATAGGAAGCTGCTTCCACCCACTTGGTAAAGTAATCGATCGCAACCAAGATGAAGCGATGTCCATTCGAAGCAGTAGGCTCAATCTTCCCAATCATATCAATGCCCCACATGGCAAACGGCCAAGGCGAATTCATGATATTCAGAGGGCTTGGTGGTACATGCACCTTATCAGCATAATTTGACACTTATGGCACTTCCGAGCATACTTGAAACAATCGGATTCCATAGTCATCCAGTAATAACCCGCTCTCAACAATTTCTTAGCCATTGCATGTCCGCCGGCATGAGTACCGAAGGAACCTTCATGAACTTCCTGCATTAACATGTCTGCCTCGGGTCTGTCCACGCATCTGAGCAAGACCATGTCAAAGTTTCTCTTATACAACACATCATCCTGATTCAAATAGAAGCTTCCAGCTAGCCTTCTCAGGGTTTTCTGTCATTCTTCGACGCACCTTCAGGATACTCCTGAGTCTTGAGGAAATTCTTGATGTCATAATACCACGGCTTCTCATCATTCACAACAGACTCGGCTGCAAACACATACGCAGGCCTCTCAAGTCGATTCACCGCAACATGTGGCACATGATTCCACCAATGAACTTTGATCATAGACGACAAAGTAGCCAAGGCATCAGCCATTTGATTCTCATCCCGGGGGACGTGATACAACTTCACTTTCTTGAAGAACGTCAGTATTCTCCTGGTGTAATCTCTATACGGAATCAAATGCGGCTGATTCGTATTCCAATCTCCATTGACTTGATTGATCACTAGAGCTGAATCTCCAAATATGTCAAGGGTTTTGATCCTCAGATCAATGGCTTCTTCTATTCCCATGATACAAGCCTCATACTCAGCTTCGTTGTTGGTGACGTCAAACGTCAGTCTGGCAGAAAAAGGTATATGTGCACCGTTAGGATTGATCAGTACTGCCCCAACACCATTACCGTTCATATTCACAGCCCCATCAAACATCAGTGTCCATTTGTCATCCGGGTCCGGTCCTTCCTCGACAAGAGGCTCTTCACAATCTTTCATCTTAAGATACATGATGTCTTCATCAGGGAATTCAAACATCATAGGCTGATAATCTTCAATCGGTTGTTCGGCAAGGTAGTCTGACAGAATACTACCCTTGATGGCCTTCTGAGACGTGTACTGAATGTCATATTCGGTTAGAATCATCTGCCAACGGGCAACACGTCCGGTGAGAGCTGGTTTCTCAAAGATGTACTTTACTGGATCCATCTTAGAAATCAATAAGGTAGTATGGTTCAACATATACTGCCTTAGTCGGCGAGCAGCCCAGGCCAAAGCACAGCAAGTTTTCTCGAGCAGTGAATATCTTGTTTCACAGTCGGTAAACTTTTTGCTAAGGTAGTATATGGCATGCTCTTTTCGACCAGACTCGTCATGCTGTCCCAATACACACCCCATCGAGTTCTCAGTCACTGACAGGTACATTATCAGAGGTCTCCCTGGAACTGGAGGTATAAGGATTGGAGGTTCCTGTAAATACTCTTTAATCTTGTCAAAAGCTTTCTGACAATCATCATTCCACTTGATCGCTTGATTCTTTCTAAGCAGTTTGAAAATTGGTTCACACGTAGCAGTTAGATGAGATATGAACCTTGCAATGTAGTTCAACCTCCCTAAAAACCCACGGACTTGCTTCTCCGTTTTCGGTTCAGGCATCTCTTGAATAGCTTTGACTTTTGCTGGATCAACCTCAATCCCTTTCTCACTGACAATGAAGCCTAGAAGCTTCCCTGATCTCACCCCAAACGTACACTTGTTCGGATTCAACCTCAGCTTGAACTTTCTCAACCGGTCAAACAGCTTCTGCAAATTAACCAGGTGCTCCTCTTCTGTCTGCGACTTCGCAATCATATCATCTACGTACACTTCGATTTCCTTGTGCATCATGTCATGAAAAAGAGTCGTCATTGCCCTCTGATAGGTAGCACCAGCATTCTTCAGCCCAAATGGCATCACCTTATAGCAGAACGTGCCCCAAGGTGTAATAAATGTCGTCTTTTCCATGTCCTCAGGCGCCATCTTGATCTGATTATATCCAGAGAAACCATCCATGAAAGAGAATACCGAGGATTGAGCCGTATTATCAACCAATACATCAATGTGAGGTAATGGGAAATCATCTTTCGGACTCGCTCTATTCAAATCCCGGTAATCGACACACATTCTGACTTTACCATCCTTCTTCGGCACAGGAACGATGTTGGCCACCCATGGGGGATAACTTGTAACAGCCAGAAAACCTGCATCCCACTGCTTCTGGACCTCTTCCTTGATCTTAGTTGCCATGTCAGGACTCGTTCTACGAAGCTTCTGCTTGACCGAAGGACATCCTTCTTTAAGAGGTAATCGATGCACCACAATGTCTGTATCCAAACCAGGCATATCTTGATATGACCAGGCGAATATCTCCACATATTCTCTCAGCATCTCAATCAGCCTCCTCTTGACAGAGTCCTCTAAAGCAGCCCCAATCTTGATTTCTCTTTTGGCGTCCTCAGTACCCAAATTAACAACCTCCAACTCCTCCTGATGAGGTTGGATGACCCTTTCCTCCTGCTTCAGTAATCTGACCAATTCTGCAGGGAGTTCACAGTCTTCCTCACTCTCCTCTTCAGCTTGGTAGATGGGATTGTCGAAATCATACTGAGCCATAACAGAACTGTTCATAGTGAATGCCATAAGATCGCTTCTGCATGTTTAATGCTTTGTTTTAGAAAAAGAGTTCAAAAAGTCACAAAAACAAAAACATTGCCATTTTTATTGTTTTTTTTGAAAAAGATGAAAACAAAAAATTGAAAGACAGGGATCACAAAGTTTGATTTCAAAAAATGTCCTTCATTAATGATAATCATTGAAACATGATGAGGCCCTACAATGAATCACTACGCCTTGGGCAGATCGTAGGATTTTCATGCAAAAATGACAAAACAACAGAAAATTACTCTGTCAGAAGAGTAACTTGAACCACTTCTTCAGCCGTCCAGTTGTTGATAGACCCCCCTGGTGCACACGGGCGAACCCAGTTGTCCAAATCACAATCGCTGTCACAGTCTTCACTACCGGTTGCAGAGACATCGCCATGATTCATCAGCCCAGCGCTGGTAAAGGTACTCGGACCCGCTTGACCATTCTGCTCTGCTCGGAGAGGCTCATAACCAACGCCAAATTTGTCTTCTTTAACCGGCAAATCCACCATCTTGCCCCAGCCTTCAGCTTTGCCGGAATCAACAACCTCCTTAGCCTGCTTATAAGAAGTAATTGAAGCACCTGGCTTCCTCTGCTCAGCGTACGCCACTTTCTCAAGAGCCACAGTCTCAAACGCCTGGCATAAGGTTTCGTGGATCTCGCCATCCACCTCAACATATTTGAACGAGGATAGATGACTCACCAGAATCTCTTCTTCGCCGCACACAGTCACAATCTGACCGTTCCAGACATACTTGAGCTTTTGATGGAGAGTCGACGAGACTGCCCCTGCTGCATGAATCCATGGACGCCCCAACAAACAACTATAGGCAGGCTGGATGTCCATAACATAGAAGATGATATCAAATATCTCAGGACCTATCTTCACAGGCAAGGTAACTTCCCCACACACAGAACGTTTGGAGCCGTCGAAAGCACGAACGATCAGGTCACTGGGATTAAGCACAAACCCTTCCACATCAATCTTCCTCAGAATCTGCTTAGGCAACACATTCAGCGACGACCCGGTGTCTACCAATACGTGAGACAACACTGCCCCCTTGCACTCCATGGTGATGTGCAAGGCTTTGTTATGGTTTCGCCCTTCAGGCGGTAGGTCCAGGTTGGTGAAACCCACACCATGTCTGGTGCTCACATTGGCCATCACACCCTCCAGTTGATTGACAGAAATCTCTTGAGGTACGTAAGCCAGATTCAACATCTTCAGCAAGGCATTACGGTGTGCCTCAGAGCACAACAAAAGTGAAAGTATAGAAATCTTGGACGGAGTTTGATTCAACTGATCTACAATCTTGTAGTCACTCTTCTTGATTATCTTCATAAACTCCTCCACGTCCTTCTCAAATGACCCCTCAGGCGCTTCCTTCTGGACAGGCTCTTCCTCAACCGCAGCTTGTTTACCCTTTGCTCTGGCGAGAGCCTCAGCGTTATTGTCCCTCAAAGGCTGCGGTGCGAACAGACGACCGCTTCTGGTAAAACCTCCTGGACCCCCTACATTATCCACAGCCGGACCAACAGTTGCAGGAACTCTATTCGGTAAACCAATTGTCACTGGAGTTTGACTCACTGGTCTCGTCTGACTTTCAGCCCTTCTGTAACTGCGGTGAGCATTATCATACTTCCACGGCACGGCTCTACTATTCTCAACATCCCTTCTTCCAGACACAACGGTAGTAGTTGGAACACTGATGGTTACAGGCACGGGTATGGTAACTGGGGTACCATTTGTTGCAGGTGCACTAACGACCCTTTGTCCACGTTCTTCAGACGGTTTAAAGTAAATGGTGATAGTTGACACTGTCCCACGATCTTTTACAGCCCTACTGAATTGCAAACAACCTTCATCCATCATACCCTGGATACCGGCCCTTAACTGGTCGCAACCATTCTCAGATTCTGCACAGCCCAAACAATTCTCATCACAGCCTGAGTAGACACCCCCATTCAGCAGACGGCCCTTCACAACTAGCAGAGAAGTCTGAACATCATCAACACTAACAACCAGATCTTCAGCTTCTTTCCCTTCAATATTGTTCACTCTATGCCCACCATGCTGAGGCATAGGGTTGTTTACGACGTTAGGCACTGGAGCGAAGTTGATTGCTTTGGCATCGATCAAATCTTGGACCTTGTGCTGGAGAGCCCGACACTTCTCAGTATGATGCCCTGGTGCCCCAGAGTGAAAGTCACATCTAACATTAGCATCATAGCCAGGAGGCAGCACTGTTGGAGTGGCCATCGTACGCAACTCTACAAACCCTAACCGGAGTAGTTCGAGTAGTAGCTCTGCGTAAGACATAGGCAGAGGATCAAATCTTCTATCAGCCTGTAATTTCTGCCTAGGCTGGAAAGGACGTTGCTGTTGTTGTTGTTGCGGTTGTTCAACTCTTTGTTGTTGTTGCTGACGAGGTTGAGGTGTCGGAATGGTTACTGCAGCAGCTTGACGGTATTCACTTCTGTTCTGATCTCTGCGGTGTTGAACAACATTAGTTTCACCCTCCCTTCGACGAGGTGCCCCAACAAACGGCTTCTTAGAAGAAGAGGAGCCAGCATCTTGAATCTTCCCAGTTTTGATCAAACTCTCAGTCCTCTCTCCACAAATGACAACATCAGAAAAACTACCGAATGGGCAGCTCCCCATCCGGTCCATAAACACACCTTGAAGAGTACCGATAAACATGTCTGTCAACTCCCTCTCCAGCATAGGGGGTTGAACTCTAGCAGCCAGTTCACGCCACCTCTGGGCATACTCCTTGAAGCTCTCATTGGATTTCTGACAAAGACTCTGCAGCTGAGTCCGGCTCGGCGCCATGTCCATGTTGTGTTTGTATTGCCTCAAAAAGGCCTCACCCAGATCTCTCCAACAGCGGATAGAATCTCTCTTCAATTCCATGTACCAGTCCAAAGAAGCCCCAGATAGACTGTCTTGGAAAAAATACATCCACATCTTTTCATCATCGGTATACGCAGAGATCTTTCGATAATAAGCCTGCACATGGGTGCGAGGGCAAGAAGTACCGTTGTATTTATCGAAGGACGGTGCTTTGAACTTGTGAGGGATTCTCAAACCTTCAACCAATCCCATGTTAGTAACATCAAAACCAAGGGAATTCTGACATTCTATAGCTCTAATTTTCTCAGCAAGAGCCTCAACTTTACGGTCTCTCTCATTAACCCTTCCCAGAACGTCTTCGTCTTCACTGAGCAGAGAGAACATATCCTCTTGTCTGTCAACAATCGGAACAGGATTACGGGTCGGGACACGGACTACTCTGGCATTAGCGGCATCTGGAACAATAGGTTGACCGTTGATTCGAATACCCCCCAACTCATCACCTACAGCATAGTTGTTGACGGGTACAGCAGCAGCAACATTGTTATCATTGACCGGGCCTCCCTCTGGCGGAGCATGGTTGATCGGTGGATTTGCAGCCTCTTGTCTCTGAACCATAGCTCGAAGTTCTTCTTGACCTTGCGCAACCCCTTGCATCATATTCATAAACTGGGCCATGCTAGCCTTCATCTCAGCCAACTCTGCTTGAAATTGATCCATACTTCTCTGTTGATTCAGTCTTGTTGAGTAGCGGTGCGGACGTTGATCAGCTATCCTGCCTCAAACAGGAACCAGAGTGAGAAGCCACGACCAAGAACACCTGTTATGCAAAATGATATGAGTATGATGCTAATGATGCGTATGATGCACATGATATGCTCATTTCTCAGGCATTCAAAGAGCCTGACCCATCCTGAAAAGATGGCAACCTGCAGCAACAAGAGAACAAACAGATACAAGGAAATGCTGACATCCTTATATATACATAAGGGTAAAAAGGCATACAACCAATGTCAACAGAATATCTGAATAAACAACGTACAAAGAAAAAGAATCCCATCCAACAAGCCTGGAGGTGATTCTTAACAAAAGATCTAAGAGATGTCTTACACGCAAATGAATCCCATCCAACAAGCCTGGAGGTGATTCTCAACAAAATACAATCAGAGACACAAACTAAGACAGACGGTCTTCCGGAATGAGGGTCTTCAGGTAATGGCACTGGTCTATCAACAGTGTGCATTCTGAACATTCTGGTAGAGGGGTAATCTTCTCCTTCAACTGCCGTCTAAGCTCTACCACTTCTCCTCCAAGGTGGTTCTCTGATGCCTGTCTCAAGTCTACTTCCTTCTTCAACTGGATGTCTTTATCTCTGAGTTGCTTCTCCAAGTCTCTGATCTTCTTCTGATAGCTGGCCTCAACCCTCTGCAGCCTCAAGCGCTCCCGATGTTCTGCGTCTAACATGCTCTCCATCTCCTCGTAGGATCTCTTCTTGTTCCTTGCTCTGCTAGCATCCTCTCCTTGCACTTCCCTGAGTTGATGGGCCAAGTGCAGCTTATCAGCTTTAGCTTTGTACAGCTCCATCTGGGTATCTTGCTCCTTCTCTCTCAAACGGCGATTCTCCATCAAGGCTTGCTTGTAGTGCTCTGCAGGCACACTATCAGCAAGGACCAAAGGTGGTTGCTCTTGCAACGGCTCCATCCTATCATAGGGTAGCAGCAAAGTTTCCACTCTCTTCTTTACCCACTCAGTGTAATCGGGCATAGCAACGGCAAACTTCTTCCCTAAGACAGATCCATCCTTCACACCAATAGACTTCCAAGCTCTCCCTATCTGCTCCAATCTAACAGGGTCACTCTGCTTCTCAAAATACACACTTTCAGCTACCTCAGCCTCAAGTGGTCTTCCCTTCATCACAAACCCCAACTGGCGAAGAGAAAGAACCGGGTTGTAATTGATGCAACCTCTGGTCCCTACGAGTGGCACATTACGGAATCCTCCACAGCTCATAATGACGTTACGCACATCCATCCGGTAAGATTGCCACCTGATATCATAGGAGGTAAGAGACATAACCCTCTGAGTCCACTTATGCGTGCTCTGAGCATCCACAAAAGGTCCACTGACTGGCAGAAGAGACAAGAACCATCTGAGCAAAAGGGGGAGACAACACCTGATAGCCCCACCCTTACCATGCATACTGTGAATAGCATAGTAAGTGTCAGCTAATAGAGTAGGAACTGGATTTCTTCCAATGAAAATACTGACTGCAGCATAGTCAACAAAATTGGGCATACTCGGAAACAAGACGATCCCATATATCATGACGGCCAACTGAGCATGAAAGGCTTCCCAACTCCCCTTCTCTGCTTCTTCTCTAGCTACCCTCAACAGAAACTTCAAAGGCAATCCTACAACATCCCCACTGGACTTCCAACTATCACTGACTTCCTTGATACCCAAGTGGAGAGCTCTGGCAACAACTCTGAAATCAACCTCCTTGGGCACATCCAAGAAAGGAACCTGATGCTGGATAGGAACACCCAACAGAATAGAGTACTCCTCGAGAGTAGGCGCCAACTGATAATCCTGGAAAGTGAAACAATGAAGCTCTGGGTCGTAGAACTGTAGAAGAGTCTGCAACGGCACCGGATCGACTACCATCTTCAACAGTGTCAGAATATCTCCATACTGGTCAACAAACCCCTTCTGGTTACCACTGGTCATAAGGTTACTCAACTCAATCAGAGACGTCAAAGGCTCACGGTGAAAGCTGTAGGAACAAGTCTTCCGCTTCAACTCTGGGACTGTTGCCATCTCTATCAGTGAACAAGCTCCGGAATGTACCTGAGAAATGATATGCATGCAGGGATTAGTTTTTTTCTTTTCTTCTTTTTTTTCCCCTTTTTTTTTCTTTTTTTTTGTATCTTTTTTTTTATTGCGTTTCTTTTGAAAAATAAATATGCTATGATGCAAATGATGCAGACTGGACTGGCTGGTTGTGCAAACTCTGATACTAGGTCGAAGCTTCAGTCAAAATTGGAACATAAATCCCACTTAAGGTTAACTGAACACTGTCTGAACACAAAGTCACCATCAGAATCAAGTCACCAACAGAACCGAGTCACCAACGGTACCTGTAATGAAATAACCCTTCCCCACTCACGGGTGTAGTCTAGGCCAGGGTAAAGCTGAGAGAAACGCAGCATAAATAACCTTTCGCAGAAATACTATCATATACACACCCGAAGTATGTAACGACAGTATCCCACCAGGGTCTGAACTGCTCGTGATATCAATGTTCCGCTAAGTGGCGTCATACCACCCGCTTCCCATGAATCACTCTATTCCTAATCATCCTAGATTTTCACTCATGGTCTGGGTATTGGACCTTTTACCTCAACTGACTCCCCCCCACACAGAGAAAACAGACAGCCAGCCAGTAATGAATAATGAATATGAATGCAAACATCAATGCACACAATCAATGCAAACAATAAATGTACATATATACAATGAATGCAATAAAACACAACAAGCAGAGAGCAACCAAAACCCTAATCCTAGAGAGCGCTAGGAGAGACTCGCTCAGGGAAGATGGACCAGCAGAGGTCAACCTCCTCTACATCCCCAGCAGAGTCGCCAGCTGTCGCATCACGCGAAAAACCAGCGGGAAAACAAGAACAACAGAGCCGCCACCGTGCGTTATTTATCCCAAAAGAGGGAAAGGAAACGCTCAGAGTAAACCTGGAAAAGACATGGTCTCGCGACCAAAGAGAATGGGTTCGGGAGTCGGTTATGCGAAGGGAAGGTATTAGCACCCCTACGCATCCGTCGTACTCGACGGGATCCACGCACAATAGAAAGGAAAATGGTTGCTATAACACTGCTCACACACACACACTGGCTGAAAGAGACACAAGAAAACAAAACTGAAACTGACTCGGCAGGATATCGCATCCTGGGCCTACTTAGTCTATCAGGCATAGACATCAGAGTCGAAGTAGTTCGGACTGGGGAAACGACACATGCTCGCTAGGATATCGCATCCTATGCATACGTATCTCCTTGGACGAAGGAGAATCAGAGCATTCGTAGCTCGGCTGACACGCACACAAACAAACAAAGGCAAAGGCAAACATGGAGCCTGAATGCCAATCACTGGACTTACATCAGCATCCGAACCAGAACACACACAAAAAGGCAAACATGGAGCCTGAATGCCAATCACTGGACTTACATCAGCATCCGAACCAAAACACACGCACACTGGAACCCAAATGCCACTCGATGGACTTACATCAACTTCCAAGCACACAACAAGACAAAACAAAGACACAGGCGCCCGGAGAGATCTGCTCATCTCCTGCCTACGTACCTCATCTGGTATGAGGATCAGGGCGACGTAGTTCCCCTACGGAGGGATAAAGGACTAGCCTAACCAGATAACAGAGGGAGACACAACTAGGGAGACTACGACTCGAGCCTAGATGTTATCATGCAAATCATCCCTAAGTTAAGGTTTCTAGCTAAATGGCACAAGGGCCAACCTATCCTAAGTATGGCTCACACGGGGAGCAAGCCACACACACACTTAACTTGCACAGGAAGCAAGCCAAGCAAAACCTACTTGCACAGGAAGCAAGTCTAAACTAATCCTAACTTGCACAGGAAGCAAGTCAAACAATCCTAACTTGCACAGGAAGCAAGTCAAACAATCCTAACTTGCACAGGAAGCAAGTCAAACAATCCTAACTTGCACAGGAAGCAAGTCAAACAATCCTAACTTGCACAGGAAGCAAGTCAAACAATCCTACAAGCACAGATAGCACACACTATACACAAGCAAGTGGCTCAAACAAGGGTTAGGTTTTAGTCGAGGGGTCATATCAACCTCAACAAACAAACCTCTGGAATGGGGTGAGTGTTGCTCTTAACCTTGCCATTGAGGGGCTAAGGTGAAGCAGATGAAAGGAGATGAGGGGTGTGCCTCATTGCTTCTATCCCTGACCTGGGAGAGCATTTGACAAGAATGTGTGGGTTCAGAAAGTGGGAACCCTTCTACACATTTAAAACTGACTCAATTGTACAATTGCACAAGATCTTGGGTTTTTATCTGTAATGCATCAACACAGTGGTGTGAGCAAAGCAGATGACACACTGAATAGTGGGGGATAGATTGCATATCCCTACCTTCCACCAATTGCCTCTTCACTTAGGAGGACTTTGACTCTATGCAAGGACAAAAGTAAACAGTCACAAACATTGCCTCTTAAGGAGGACTTCAGACAGTTGCCTGGCCAAGTAACAGGCCAGGTCTTCCAGACTACATGAAGTAAAAGAGATTATACCTCAAGCAAGTTGCTAAAAAGCAAAGCAAATCAAGTTCAGAGAACTTAAGCAACTAAAGTACCTGAAAAAAGTCAAAACAATCAGCAAACAGTTCAAAAGTTTAAATCAAAAGGAATTGGTAAACAGTCAACACAGATGGTCAACTGTGCAAGGCACAAGACTCAAACACATGAGTCAAACCTACAAAACAAAGGTTAGCATATGGTAAACAATCAAGTTCAAACAAGTTTGAATGATCTTTGAGGCATTGGTGCTTAACCTGAAACAAGAACTCAATTGTAAGCTCAAAAGACCACTAGGACTAGCCTAGGGTCAAGGATGAAAGAAAAAGTCAAAACAGCAAAGAAAAGTCAAACAAAGTCAAGGTCAAACATTTAGTAAGCAATCACAATTGGGCCCACATTCAAATCATGCATTATTATCATTTCATGAACATTTGAAGTCAAAGTAAGGCAAATGAAAGCACAAAAAAGTCAACAGAATGACTTGCATCAAAAGTCAACCCAAACAATCTCAAAAATCATCAAATAAATCACATTCAATCCTAACATCTAGCATGGCAAGCATGTCAAATTTCATGGCATTTGGATGAGAGGAAGGCAGTCAATGAAAATCAAGAACTCAAACCAAATTTAAGCATGCACAATGAAGGTCAACAAACATGGGTCAACTTTAGAAAATCATATCAGATTGAAAACAGGTGAGAAATGAATGAGATTAACACCAATGCAAAGCTCAATATGTCTAGTTATCACATATGAAATTTCATGATCATATAATATGGTATGAGAATTTCCCAAAGGATATGGCAATGTGTAGCACAAAAAGTCAACATTTGACTAGGCAGGGAAGAAAATTCTCAAATAAATGGAAAACAGAACAATCAAATCCAGGAAAAATCACACATGAACTAGACATGTAAGGGAGGGATCATGCAAAATTTGGGGTCATTTGGATGTAAGAAAGCATGCCATTGAAAATCAAGAAAATGCATATCATTATTGTGACACCAAATGCAACCTCTAACTTCAAAAAATCAAAGCTCACACACCACATATGATAAATGCACAAACTTTATACCAAAACAAAGGTGAATGTGTCTAGTTTCTCCACAAAAAATTTCAGAACCAATGGATGCAACATGAGTATTTCACAATTGTTTTGGCAATATGTATCACTTGGGCATACATGACAAGAAAACTTATACCATTTAAAATCCAGCCACACAAAAAATTATTAAAAATCATAATAAAATGCTAGACATTCTTTTGAACATTATGCAAAAATTTTCATGAATTTTGGAGTTAAATCGAATGAGTTGTGAATTTTAGAAGATGAGTGAATAATTGGAGCAAAACATGAACACATAATGTGATTTAATGAGTCAACATTGGTCAGCGTGGCAAAATGGTAAATAGGCGTATCACTAAACCAAACGCACCGTTTCAATGGGGACATGTGAAATGTTGTGATTGGTGGCTCAACAGAACAGTGAACAAAACGCAGTAAAATGCCAAGTTTTCTGGAAATTCTCTAGGGTTTGTGAATGGAACAGTAACACTCATCATCTCCAACAAACATGGAATACTGACACGCCCAGAAACAGCACACAAGCATGGCAATGATATGGTGGTTCATACAGCATCCAGACAACAATAAAAACCAAACACTAATCGAGCAAAATTCTGGGCAGACATTCTTTATGGTTTGTACAGCAGCTCATATTCATATGACCAGCATCATGAGAAAAATAATTCCAACCAAGAGGCCCAATCAGTCTGGCAACTAAACATCATCATCAAATAACATCAAACAGAAACAACAAACACGGTTCATGGAAATATTCTGGGCAGGTTTAATGGTTTTAAGACGACAGCAGTGCATCATCATCACCATACAAAAATCGACCACAAAAAATTCACCCAGAAACAGAAATTGAGTACACCAATCTCTTCAGCATTCAACATACATTAATAATCCAAGCATTGTTTTCCTTAAGACACAATAACCATCATGAATCGAAGACAAATACATTCATACATCAGTTTTCAAATCAAGAAATCTCCCAGCATACTCAACCATTTTATGTGTTCTAAAGCTCAAAATGCTCAGCATGTAAAGATATATTAAACCTATAGCATGGATTAGAGAATGAAGAGAGTTGAAATCTTACTTGGCTGTGAAGAAAATCGAGGAACAGTGCTTGTTTGGATGATGTAGCTTGAAACAGGTGCAGATTATGGTTTGGAATGATGAAACCTCGAAGAACTCGGCTCAGTAATGCTTGCAAGTGTCCAAATCAAAAACTGCCATTGTTAACCCATGAAGAAAAACAGAATATGAAATGGAATTCCAGCTGGGATTTGTTGGCTGTAAGGAGCTCCAAATGAAGTTCAAGTGATGATATGACCAAAGGATGCTCAAGGGTTGAAGCTCTTTGACAGAAATTCGATTTTGGCCCAAAATGCAATTTTAGAGAGAAAAGAGTATTCTGTGGTTTTTAGGTTGTGGCTGCTGTCTCTGGTTTTCTAAATGACAGGAAAATGGTGGAATGGATGTTGTGTCAATGCAGGGCCAGGCTAGGTTTTGTTCTCTTGTGTTCGGACAGCTTTTTGGACAGAAAATGCAAGGCTAGGTGAGAGGTTTTTTTGAGAATGAGTGAAGAGTGTTTGGTCTGTGGTCTTGTGCAGCCAGTTGTGTATGACAGAAAAATTCCCACAGTGCCAAAGCAAGGTGGATCAAGACTTAGTGAAAGAATGGTTGGACTGCTAGGTTATGTTGGCTGCAGACATGACAGCAAAATGATCCAGATTTGCTCTTTGATTGCTTAGTGGTAGGACAGTGTTTGGTTTTGACAGAAAAAGATGAGGGAATATGGTCAAGCCAACTTAGTTCATTGGTTTGGGACAGAAGAAATTGGAATGCAAAATGGCAGGGTCAGTCATTTTGTTGCAATGTGTTTTGTGTGGCTGCAATAGAAATGCCAAGCACAGTGGTTTTTTCAGAATGAGAATGTTCCCTCAACTTGCCTTGGCCAAAATGGTTTTTGTCTCATGCTCTTGCTGCTACTGTCTCTTGGTTTGGAGTTTGACAGGTTTTAGAAGAATATGGCCAAAGTGATTTTTTCATGAGTGAAGTTGGTTTGTTCTATGTGGCTGCTACTTCTGTTTACAGTAGCAGGAAATCATGCTTCTGTATGCTGTTTGCTGTTGCTTCTATTTTAAACAGGATCTTGCAATTTTGTGGAGGGAAATGCCAAGTGAGAGAGTGAGGATTTGTATGGTTAGAGGCTGCTAGTTCCTCATGACAGGAAAATGAAGTTTGATTCTTGTTACAAGCAAAGCCAAGGTTTTGTTCATTGTGAGCTTTGACAGTTTTTTTTGGTAAATGCAAGTGAGGTGAGTTTGAATGAATGAGGTTTGTTTGCAGTGTTATGTTATGTTTGATGGTGGTTCAACATGATGAAAATGGTGGTGAAACAACCAAGGCTTAAGCTCTTTGCATTTTGGGACAGACTTTTTTTGAAAGTGCAAAGCAAGGTGATGTTTAGAAAAAAAAAATGAAGTTTTGTCTGCAGTGTTGTCTTGACAGAAAAATACCATGCCCTGCTATTAGGATTGGTTTGACAGAAAGTCATGGTCAAAGTCTGCTGTCTTGTGGTAAAAGCATGGCTTATGGGATGTGGTTGTTGCATTTGTCCTTTTCTTCCCAATTTCAAGCAAGCAAGCATGGATACATGTGTACTGCATAATTTGACTTGGCAACCATATTTTAAATGATATTTCTGAGCTATTTCAATTGGCCAAATGGTTAAAAGATGATTAAATCAAAAAGTCAACTCTTGGTCAAACTTAAATTTAAATGAGACAAGTCAAAAAATGCCATTTTGATTGGTGAAGTTTTGGCACATGAAATTTATATTTTTGGAAAGAGGGGATCAAATGTGACTTGTAGGAAAAAACCCCACCCAAATTGGCCAAACGGTTTGAGAGATATGGCCTTTTGAAGTTCAAGAATTTCTGAAATCGATTCGATCATAACTTGCCAACCACACATGGGAATTGAGAGTTCTTGGACTTTTTGGAAATGGGAGAACAAGATCTTCAACTTTCATGTTGGGAAAAAATTCATTTGAAGCTTGTATCATGATGTAAGTTTGAGGATCAAAACTTTCCATTTTTGGTAAGTTTCAGTTACAGGCCCAGTTTCCATTTTTGGAAATTTTTGATCTGGCTTCAAATTCTTCCATGATGGTGTTTGACATGATATATGAAGGCTATTTGGCCATGAATGAGCTCTCACAAACCAATTTCCATCATCAAATCACTGATTAAATAGACAGTTGACCAACAGTTGACTTTTAGGGTTTTTGACTGACTGTGCATTGACTGATGACTTTCAAACCCTAATTCCTTGAGAACTTGACTTCAAATGATGTCCCAAGTTGTATGAACTCTTGATTATTGATCATGGTGCCCAAATCCCACAAGAATGGCCACCATCCACTGCTTTGACTGACTATTGACTGTCTAGGGTTCTTTGCTTGACTGTGCATGAACTGATGACCTCTGAGCCTTCAACCCTTGACTTTAACACTTCAAATGAACCCTCTAGTCATGTGAACTTGTTGGACCAACCCTAAGGTCTTGGCTCAATGAAAAACACACTTGCTTGATTGGTTGACTGATCTCCTGATCAGTTTGACCTAATTCTTGACTGCTTGCACTTGAGGCAAAAGAGGCAATGCAATGCTATGTAATGGACCATGATATGCTATGACCTAATATGAAAATGTATGCATGATGATAGGTGCAAATTTGAGGTGCTACACTAGTGTTCTGTTAGAACTTAGTATTTATTTCCAGTCTGGTTATCAAGGAAAGACCAGATCTGGCATGAGGCCTACTGACTGAATGTCAAACTGGATGTTATGACATTCATTGACAGCAGCTACTGAACATTAGACAGAGTGGTGTTCTGCTATACTTCAGCATGTAACTTAGTTTGTTATTCAAGAGAATAACATAACTAACTGAAGGCCAAATGTGTAAATGTTAAGTTGGACACTTTGACATTTATTAATGTAAGCTGTTACTGTAGTATGGTCTTTTTGATCATGTACAGGTCAGCAAAATTGTACAGTCTGTTTTCTGGAAAAACAGACTCAGCATATGGACCTTGATGTCAAGCTGAATGTCGTGACATTCATGCCTGACAGCATATGCTATATTGTAGGTTGTTCAGTTTTCTGTTTCAGCTTTTTCTCAGGCTATTCTTCAGGGATTCAACAACTGAGAGAAAATCCAGGAAATCAACAACCAAGCTACATTCAAGGAACCTAACAAATAGCCTATTTGTTAGTAACCTAAATGTTGAATTTATGGGAACTCGCGTGACCTTAAATTCAGGAGAATACAGGTGCAAAAGCCCAGGGTACTGCAATATAAAAGGAAGGCGTTCCTTCATTCAGTTTCAGGGATTTTGAGGCGTGAAGATTTTGTGTGTCCATCATACTTCACTGCTGTATTTTTGTGAGTCTTGTATTAGACGTATTTTGTGTGTCCATCATACTTCACTGCTGTATTTTTGTGAGTCTTGTATTAGACGTATCTTGTAAGCCAAGCCATTATCAAGTAGATGATAGCTGTGGCATAGGGTGTTCATTGAGTTGTAAGTGTTGTGTCGCTCAAAGCTTTTAAGCGTGAGTGTTGTGTATCTTGATTAAAGCTGTGAAGCACAATCAAGAGTTGTTTGAAGTGTGACTTCAACTTGTCTTTAATATTGTTTAAAGATAGTAATCACTGAGGTGATTGAGGGGGAGTGAG
This sequence comes from Lathyrus oleraceus, assembly GCF_024323335.1. NCBI lineage: Eukaryota > Viridiplantae > Streptophyta > Magnoliopsida > Fabales > Fabaceae > Lathyrus > Lathyrus oleraceus. The sequence goes on from NC_066579.1 coordinate 54,925,457, forward strand.
TAGGAACTCTGATCTTAGGTTAAGATTGAAATTGCATTGGGTAGGGATTAAGTGATAAGTTGTAAACGGGTGAGTTTAGCTTTGAATTGATACTACTAATAGTGGATTTCCTCCCTGGCTTGGTAGCCCCCAGATGTAGGTCATGTTGGACTGAACTGGGTAAACAATTACTTGTGTTATTTACTGCACTTACTGTTAAGTTCTGCATAATTCCTGTCTGTGCAGAATTGGATGTCATAACAACCCGTGTGACATCCAAAGTCTGATAACTAGAATTTCAGTTTCCACCAGATTCTAACTCTGCTATAGTCTTCATGCCTTTGGTTGTCCTATGATCTTGCTTATTTTGAAGGAGGGTGATAGGATTGTCTTGCTTGGGACCCACATAATTGACCTGCCAAGGAATGAAGAAGGATTCCTTACGGGATGCAGCCTCTTGCTCTTATTAAATCCCTAATTTTTGCCTAGACGGCCCTTTCGGGTTTTCAGTCTACCGAAATACCCATTTTTGCATAAGTTGCCCTTTCGGGTTTTCAACATATCGGGCTATATATTATATTTTTTTAAGCATAGTATTTTTTGACTGCATCCGCATTCACCGGGGATGGAAGATCTTCACCATCCATAGTTGCGAGGATCAAGGCTCCTTCGAAGAAGACCTTTCTTAGAACATACAGACCTTCATAGTTTGGCGTCCATTTTCCCCTTGGGTCAGTGTGGATTGGAAGAATCTTCTTCAATACGAGGTCTCCAACTTTTAGGCTGCGGGGGAAAACCTTTTTGTCATGTGCCCTCTTGATGCGCTTTTGATAAAGTTGGTCATGGCAGATGGCTGCTAAGCGCTTCTCATCAATGAGGTTTAGTTGATCAAATCGAGCTTGTACCCACTCAGACTCATCAAGCTTAACATCTGTCAAAATCCTTAAGGAAGGAATATCTACTTCAACTGGTAAGACCGCATCCATGCCGTACACAAGGGAGAAGGGAGTTGCCCCAGTGGAAGTGCGTACGGAAGTACGATAGCAGTGTAATGTGAATGGGAGCATTTCGTGCCAATCTTTGTAGGTTTCCACCATCTTTTGCACGATCTTTTTGATATTTTTGTTAGCTGCCTCAACAGCGCCATTCATCTTAGGCCTATAAGGCGACGAGTTGTGGTGGTCGATCTTGAAATTTTGGCATAGCTCTTTCATCATTTTATTATTGAGGTTAGATCCATTATCAGTAATGATCTTATTGGGGACCCCATAACGGCAGATCATTTCTTTCCTGAGGAATCGGGCCACCACTTGTCTGGTAACGTTGGCGTACGAGGCTGCTTCTACCCACTTTGTGAAATAGTCAATGGCTACAAGGATGAAGCGGTGTCCGTTCGAGGCAGTTGGCTCTATGCGTCCGATCACGTCAATGCCCCACATGGCGAAAGGCCAAGGTGATGTTAGGACGTTGAGAGGCGTTGGCGACACATGGATCTTATCAACATAGATCTGGCACTTGTGGCAGGTTTGGACGTGGCGATGACAGTCAATCTCCATAGTCATCTAGTAATATTCGGCCCTTAAGATTTTCTTCACCATAGTACTCCCACTAGCATGCGTCCCAAAGGATCCTTCATGAATTTCCATTATAATCTGGTTTGCTTCTTGCTTGTTCACACATCTATGCAAAACAGAATCATAATTTCTCTTGTATAATACCCTTCCACTTAAGAAAAATTTGGATGATAGTTTTCGAAGATACTTCTTGTCGGTGATAGACGCGTCCGCAGGATACTCTTGGTTTTCTAAGAATTTCATGATGTCATGGAACCAAGGATGACCGTCAGCTTCGTCTTCTGCTGCCAGACAGTAAGCAGGTTCGTCCAAGTAGTTCAGGTGAAAGGATGGCGCTTCGTTCTTCCATTTAACTTTAAACATGGATGCCAAAGTCTCCAAAGCGTCAACTAGCTGATTCTCTTCTCGAGGGATGTGGTGGAATGTAATTTCATCGAAATAGAAGACTAGTTTCAAGACATGCTCTTTGTAAGGAATGAGCTTATGGTCTCTAGTATCCCGATCTCCTTTGACTTGGCTGATTACCAAGGCTGAGTCCCCATAAACTTCCAGGATTTTGATTCTAAGATCGATAGCAGCTTCAATACCAAAGATATAAGCCTCGTATTCGGCCATATTGTTTGTACATTCAAAACATAATCGGGCGGTGAAGGGGAGGTGGAAATTAGTTGGAGAAGTGATTACTGCCCCAATGCCATTGTCATGAGCGTTAGAAGCTCCATCAAAAACCATGGTCTATTGGGATCCAGGCTCGGGTCCTTCCTCGGGACCGGGGATGTTGCAATCCCTAATCAACATGATATCCTCGTGGAATTCGAAACGTATAGACTGATAGTCCTCCAAGGGTTGTTGTGCAAGATAATCAGACAATACACTTCCTTTGATGGCCTTTTGAGTGACATGTTGGATATCATACTCGGTCAGAGCCATTTACCATCGGGGTACTCTACCAGTTAGAGCCGGCTTCTCGGAGATGTATTTGACAGGATCCATCTTAGAGATCAACAATGTCGTATGAGTGAGCATGTATTGTCTTAAACGTTTGGCAGGCCATGCTAGTGCGCAACAAGTCTTTTCAAGCATCGAATACCTACTCTCGCAATCAGTGAACTTCTTGCTCAAATAGTATATTGCATGCTCTTTTCTACCAGTCTCGTCATGTTGGCCGAGGACACAACCCATTGATCCTTCAAGAACGGTGAGATACATGATTAATGGTCTACCAGGTACAGGAGGCATCAACACAGGAGGCTCTTGCAAATATTCCTTTATTTTCTCAAATGCGTCTTGGCAGTCATCGTTCCAAATGATGGCTTGATCCTTTCGAAGAAGTTTGAAGATTTGATCACAAGTGGCAGTGAGGTGAGATATGAACCTAGCAATGTAGTTCAATCTACCTAGGAATCCTCGGACTTCCTTCTCGGTTTTGGGTGCAGGCATAGCTTGTATGGCTTTTACTTTCTCGAGATCTACTTTGATGCCACGTTGAATGACGATAAAACCTAACACTTTGCCGGATCTTACCCCAAATGTTTATTTGTTGGGATTAAGCCTCAATTTGAACTTCCTCAGCCTCTCAAACAACTTTTCTAGATTGATAAGGTGTTCTTCTTCGGTTTGAGACTTATCTATCATGTCGTCGACGTAGACCTCAATCTCTTTATGGATCATATCATGAAAGAGAGTGATCATGGCTCGTTGGTATGTGGCGCCAACGTTCTTCAATCCAAAAGGCATCACCTTGTAGCAGAAGGTGCCCCATGGTGTTATGAAAGTGGTTTTCTCCATATCTTCTTGAGCCATGCGGATCTGGTTATAACCGGAGAAACCATCCATAAAAGAGAAAATAGAGAACTGAGCGGTATTATCTACTAGCACGTCAATGTGTGGCAGTGGAAAGTCATCTTTGGGACTTGCTCTATTTAGATTTCTGTAATCTATACACATCCTTACTTTGCCATCCTTCTTAGGTACAGGCACAATGTTAGCTATCCATTGAGGATAATTGGAGACCGCTAGGAAGCCGGCGTTGAGCTGCTTTTGTACCTCCTCCTTGATTTTCATAGCAATGTCGGGACGGGTCCTTCGTAGTTTTTTGCTTTACTGGAGGGCATTCTTCTTTAAGGGGTAGATGATGGACCACAATGTCAGTATCGAGGTCGGGCATATCTTGGTATGACCATGCAAACACATCTTTGTATTCCTTCAAGAGCTCAATCAATTTTGTCTTCACCTCGTCTTGTAGAGCGGAGCCGACTCGGACTTCTTTCGCTTCCTCATCTGTCCCAAGGTTAATCACTTCCACTGATTCTTCGTGCGGCTGGATGACTTTTTCCTCTTGCTTGAGTAGCCTTGCCAATTCTTCTGGGAGTTCGGCCTCTTCCTCACACTCTTCATCAACTTGATTAATCGAGTTGTCAAAGTCGTATGAGACTTTAGCAGAATTGTCATTGATGGTTGTCGAGGATGATCTGCATGATTTAAGGTTCACGCTTTTATTGGTATGAAAGAAAGGATGATTTGAAAAGGATTTTTTTATTATTATTTTTTTTTAAAGAAAAATGTCATTTAAAAAAAGTGAAATGAATAAATGAAAGACAAGGATCTCAAAATTGATTGCGAGAATGAACCTTTTTCATTAATGATTAATAAGGAAATTTGATGAGGCCCTACAAATGATTCCCCCATGCCTTGGGCTTGACATGGGTTCTTTTGATAAAGGAAGGAAAACAACATTGGGAATTACATTTTAATCAAGGTCACTTTAGGTATTTCAAACTCGGTCCATTTTGTGGCACCATTTCCATCAGTCTTTGTGAAGATCAAGCCATCATCTTCTTCTTATTCTTCTTCTTCTTCTTCCACGGCACAAATACGGTTGTCATCCAGGTAACCAGCACTTGAGAAGTTATCGGACAGCGGGATCACTGATCCCCTTGTAGCTATCGGCGCGGGCTTCTTCAAATTTTGGGAGTTGTATCCCAAACCGGTGCGGTCCTTGTTGGCAGGAAGTTCAAGCAATCTTCCCCATCCTTGGGGGGTGTCCATCCTTTATGATTGTCAGGGTGTCTTTAAGAGATGCCATGGGAGATTCGGCATCTTTTGATTCACCCCTTGCTGGGCAAACCATTTCAACATTGATAACTTCAAATGATTGGAATGGGACTTCCCTTATCTCCCCTTCTCCCTCAACGTATCGGAAAGATACAAGGTGACTTACCACAATGTCCTCCTCACCCTCGACAATAACTAGCTTATCATCATCTAAGAATTTCAATTTTTGGTGGAGCGTTGAAGTGACTGCACCAGCTGAATGGATCCAAGGCCTCCCAAGCAGACAACTGTAGGCTGGATAGATATCCATTACGAAGAAAGTGATAAGGAAAATATGGGGACCAATATTCATATGCAAATTCACCTCATCGATTACAATCCTTCTAGTCCCATCAAATGCTCTTACTATAAGCTCACTCGACTTCATTACGAGTCCTTCAATAGTTAGTTTAGCAAAGGAACTCTTAGGCATCACATTGAGGGAAGACCCAGTGTCTATCAAAACTCTTGATAGGATTGTGTCCACACACTCAATGGAAATATGGAAAGCCTTATTATGATTCCTCCCATCGGCGGGAAGCTCTTCATCACTGAAACCTAAGCTTAAGCGATATTGTTAACTACTCCTTCAAACTGACAAACAGATATCTCTTGCGGTATGTGAGTTGTCCTCAGAAACTTTACCAAAGCCTCCCTATGGGCCTCCGAGCACATCAATAGAGACAACATTGAGATCTTCGAGGGTGTCTGGTTAAGCTGATCAACTACTCGATAATCGCTCTTCTTGATAATGCATAAGAACTCGTCTACTTCACTTGAAGGTGCGGGGTCTTGTCTTTGCTGAACGCCATCAATTTGTTTGCCTTTGTCTGAAGTTGAAGGATTGATAGTTCCAATTGGAGTGGGTGTCGGTGCAAATATCCTTCCACTTCTTGTGACTCTGCTAGTGCCGGTGATATTGATCATTGGATCACTAGACTTTATCGGTTCTTCTTGAATCTTCTGACCATGAATGTAGATTGAGGTGTCATACATCCAAGGGACTGCCTTGGTGTCAACATATGGGAATGGTGTGGGAACTGTTATTATGATTGGAGTAATAGGATTTATCGATAGAGTTAACTGAGAGAATTCATATGGAATTTGCAGAGGAGGGACTTCGTCGTATGGTATCTCGAGGGTAGACACATCTTCCTTTGTGGATGGGCAGTCTACCACCGAGATCCCTTGGTTCATTAATTGTTGTATGACAGACTTCAATGTTCTACATTGTTGCGGGTTAATCAGACATTGTTCATAGTCATTACCACAGATGGGAAAGGTATTATTCTTCATCAAAGTATTCTTGATCTCGATGAGTGATGTTTTTAACTCGTCCACACAGGACATCAATCTCCTTCCATTGTCATCTTCCATCATATTCACCGATGCATTGTTGTGAGGGGGCATCGGGTTATTATTCACATTCGGCCTCTTCGGGGCGAACATGATTGCTTTAGAGTCAATAAGATCTTGAACCTTGTACTTTAATGCTTTACAATTCTCGATCGAATGCCCAGGAGCGCCAGAATGAAATTCACAGCGGGCATTTGCATCATAACCGGGAGGAAGAACCGCTGGTGGGGGTCCTAACTCCCTTAGTTGCACAAGTGATCCCCTCAATAAATATGGCAGAATGTGGCTATAAGGCATGGGAACTGGGTCAAATCTTCTCTCGGGCCTTCGCATCCTTTGTTGTTGTTGATATTGTGGTTGTTGTTGATATCGTTGTTGTTGTTGAGTTTGAACATGAATTGCAAATGGTTGTTGTTGACTTGGTTGGACGGGAGCTATGGCAGCTACTTGTGGATAAGTGGGATTTCTTGTTCGAATGATGGAGGCAACATTGGTCTCGCCTTCTCATTTTTTACCATAGGGAACAAAAGGTTTCTTCGATGCACTAGAAGTACTGGCAGAGTTCTGGATTTTTCCCATTTTAATCATATTTTCTATCCTTTCACCGGCTAAGACCAGGTCAAAAAAGCTTGAAGAGGTGCTCCCTACCATTCTATCAAGGTATGGACCTTGCAAGTTTCCCATAAACATGTCTACCAGTTCTCTTTCTAGCAATGAGGGTTGTACCCTAGAAGCTAATTCCCTCCACCGCTGGGCATACTCTTTGAAGGACTCCTCAGACCTCTGAGTCAGATTTTGCAAATGCGTGCAATTAGGTGCCATATCAGTGTTGTACTGATAATGCTTGAGGAATGCCTCGGCCATTTCCCTCCAGGTGTGAATATGGTTGCCCTCGAGTTGCATGTACCAATCCAAAGATGCCCCACTGAGGGAATCCTGGAAAAAATGCACTAAAAGTTGATCATCGCTGGAATAGGCAGCCATCTTTTGGCAGTATGCCCTAATGTGTGTCCTAGGGTCGCTATTTCCCTTATATTTTTCAAAGTCCGGAACTCTGAACTTGGCCGGAATGATGACCCCAGGTACTAAGCACATTTCTGCCGCATTGAGGCCCAAAATGTCAGTGCTCCCCATTGCCTTGAGCTTTTCCTCGATAGCCTTTACCTTCCTCTCCACCTTGTTGGTTGCGGAACCGAAGGAGTCATCCTGAGAAGCGTCCCTTGGGCTGAAGAATGCATCAAGTTGGTTGTCTGTCTCAAGAGCATGAGGACGAGGATTGTCGTTTGGAACATCGCCGGGTGCATTAATGTTAATTGGAGGATCAGCTTGAGGAACTAGAGTCGGATTCTCGACCGTTTGAGGGGTAGGAGGATTGGTAGTACTGGCACGTTGATTCATTTCTTCTTGTATTTTTGCCATAACCTCCTGGCCTCTTGCGACTGCTTGAATAGTCTCCATCAATTGTCGCATTTGGGACCGCATTTGGGATACTTCTTCTTGAAGGACAACTTGGTTCTCCTGAAGTTGCTCTATGACAGCTTGTCGACGTCCTCGTGTATTGTACCGAAAAGTCAGCTTTGGAGAGTGGTTCTGGAAGGAAAAAAGGGTGGATGGATGAGTTTTTTATGTTTTTGTGTTTCGAAAGATGCATATGATGCATGAATTTTTTTCTTGTTAAAGCAAAGCTCTTTTTAGTTATTCATTGCAAAAAACTACTTGACGATTCTCGTTCACAATCATGAAATAGGAAAACACAATAGAGAAAAATCGCAACTTTCATTCATCCTTTGAAGGGAAAATAGACAACAATACATAGAAGTTGCAAAATACAAGTAATGGAAGCAAATAAACCAACTAGATATCCACCCTAAAAGTGACCCCTTGAGACTTGCGGAGAGCCTCAATGTCGGTGATGAGTTCGGTCATTGTTCTTTTGCAGAACTTGACGAAGTGGTATACCTCCTTAGGGGTATTATCTGGGCACATGATCAGATCTGCCTCCTTCAACTTGTCAGGAAAGTCTTGAAGGGCATAGTTGGTTAATACGGTCATGTTGGTGTACTTGTCCCTCCATTCTTCGTAAAGGACTTGGAGATTATGGATGATTTCGTCCCTTTGAACAATGGCAACTTCGAATTCATAGCAACGCTCCTCCCAATGTATGCAGTTGTTTTGCAATTCTACATAGGCTTGGTCATAGATTCCCCTCTTCAAGTTCTTGATTTGCTCGCAAGCTCGTCCAAGGTTGAACTGCTCACGCATGAAGCTTCAATGAATCTTTTCTTTCTCTAGTTTCTCTTTGGCTAGCAAATTCTTATACTCTTTTAGAGTGGTCCTTAGTTCGAGAATCTGGGCCTCGTAATCTTTCCTCACTTCTTTCTTCATGGCATTAGACCTCTCGACAGTATTTTCCAAGGTCCTTGATGATTCGGGATGCTCGATCCAACTCCTCGTTACGGAAATCTAGCTCAGAATTAGCTCCTTCTAAAGCTCCACCAACCCAAACTCTTTATCCCTCGGCTAATCGGAGCCTTTTCTTGCTATCTTCAAATTTTTCACAGACTTGCTTACCCTTATCCTCCAAGACGTGGTTACGTTCCTTGGCGCAATTGAGTTTGACTCGTAGTTGAGTGTTTTCCAACTCGAGCTCTTTGATTTGGCTGGTAAGTTTGTCCATGTCCTCTTGTAGGATAGGCTCGGGCTCAGGCATCAACGAGAATGAAGAAGGATCAAACAGAAACGACATCTTAACCACCCTAGCCCTATCTTTTACCCACACATAGTAGGGTTCCTTGGCTAGGATATTTTTCTTGCCCCATTCATGGCTAATACGGACTATGCTTGTCCAAGCTTTTCTCACTCTTTTCACGTTCGAATCAAGCGGATCCACGGTATTGATGACAAATGGAATAAAATCTCTTTCCTCGGGGGGACTTGTCATGGCGTACCCTAATTGTCTCTTGAGTATAGCAGGGTTGTAGTTGATGCAACCTTGTGTTCCTATCAAGGGTACGTTAGAGAACTCTCCACATCTTGCGATGACATCCTTTATATCCCATTCCCTCTTGTACCATAAAATTGAGTTGGCAGAGAGAGACGCAAACCTTTGCGGCCATGTCAGTTTGTTTTCGGCGAAAGGTCCACTTTGAGGCATGCGGGGCCTCATCCAAAGATGTAGCATAGGAGCGCAACAAAGGTAAGTACCTCCCCTCTTCTCATGCCTTGTATGGAAGGTATGGTAGAAATCGGCAAGTAGAAAAGGCATCGGGTTCTTTGTTAAAAAGACTTCAACTGCTAACTGATCCACAAACTTGTCTAGATTTGGGAAGAGGACAATTCCATGAATCAAAAGTGCCAAGGTTGCACTACAAAAGTCGGGTCTTCCTTCTTTAATCATTTCCCAAGCATGGGCTTCTAGGAACTTTTGAGTTAAACCTTTGAGGGATCCTTTAACGCCCCAATTGTCCACTAACTTGTTGGTGTTGATACCCAAGATGAGTGAGAGCTCGGTCAAACAGAATCCTTCTTCCAATTTCGGGAAAGGGTTGTATTCCTTGATTGGTCGATTGAGGAGTCTCTCGAGGTCTTCCAAGGTTGGAGAGATTTGGAAGTCGGGGAAAGTGAAGCATCTTAAAGGAACGTCATAGTATTGGGACATTATAGTGATATCACAATAGTCAACCTTCTCGGTTAGAAGATCTATGATGTTCCCAAAATTGGCTCTAAACTTGTTGTCTTTGATAGTTACGACCTTTGAACAGAGGATATTTAATGACCTGATGTCGGGACTCTTGAAGCGGAAAGAAGAAGTGCTTTTATTTGTTGAAGTATCCATGATTGTGTCGGAAAATAGTCTTGTAATTCTGCGTTTGAACAAACGAAAATTTTAAGAGCTTTGCTTATTATTTTGATGATGAATGAATGATTGGTTTATTATTTCCACAGGATTTTAGGCATGGGTTCGTGGTTTTGGACCATCGTGACGAAGCATGGAGTTAATAATGATTGCTTAGTAAACCAAGGTTCTCGCTTTGTGTGATCTAAGGCTTTTGGAAAATTGGGTGTAAGACACTGCCCCTAGAGTCATGCACTTCCTTGACTGTCAGTCGCTTATGTCAATTTACTTGCCAGGCGACTGCTCCATCAAAGTCATCTACTCTAAGTGAGATCTTCGTATCGACCCTTACGAGGAAGGCACCTCGGTGGCCTATACTACGTGACCATCGGTCTAGGCTAGCCATAGTTTTAAAGGTTCTAAAAGGGGTCTTAGGGTCATTGATTCTAGTAAAATAAAAGATGCTTACGCCGAAAGCACGACGGTCATCAATCCCTTTAAGAGAATCTACCACCAAGTGAGGTTCTCGTACGACCCTAACGAGGAAGAAACCTTGCGGATCAATACTACTCAACCTCTCCTATCTCAAGCAAACTCTCAGACTCGGGTGGAGAGTCTTTTACACAAGGGTTTTTTCCTTTGCAATCATTATTCCTTCCAAAAATTCTTCGTCACAGAACCAAAGTTTCAGACCAACAGGCAAACAAAGAAAATATGTATAGGTTAGCAACAAAAGCAACATATACAAAAAAGGATAATAGATAAAACCTCCACGTACGTAAAAGAGAAACAACCCAAACTAGGCTAGACTTGCTTAGGGAATTTTAGGGTTCCCAGCAGAGTCGCCAACTGTCGCTACCGGGATTTCGCGATAACGAAACCGGGACTAAAGAGATGCCAAAGAGAGGCAAAGTAAGAAGATTCGCCACCAAATTTTATTTAGTTTACCTCTACCGGAGAGGAGGGGAAATAGTCGATAAAACCCTCGGAAAAGAGACGCGCACGGGAAGCGCTAAAAGAGAATAAGGAATCGGTCTTGCAACCGAGGTTTGGGTTCGGAAGTCGGTTACGTAAGGGGAAGGTATTAGCACCCCTTACGTAACCGACTTCCGAACCCAAACCTCGGTTGTAAGACCGATTCCTTATTCTCTTTTAGCGCTTCCCGTGCGCGTCTATTTTCCGAGGGTTTTATCGACTATTTCCCCTCCTCTCCGATAGAGGTAAACTAAATAAAATTCGGTGGCGACTCTTCTGACTTTGCCTCTCTTTGGCATCTCTTTAGTCCCGGTTTCGTTATCGCGAAATCCCGGTAGCGACAGGAGCGAAAAATGGTAAACGTCAACTTTGAGGTTGGAAACAAGCAAATACTCGACTCTAAGGTTGGGAAAAGAATAGTAAACAACAACTTTGAGGCTGGATAATGAAAAATGACAACAACTCTGAGGCTAGAAAAGGAGCAACAACTCTAAGGTTGGGGAAAGGATGACAAACGTCAACGCTGAGGTTGGAGAAAGGTGATGGACATCAACTCCGAGGTTGGAAGTAAAACGATAAACAACAACTCTGAGGCTGGAAAAGGGGTAACAACTTTGAGGTTGGGGTAAGGAAAGGGCAACAACTTTGAGGTTGGGGTAATAAGAAAAGTGACAACAACTTTGAGGCTAACAAAGGGGCAACAACTCTGAGGTTAGGGGTAAGGAACTGACATACAACTCTGAGGCTGGAAAAGGGGCGACAACTCTGAGGTTGGGGTAAGGAACTTACATACAACTCTGAGGCTGGAAAAGGGGCGACAACTCTGAGGTTGGGGTAAGGATGACAAACGTCAACGCCGAGGTTAGAAAAAGGTGATGGACATTAACTCTGAGGTTGGAAGTAAAATGACAAACAACAACTCTGAGGCTGGCGAATAAGAAAAGTGACAACAACTCTGAGGCTGGAAAATGATGGTAAACATTAACTTTGAGGCTGGATAATGAAAAATGACAACAACTCTGAGGCTGGAAAAGGGGTAACAACTTTGAGGTTGGGGTAAGGAAAGGGCAACAACTCTAAGGTTGAGGTAATAAGAAAAGTGACAACAACTTTGAGGCTAACAAATGGGCGACAACTTTGAGGTTGGGATAAGGAAATGTGAACATACAACTCTGAGGTTGGTTAATAAGAAAAGTGACAACAGCTCTGAGGCTGGAAAAGGGGTAACAACTCTGAGGTTGGGGAAGGAACTGACATACAACTCTGAGGTCGGATATGAAAGGAAGACAACAACTTTGAGGTTGGGAAAGGGAAACATACAACTTTGAGGCTGGATATAAGAGGAAGATAACAACTCTAAGGTTGAGGATAAGAGAAATAAACAACAATTATGAGGCTGGAGAGAAGGAAGTAGCAACAACTCTGAGGTTGGAGTAGGAATTGGCATCAACTCTGAGGTCGAGTATATAATGGTTTCTCAACTCTGGTTAGAAGGTAATGGCATCATTAAGTCTCAAAATGAGAGAAAGGTGATCATTTACAACTCTGCAGTTTGGAGAAAAGAAATATCAATACCGACGAGTATCTAAAAAAGTGATAGACATTGACGAACAAAGGGAGATCAATACTGGTGGGTATTGAAAAAAGTGATAGACACTGATGATTGCTTGATTAGTCTTTCAAATTTGAGAGATAAGGGTTTTGCCAACGAGAATTGGACTTTGCGAGAGGTTTGCCAACGGAAATGGACTGTTGAATTGTGCCAAGAGAGTTTTGGGCTAACTTATTCCTTGTTAGAGAGATTCGTGCTATGCTGGATGATATGCATGAATGTGATGATATGAATTATGCGTGACCAGTTTATGCAATGGTGTGAGGATCTACAGATGCCTCAATCTTGGGAACGGTGTAATGAATGTTGAGAAAAATTGCTTGGGTTGCAAAGCTTATTGTTTATGGAAAGTGGGTTGCATCTTGCATGTCTTCCCGACATCTGACTTCTTGATGTTGCTGGAGGAAGGGTCTGGCGTAGATCTTCAGATGCCCCAAGCTGGATCTGAAATGCTTTCATAGGCAGGGAGAGAACCTTCCTCTCTTTGGACCGTCTTGCCCCAGTCTGTTGGGTATCTGCACGGATTGCCCCAATCACTAGTTACGCAACAACTTCGTCGTGGATTATCTCAATCGGACCTGTCCCAATGTCTTGGAACTAGCATTCTTCTGATTAACCATTTCAGGGAGATTGACTTCTTGTGCTCTTGGGGTGGCCTACCCCAGTATGAGCCTCGAAGTAACTTTGCCTCTAGTTGGTTGATCATTAAGGGAATACCCCTGGCTAACTGGTCTTCAGAGAGATTGATTGAATCTCGACTTGAATACTTCAGATTGACTGAATCTTGTAGAGATTTCTCGACGTGACTGCCTCTAATTGACTGAATCTTATAGCAGTTTGTCTTTTTGCTCAACAGGATATTCAAACATTCTGACTGATGTGATCAAGAGAAGTGATCCGCCCCTACTCGACAGAGTTTCAAGCATTCTTCACTTTTGAATCATCAAGTTCCTCAATCCATGTTCATGGTGGTGGATTACCTGATGTCAGATGCTTACTCACGAGTAAGACAAGTTCATTTTGGAAATGATAATATAATGTCAGGTTTATGCAGTTTTGAAATCCAAGCATGTTCACTGGAATTATGACATATAATGAGTAAATCACTAATGAGAATGTCATGTCGATACCAACACATATGATAAGCAAATTGTTGAGGAGTCAGTTTTAACACGATTATATTGACTATAATATGCTTTCGAAATAGACCTTACTTCAATTAGGTCTTTTTAGGGTTGTAACGTGGCATGGTTCACATTTTCAGAAAGAAAGGATATAAGGCTCGAACCTATCCTAACCCACCCGCTCTTCGTGATGTTCTCCAGTCCTACGTTAAGCTAGTTCAACACAAGCCCTCATCCTCCAAGGGGATTTAGGACTGATGGTTAATGAACCAACGAGGTTTTCGATATGACAATCGCCCTTCTTTTGTTTGGTTTGTGGCCACACGATTTTTTTCTTGTTAAGGATTTTCTTTTGATTCCTCTTTTGCATATTTGTTTGTTCATTTCCCTATTTTTGCTGGATTGCTTCATATTTACAATCCACGGGGATGCCCTAATTTTTGCCTAAGTAACTTGTTTTCAAGTTTTCGACTTAGCGGACTTTATTTCTTTTTTTTTTGTTTTTGCATTCTTTATTTCTTTGTTCTATTTTGTTGAAACAAATCGTGTGACATATGGTCGCTTGATTGGAACGGGTTGTGACTGCCTCGTGCCTCTGTGGGTGAGGGACAACCATTTGGAATTTAGGGACTTCCGAACTCTTGTGAGGGATAAGATATGGTTGATCCTCATATATGACACTCCTCTTTTAAAGTTTTAACGCCTGGTCAAACTTGTAAGACCCCAATTTTGACCCTAAGATCCCTCATGCACTTTCATCATAAGCATTAGCATTGGGATCATACCTTGGCATCCTCCTTACCCCTTTTTCATTGGGTTTGTTTCGGGAGAGATCACCAAGCACTTTGTGATTGTATCATATTTGTATATTATCATTTTACTAACCAAAATACCAAAAATATGTCTTTGCATTTGCCCAACTCTTTTGTAGGTAGGACATGATCTCCATTGATTTATCAAGTTCACATCTAGGGTTTGAGACCCCCGTGACAAAGAGCACAACCATTGAATTTATACAAGGATGGTTATGGGCATCATATATGATTTCCATTGATTCCTACATGTTATATTGATCAAGTTTTCTTCAAGAGTTTGAGGGTGATTTGCCTTGGAAATCTTAGTTTGACTGGGTATCTTGAGTAACTTCTCCAACAAGCTATCTCACCAATTAATCAAATTTCTCAAGGGACACCTAAAATTTCATAATATTATGCATAAATGATCCACCATGAGCCTAGAAAGTCAAGATAATTAAAGGTTAGCAAGTTGGTTGATGGTGGTTGGCCAGATGAATTCATCTCACCAAAACTGGGTCTCCCTATCTCCTATCTCCTACAATTTTTACCATATTGTAACACCTCAAAATTTGCCCTCCTCTCTTGGGACTAGCTTAGCATATTGCATTTCATTTTGTAAGACATTAGGCATTACATCTTTGCATATCATGTGAGAATAAACAATTCATCCTCTAAAAGTCTTTCTCAGAAGATAGAGAGGTTAAGAGATGCAAGCCTAAGGGTCTCATAAATTGATCACTAGCCATCTGAGGGTTTGTGATTCAATTAGGGTTTTTTTTGGTCCCTCAAGGAGGTTGAGTATTATCTTATTGGCAATCGTACATCATCATCATCATGGTTATGTCATCCTCAAGGGGCTTATTGTGCCTGATCATATTCTTTGGGATTAGGGTTTTGACCTCTGGTCAACCCTAATCAATGGTATTCTTTCAACCAGGGATTTTCAGGGAGATGAGGTCTTTCTTGAGAAGGAGATCATCATATTGATTTTGTTGATCTTGTACAAGCTAGGGTTTCATTTTGGAGCCATTTCATCAAGTGGTTGAGGCTCAAAGTCATATGTGCATATTCAAATCATCTGGGGCTCATAAAAGTCAACTGCAAGTCAACTGAGGGCTAGGAGGTGGAGAAATGAGTTTCAACATCTCATTCATGTTCAAAAGAGGCTTATTAATCATGTCAAATGCATATCTTGAAGAATTTGAGGTCAGACCAAAAGTTTCCCAAAATGGAAAATGACCTGTAATTGAAAGTTTCCAAAAATGGAAAGTTTTTGGCTCAAATTCAACTTGATTTTACATCATCAAAGAAGATTCAAATGAATTTTTATCCAATATGAAAGTTGAAGTTCTCTCTCTCCCATTTCCAAAAAGTTCAAGATCATGAGCATCTGATGAATGGTTGAGGAGATATGATCAAATCATTGCCAAGTGTACATGGAGCTTCAAATGGCCATAACTTTTGATTCATAACTCCAAATTTGGTGGTTCTTTTTGCATTTTGCTTCTCATGACATGTAGTTTCTAAAACATCCATCACATTGCATGAAATTTGAACATATGATCATTTGTGCATTCAAGTCAATTTTGGAGGGAAACTTGAAAATTTAAAATTGATGCATCATGGGAACAAATGACCATTGCTAATATGTGCATGGAGTGTTTTTAAGTGCATTTGATCATTGGTTTGGTACTGTTCACGTATGCATGCTTCACACACCTCAAAATTTCAATTTTTGTCACCACACCTTATCTTGCTTAACTTCAACTAAACCTTGATTAATTTTAATTAAAATAGGATTAGCACATGGTATATATACATAAACCTAACAGAATTGTAGAGGTTTTGCTCATTCTAGATCCAAATTCTCTCTCCCTCCAAAATTTTCTCTCAATCTTAATTCAAATTTTTCTCACATAAGCCTTGAATCTTCTTCCATATTCTGGTTCTCTAGTGTTGATCTAGCATATATCAAGCCTTGGATCATCAAGTTTGGACCAGAATTGTGCATGTGAAGCTCAAGAACTCAAAAATGGCAAATGCAAATTGAGCTAGATCTACACAATTTCAAGCCTCAATTCAATCATCAAGCTTCAATACATCACTTCTGGAGTAGATTTGAAGTTTGCTAAGCCTTGGATCGTGCATTTCAAGAAACTGCTCTTCAAGAGGTTCAGTTTTCGAATCTCTTAATTCCTCAATTCATTAGCATGTTCATGTAGATCTTTCCATGCTGAGTTCACTGATGCTTGTAGAATTGAAAATGATGTACTATTGAGAAAGATATGCTTGATTGAAGTTTTGAATGTCAAACTTTTTTGCTTCGATTTGCACGATTGGTGATGAATTAACATGAATCAATGCTTGATCTATAACCTACATGTCATGAGGATTTGAATGATGTAGAAATTTTGAGATTCTGGAAAATTCTAGAAATTTGGCTTTGAATGTTCATACTGTTCATCTTCATCTTCGTGAGGAAGATGAAGATCTTCATCGTAGCGACGGCCTAGCGTCCGTCTTTCCGTCGCTAGTGATGCGCTAGGGTTTGCAGAGGAAACGGTGTCGTTTCAGTTTGGCGCTCGCTCATTTTGAATTGCTACCGAGTTCGAACCTTGCCTGCGCCAGTTTTCAAATTCATTCAGCATTTATGTATTTCCCTCCAAATTTTATGCATTCTTCATTTTCTTTTCAAATATTTTTATGTCAACTTCAAAAAATCATATCAATTTGAAAAATGCTCCAAAAAATGCCTGGTTTTTTGCTACTTGTTCCTTAGAATGTCTAGAATTTTATGGTGCAAAATTCTGAAGTTGTGCATGGTTGGATTTTGAATTGTGTTAGAATATGTGGACATATGTACATTTGTGACCTTGCCTTGCTCTTTCTATTGTGAAATGCTTGATATTGATCCAAATTGCTTGAAATTTTGTATGATGTTTCTTGACATGTTGATGGACCTTTGAGGCTTGGTTTGGTATTTTTCTCATTTACCATTTCTGTTTTACACATATGTTTGCATGGTGTGACAATTTGTGTCACACATTTGGTTGATCAACTTGTGCAATTTAATTTCCATATCAAATGACCTCTAATGCTTCTGAATTTTTGTATGATGATCTTGTTGGATGTGTTGAATGCCCATGATTTTTTCCAAAATTATTTGAATCATTTCTGTTTTGATTTGGAATTTTCATTCATGATGATCATTTGTATGCCTTGAATTGGTCTTTGACTTCTCTTGCTTATTACATGGCCTTGCTTGATGATTTTGCTTTGGTCCTTTTTAAGACATGTTAATATGTGTTTGAAGTTGCATTGTGTTGAATTTCAGCTTCTGTTTTGAATTTTTTCTTCACCTTTGACCCTAGGCTTTGACCTAGTGGTTTGGACTTACATTTGAGTTGTGAATTTCAGGTTCAAATGCATCTCCATGATTGATGTTGCTTCTTCATTTGAGCTTGGTCATTTGTTATTGTTGGCTAACATTTGTTTATTTTGTAGGCTTTGATGATAATTCACTTGAGTGTTTGCCTTATGGCTTACTCATAGTGCATGTTGGATTGTCTGTGTGTTGTTGACTGTTGTCTGTTTGTCTGAACACTGTACTGATTTGTTTAGTTGTTTACACAGGTATCTAAGTTGCTTTAAGTTCATTTGAACTTTGCTTTGCTTTGCTTGTGGTTGGCATACCACTTAGGTAACTTCCTTGATCTCCATGTAGTCTGGAAGACCTACTGTTATTGGCAGGCACCTGTCTAAAGCCCTCCTTAAGAGGCAATGTTTGCGGTTGTTTATCTTTGTGCCTTGTACATATAAAGACCTCCTAAGTGAATAGGCATTGGTAGATAGAAGGGATGTGCAATCCATCCCCTGCTATTCAGTTGTGTCATTCATCCTGCTCACACCATGTGTTGATGCACTTTGAATAAGAACCCAAGATCTTGTTGTGTCAGTCATGTGGAGTAGAGTTCCTGATTCTGGACTCCCACACTTTCATTGATTAAAGCTCTCCCAGGCCAGGGATAAGAGCTGTGAGGTCTTACCCTTATCTCCCACTTCATCTGCTTCACCCTAACTCTCAATGTTAGGGTTAAGAGCTAACCACACCCCTTTCCAGTTGGCTTGTTTGTCGAGGTTGATATGACCCCTTGACTAAAGCCCAACCATGTTGTGTGAGCCTTCTTGTTTGCATATAGTGCGTGATACCTGTTCACCCGTTTGCTTACTTGTTGTGTTGTTGACTTGCTGCCTGTGCAAGTTAGGATCTGTTACAAACCTCAACCTAGGACTATTGTGGATTGCATGACAACTATTAGGCTCGAGTCAGTCTCCCTTTTAGTTTGTTATTCCCAGGTCTCTGGTTAGGAGAAAGTTTCTCCCCTGTTAAGGGGAACTACGTTGCCCTGATCCTCATACCAGATGAGGTACGTAGGCAGGAGATCGTGCGAGATCTCTCCGGGCACCCTTTTCCTTTTTTGCGTGTGTTGTTTGACAGTTATTAGGCTCGAGTTCCAGACTCCATATTAGCTTGTCTATTTGTTAACCTATTGTGTGTGGGTGTGGAGTCTGATGTAAGTCCAGCGATTGGCATTCGGTTTCCTTGTTTGTTTGTTGTGTGCTTGGAGTCTGACATAAGTCCAGCAATTGGCAGTCGGTTTCCTGTGGGTGGTGTGTGTGGAGTCTGACGTAAGTCCAGCGATTGGCAGTCGGTTTCTTTGTTCGTGTTTGTTGCTTGGAGTCTGACATAAGTCCAGCGATTGGCAGTCGGTTTCCTGTGGGTGGTGTGTGTGGAGTTTGACGTAAGTCCAGCGATTGACAGTCGGTTTCTTTGTTCGTGTTTGTTGTTTGGAGTCGGACGTAAGACCAGCCATTGGTAGTCTGTTTCCATTTGTGTGTTTGCTTTGACGTCTCAGCGTCTGTGCGTGTGTTTTGTTTCGGCATGCGTTAGCCGAACTACGGTAGCTCTGATTCTCATTCCAGATGAGATACGTAGGCATAGGAAGCGATATCCTAGCGAGCCCGTTTCCCATTTCCCCGAACTACGTTGACTTTGATGTTTGTTTCTGACAAACTACGTAGGCCCAGGATGCGACATCCTGCCGAGTCGCCTTCCTCCGTCTTCCTTCACCTGTGTGCTTATTCCAGTGTGTGTGCATTCTTTTGAGCAGTTACTTAGCAACCTTATTCTATTCTTCTGAGCGTGGATCCCGTCGAGTACGACGGACGTGAGGGGTGCTAATACCTTCCCCTTGCGTAACCGACTCCCGACCCTTGTAATCTCCGGTCGTAAGACCATTTCCTATCCAGGTTTACTTCGAGCGTTTCCTTTCCCTCCTTTGGGATAAATAACGCACGGTGGCGGCTCTGTTTGTTTTTTTCCCCGCCGGTTGTTTTTCGCGAATACGACACATATGAAAATGATTACAAGAGAAAACTTACTCTAAATGACATTCCAAACAATTTTCATGTTGATACCTATAGCTAGTTTTTCTTGGAAAATCATTTTCTATGTTGAAACATTATAGGTCATTTTGTCTAAACCCTAATTTGAAAGTCAACTTCCCAAGGCCATAACTTGCTCGATTTTTATGAGATGAAAGACTTACAAATTTCACAATCAAGTTAAAGATATCTACTTCAACTTTTATGTTTGGAGTCAGAGATAATTCAACTTTTATGAGCATGTTATATGAGGCTACATTATAGGTCACTTTTGACCTATACCGTTGAACAAGTAATTTTTCCAAACTTCAAAAATGCATAACTCTATCACTTAAAATCCAAATGACATAAAATTGGTGACCATTTTGAAGGTCTTTGAAATAGCTACAACTTTGATGAGGACACTGTTCTCATTTGAAGCTCACATAAAAAGTTAAGTAAGGTGGAATATTGAGATATATGGCTTGACCCTTACAAATTTTTTCAACATGTTGATTTTTCCAAACTTCCACCTCAAAATTCATCATGATACAAGCTTCAAATGGAAAAGTGTTGAACATGAAAGTTGTTCCTCTTGATATAAACTTTCCAAAAAGTCCAAGTTCATCCATTTTGGACAAGAATTGCAAGAGATGCGCATGACATGAACATGGTATCATCATTTGGCAAAAATCAAACTTCAAATCTTCACACACACTTACCTTGCAACCCAAGTTGATTTCAGACTCTCTCACATTCATTTGTGGACCTTAATCAATGATCTCATGGGCCTATACACACCCATGCACCCATGCATCATCATTTTCCAATTTTGGAAAGTGAATTTGAAGGTGTAAATATCATGAGCTGCAGCTATAAATAGAGCCCTCTAGCATCAGAATTGAACACACATCCGCGCCAGCTTTGATCCTAAACCCCTAACCCTTCCATTTGAGAGGATAAACCTGAGAATTTCATCTTGAAATTGAGTTTGAATCTCACTGTTTTGAGATTCAAAACTCCAGGGATCCAAGACCTTTTGTGCATTTCATTCTACTCCTGCAAGCATTCTGAGTGAGATCAAGCACGAGCCAAGGCAAGAACAGTTGAATCCAGACCTGCATTGAAGGTATTTTCCAGAAAATTTCATCTCTTCGATTCTCTCTCAATCTTGCTCAATTCTTGGTTGTCTGAAGTCCTACCAATGTAGACAAGAAGATTGAGTTGCTTAGAGGTCAAATCGAAGCAACTCAGTTGACATACCTCAAACTTCAACTCCTCATATCTTTCTATATGTTAGGAGTTAGTTAAAATTGAGGTGATATTCATGATCTACACCATTTTTCCTTTCAGATCATGTCCTCCTTTTTCATTTATGATGTGGTGATAAATGGACCAGTCCGGCCAAGGTCGCCTGAGAAGACGACCGACGCTTTGCTCCGGCAATGATGTGGCGTGGTCCTGAGCCTTTGGATTGATTTAAATTGTTTTAATCATGAGCGTGCGTTTTAATTACCAAGCGTGTGGACATTTGACTCAAGCGCACCATGGAACGTGCGCTGGTGGCCACTTGATTTGCCACCTCAATTAATGAGGGAGATCAAGTGGTCCACGTTTTTTCTGATTATTTGAATTTCATTTTAATTGCTTTATTTTTATTAATTCATATTAATTTTAATATTGATCCAAAAAATATGAGAGTTTCACCAAAAAATTTCAAAAATTTTCCTCTTTCATATTCTGAATTAAAATTATTTTTTGGATCATTATTAATATTTTTCATGATTTAATTGATTTTTCATCTGTTTTAATTGTTTAAAAATACTTTTAAGTCTTTAAAAAATCTGAAAATTTTTCTCCAAGGTCCTTTGACCTTATTTGACCTATTATAAATCTCATGGCCATTTATTTGGTGTTTTGATGAGGTTTTAGGAATTTGACAAACCATATTTAATTTAAATGCATTATTTTAGTATTTTTAATTGGAAGAAATGCTAAATAATTTTGTTGACCAATTGTGATGACTTGTTTATGTTTGACTCTTGTTGTTGGACCTTGATCAAGGTTGATTTGACTTTGTCAAATTAATATCATTGGATTTAGGGGATTGATGAAAGATATATTCCATCTTCCAAAATGAATGAATGATATTAATTTGGTAAAAGTCCTCCTTTGATCAATTTGAGATTTCATTTATTCCCCTCCCACTTCATCTCATTCCCTTTCTTTATGCATTCATCTCATTTGGCCTATGATATCTCAAAGTCCTAAAGCTAGTTGATTGAAAAATTAACATGAGTATGGATGAGATAGGCCACGCCTTTTGCATATTCTTTTTGTGTGTGGTATGTCTCATGAGCATAGTTCATAATGCTATGTCTCTAACATGCATTAACACCAAAATTCTATTGCCCGACCTCAAATAGTTGTGACTTCTATATAAGTCCAATTACGATTGCTTAACATAGCGCTAAATTTGTGACACAACGGCATAGCATTCTAGTTAATGAGATTGTAAGTCTCCCCTATTTCATGGTATTGTGTGGAAACTTGGCCTTTTTTCCTTCATTTGGAAGATGTCTTGGTTCAAGGATCCATGCTTGTGATAAGTGGGTTGAGTGTTCTCAAAGAATGTCTAAGAATGAAAAGCAAAAATAAAACAATACTAACTTCTAACCTATTAACTACTAACTTTTAATTTCAAGCCCTTTACTTTAATGTCATTTAATTCTAGCTTTTATACATTTGTCATTGTTCATATCATTCTAATTGTTTTTGTTAATGCAATTTTCACTCTGTCCACTTGGACCATATTGTGTGATATATTTTGTTTGTGTTTTGCTTGTTTGTGTGGTCTTTGACCATTAATGTACATAATAACAACAAAAACCCTAAAAAACTTTTGTGTGGACTGTTGGCTTGATCTTGGACAAATGGACTTAGAACTTAGGCAACATTCCTATGCTAAAGGACTTGGCCAATGCCAACTTATTGAGAAACCAAGTGCTTGCAATTTGAAAATTCATCTGATACATCATTCAAGATCTCTCTAAGTTCATCTACAACATGATCATTGTGAAGCTGTTATTTTGAACTTGTGACTTGTGGAATTCATCTGTTACATGGGTTATTTTGAAGAAGATCATGGAATGGATAAGCTTGGATGTGGCCATCTTTATTTGATGCCTTGCTCTTCAAGATGATATAATTGTGCATTTGTGTGTTGCTTAATTCTAAAAGTCCAAGGGAATTCTGGGTTTCTATTGATATTCTTGTCTATTGGATGGCTACCCATTTGGTCAGATCTTTTCAACTCTAAACTTTTAATTTTGTACATAGGATTAGTCTCTTCATCTCCTCCCCATTTCTTTAATTTCAAAACATCTCCCTCCTTTTCAAAACCTTCTTTGTTTGAACTTATTTTGTTCTAAACTTTGACCACTTTGTTAAAAGGATAGAAACTTTGGCCTTATGCCATTGAATTTTCAAACTTATTTTCTTAAATCAAACTTGTAAATAAACTTAATTATACTTGACTTAAACTTTCAAAAAAACAAAAAAAAAACAACTAACTCATTCAAACCATTGTTAGGCCTTTGTGCCTTTCAAACTTAATTTTTGTTAAAAGCAATGCATCCACTTTGAAATTTATATCACGAACTACGAGGTTTTGATCCCTCATTTTATGTTGGTACGTAGGCACAAGACCGAAGGTCTTCCCAAACACAAAAATATAATTAATGAATTCTTTTCTCATCCCCCATTCTATTTGTTTGTAAACATCACTTTGTACCAAATACATATGCATACAAAAAGGGCTCCCTAGGAGTACCTAGGACACTTTGGGTGCTAACACCTTCCCTCTGTGTAACCAACCCCCTTACCTGTAATCTATGACATTTTATTAGTTTTGATTTGAAAACTTCTTAATTTTGGGTTTTGTTCGTACCTTTTCCCTTTTCCCTTGGAAACAATAAAAGTGCGCTGGCGACTCTTGTTATTTGATTTCTAGTTTATCCATAGCTTGATGATCATGAATTTATCACTACAAAACTAACTGACAACTACCCATCCCCGGTTTAAGATTGAGGGTTTTATATTTAGAAAGAAACTCCTACTCCTTGGCTTGAAAGGGTTGAGTAGGGATTATCTTCCTTATATCTCCGGTGTTTGGGTTTTGAAACAATACCTTACATCATCAACAAGGTTTTACTCAAAAGCGTACGAGCAGTGATTTCGCATTTTTAATTTCATCCTCCTCCTCCTCTTAAAACCAAAAGTCAGATATTGATAAAATAAGGTATGAGTGGCCACAAATGGATTTATTCAAAACATGCATATTCATTTCAATGTCATTATTATTCAAAAACAATCGAGTTTGTTACAAATGACAATCAAGAAAATCATACATGAACATGATTGAACCCATGATTGCTGGAGTGATCAGCTTTATTCTCCCATAGCTTGGCGTCTTGGGTCTGGCAGAAGCTGATGAGACAGTCCCACAGATATAAATCCTTCAGATCTATTGCTCTGATTATGACGTTGTAGATGTGCTTGCCTGCATGGGGTTGTTTGGAACAACTGGCGCGAACGATATAACTTTTGAGTCAATCAAGTCTTGTACTTTGTGCTTGAAGACATTGCAATTTTTAATCAAGTGCCCTGGCGTCCCAGAGTGATACTCACAACTGACATTCATGTTATACTCGGGAGGAAAAGGTACTGGAGGAGCCTTAACTTCTCTTAACTGAACCAACAAATCTTTAAGCAAATGAGCTAGCAGACGACCATACGCCATGGGAACTGGATCGAACCTTCTGGGAGGCCTCCTTGGTCCTTATCTACCATGCTGATAGTAGTTCTATTATTGCGGAGCCAAAGGTTGTTGAGGAGCATAAGTTTGATGATATTGCATCGCTGGAGGACCAGTAGGAATAGCATACGTTGGCTATTGATACAAGTTAGGTGTTACTGTTGCCACCAGATAGTATGACATTTGGTAAACTCCATCCCCCCTTTAGCGATTATGGCAACATTGATCTCCCATTCCTTCTTCTTTGAGAATCCAGAATGAGACTTCTTTGTTCCACTAGCCACAACTGATGTATCTTGTATCTTGCCGATCTTTAAGCAGTTCTCGATTCGCTCACCAACAATGACCAAGTTTGAGAATCCCGAGGTAGTGCTTCTAACCATTCTATCAAGATACGACTCTTGAAGGGTGTTCATGAACATGTCTATCAGTTCTCTTTCAATAAGAGGGGTTGAACCCTGGAAGCTAGGTCTCTCCAACGTTGGGCGTATTCTTTAAATGATTCCTCTGGCTTCTGAGCAAGACTTTGGAGCCGAGTCCGATTGGGAGCCATGTCTGAATTATATTGATAATGCTTCAGGAAGGCTTCAAAAAGTTCCCTCCAGGTTCGTATATGCGTGCGCTCGAGCTGCATATACCATTCTAGAGAAGCTCCACTAAGGTTGTCCTGGAAAAAGTGCATTAAGAGTTTTTCATCATCAGAATGAGCATCCATCTTTCTGCAAAAAGCTCGAATGTGGGTCCTTGGGCAGGTGAC
Organism: Lathyrus oleraceus; assembly: GCF_024323335.1. Taxonomy (NCBI): domain Eukaryota; kingdom Viridiplantae; phylum Streptophyta; class Magnoliopsida; order Fabales; family Fabaceae; genus Lathyrus; species Lathyrus oleraceus. The sequence goes on from NC_066579.1 coordinate 54,950,799, forward strand.
CCCTTGATACTTTCAAAGTTCGGAACTTTGAACTTAGGAGGAATTGGCACATGTCGGCAACATCTAACCCAAATGTATCAGGACCTTCCATCACCTTAAATCTCTCTTCCATCATACTGAATCTCCTTTGGAGGTCAGCAGGAGAAGGACCAAAAGCGTCATAAACTGAGTCAGCCTTCATAATTAAGAAAGCATCCTGATGATCGTCAATCTCAGGTTGAACTCTCCTATTGATAGGGATATCAAGTGTCTGAGCAGCGTTTTGATATATTGGACCTCTTTCGGGAGGTGGTTGAGCTATAACAGGCGTACCATCTCCTCCTGGAGGATTTACTGGTATTGTCACAACAACAGGGTTAGAGGCGACGACTCTCAGATTAGCCTGACGCATTTCCTCTTGTCCCCTAGCCAAAGCTTGTAGGGCTTCAACAAGCTGACCCATCTGATCCTTCATAGTGGTCATATCTTCCCTCATAACGGCTTGGTTTTGTACCAACTGATCCATGAGCAATATTTGGTTTCTTCGAGTGTTATAGGAATGCCGGGAAGTCAGCTTGACTATGGATGATTTTGGAAAGAAGGGCCAAATGGTAAATTTTCTGGCTTTTGTCTGATGATATGCAAAATGATGCATGAATATTATATTTAAAGATTTTTTATGATGCATGAATAAGTGAATGGACGATACACAAGCATGGCGCTCACAATTCGAACATACAAGCTGGCATTATATCAAGATACATATGGAGGCTAATACTGATTGCTTTCCACATCATGGATCTCACCGGTTGTGGTCTAGGGTTATAGATAGGAACCTCAAAGTCATCGATTCATTTGACTGTTTGTCACTTACGGCAAAAGCTTGCCGATCGTCAACTCTCTCGAATGAATCTCTTCTGGATGAGATCTTCATACCGACCCTCACGAGAAAAGCTTCTCGGGGACCCGCACTATGCGCCCATCTACATTGGGTTCTAAACAAGGGTCTCAAAGTCATGGACTTCCTTGACTATTTACCACTTATGGAAAAAGCTTGTCGGTCGACAACTTCATCAAGAAAATCTACTTTGAGTGAGATCTTCGTACAAACCCTCGCTAGAAAAGCTTCTCGGGGACCCGCACTATGCGACCATCAATCTTAATAGGCGAAAGGTTAAATGTTCTACAAAGGTCCTTAGAGTTATGGATCCTAATGAAAACATTGATTGCTTACGTCAAAAGCTTGACGGTCGTCAACATATCCAAAAGAATCTACTCTAAGCGAGGTTCTCGTATCGACCCTTACGAGAAAAGCTTCTCGGTGGCCCATACTACTCAACCTCTCCTATCGCAAGTTTGCAATCTAGACTCGGGTAGAGAGTCTTTCCCACAAGGTGTCTTGCAATCAAAGTTGTATCCATCAATACCATTGAACCATGGAATCACGGAACATCGATTACAAAATTTAAAGCGAAAGGTAATAAATAAGGCAAACAATCAAAGGGATAAACATCCATACACGCGAGAAAGCAACCTAAATTAGGTTTGACTTGCTTAGGGAGGAATCCCTAGCATAGTCGCCAGTATTCGCTATGTGAAAAATACATAGTCGCCATCAGTTTTTATTTCTTCCAAAGGAAAGGGGAAATATCGAGAAAATCCCAAAGAATGGTCATCGCAGCCACGAACAAGTTTGAAAGTCGGTTATGCAAGGGGAAGGTATTAACCCCCCTCACATCCATGGTACTCCATGGGAACCATCTAGGAAGTTTGAGTTAAAGTGGATGTCGTTTATTGAATGTTTGCTTGCCAAAGGTTTGCGGAGTGGAGGTAGATTTTAAATTAGTGTGATCGCCAAGGATTGGATCCTCGTGCCTACGTATGCCCACTTGTTGAAGTGATAAATCAGAGTCCCATAGTTCGTGGGTAGAAAATGTTGTTTGTTTTGTTCATTTTATTACCTTGAAGAAGGGTTTTAGATGGTGATGCCCTAAGGCTCAAACAAAAGGTTTGAATGCGTTGAATTGTTTTTAGGTTTTGAGAAAAGTGTTATTGATTTCGGATTGCACTAAAGTCTATGGATAAAGGTTAATACCTCGAACTACCAAGCCAAACGTCTTGTGTTTGAAGCATTCAGAACGAGTGTAGGAAAGCTCCATTATCATCCCTTCTTTACCACTTAAGGCTTGCGACATACAATCCTAATCGTATATATTGTGTTTTTGAATTTGATTTGAAAAAAGATCGCTTGACGTTGGATCAAGGGTTTGTTTATTGATTTTGAAATAGTGATCGTTCATAATGCCTAAGGAATGGCTAACAAGAAATAATAAAGAAAGCGAGTAAAAGCATACATTTGAAAGGGGAGGGGGTACATGTAAAGTACAAGGGAGTGCAGGAAATAAAATGTCTCATTGTCAGGTAGCCCAAGAGAAAGCCTTGTGTGTGCATAGTATCCTAAACTAGAAAGTGCATAAAAGATTACAAAGTCTTCTTGAGTCTTGAATGCTCCTTCCATGTTCGGGTCAAATAATTGTCCAAGGTCTCTTGCAAAGGTCCTAATGAGTCCCTAAGTCCATTATCCAAGATCCTTTCCATGCTTGGGAATTATTGTATTTTTGCATTTTTTTAAGTCTTTACCATTTTTAGGTTCATTTTAAGATGAGATGAAGAATGTAAAATATGTAATATAAAGAAAAGTAAAGCAAATAAAGTAAATGACAAAAATTAAATGTTAGAGTTAGGTGCGGAATTTAAAACAATTAGATGTTAGAATGCGGAATTATAAAGTGTTAGGAGTTAGATGTTAGGTGTTAGGAATAAGATTAATCAAAATCAAAAGAGGAATTACAAGAGAATTAATATCAATGTAAAAACCTAAATCAAATTCAAAAATCACACAATTATCATAAACTCAAAATTAAGTGAAATTCTAAAAAATCAAAGCAATCACAAGAATTAAATCATATGCAATTCTAAATAATTAGCTACCATCATCAAAATAAAATCAAATTAATTTCCAAAGTTCCAATCAATTATTAATATTCTAATATTAAGCTAATATTAATCTAACTAGATCTAATTAACCTCCCCAAAAACAAGGAAAATGGACCAACAGAAAAAAAAACTGTCTGGGCCTAACATGGAAAGCCCAAACGTGGGGGTGTATGGACATGCCAATGGTGTGCAAGAAGCAAACTAGCTCAGGCCTTATGATGGAAGCCCAAGGGCGGATAGCTGAAGGAAATGAAGAATGGAGGATCAATTATTCTCCTTCTCTTTCACGCTTAGCAGAAAACGGAACCAACAAACCAAGTCTCGAACGGAGACCCTAGCCGTGCCGGTTTCATCACCGGCAGCGGCGTTGCTTATACCATTATTGATGCGTTTTATAATGGATGCTTGTGCATGATTTATGTTTTGCATTGTCGTTTACTTGCGTTGGCAACTGCGTCGCATTTTGGAGTAGCAGCTTATGTATCGCCGTTTTGGACTGTTGGCTTGGTTATCATTTTGAGCTGTTTTCGTATATGCAGCTTTGATTCGCGTTATTCTTAGCTGCAACTGCGTTTTGGCTCATTTTCCGTTTGCAGCTGGTGGTGACTTGTGCGTTTGGCTTTGCAGCTTTTGTGGCTTACACTTTCATGTTGCCGTTTTGGCTTTGGCACTGCGTTTGCCACAACTTTTTGCATCTAATAGGGATTAAATGATTTATTAAAATTGGACATGGATAATGGTTAAATGAATTGGTTAATAATAAATTGGATAATTGGATTTTTGGTTTGAATTGGATGTTAATTGGATAAAATGGATTTAAAATAAAATATGGATTAATTGGGTTTATGGAATGGGCCTAAATACCAAAAAGTGGATGGACTCCAAAAAATGATTAAATAAATTGCTCAATAAAGGAATTGGCCCATAAACAAAAATGATTTTTAAAAAACCGATTTGAACTCTAAAATCAGTATGCATTATCACAAACCGACTTAAAATAAAATAATGACTTATAAAAATTAATTCGGCAAATGATGATAAAATGATATCCAACATTAATTTGAATTTCAAAAATTAACTTTAATCTCCAAAATCACCCTTGAATTGAAATCAATGTGGACTTCAAAACTCGATTTGAACTTCTCGAGTTAACTTGGAGTTAAAATCAATTTGAAATTAAAATCACTTTGGAAAAAATTATGACCCAATGATGGATGAAATGGATGGATGAAGATGATATGTAAATGTTCAGGGTTAGTGACCTATATGATTATGTGAAGGGTGTGGTGAATTTTGGGGTATGACAACCATGTTATGTGGTCTCAAACCCATATCATGTTTTCCAATCTTCTACAGCAAAAAAAAGGGGCATTAGATTCATCGCAGCCCTTCCATCCACACAAATTTTATTCACTATTGTATCTTCAGCTTTGCCCTTGTAAAAAGGGGCTTCAAATGACTTTTCATTCCTTCGTGAGGTCTCTCGAATAACCTGTTATGTTCCTCGATGCAACCGTTTTTGATGACGAAATAACATGCAGGCTTGTGCTTAATCATTTCCTCATCTTCATAATTTGTTGGCTCAGAAACTTTTGTGGCATTATCATACTCCATTGGGAGTACCATACGACACTACACATCACATCAAAATCGTCTTCTGACCCGACTCGAAATCATCACTAACTAATTCATCCTCCTTAGATGGTACTCCATCCTTCTATTTTCCCTTTAACTTAGCTTGTTTAGGTGAAATCAATTGTTTTCTGACTGGCTTCTTAGTTTGATCACTTACTTGACTATGGTATGATTTATTGTTGCTTGATTCAGCAACTTCCTTATCCGCCTTCTTCTTCCTGTGAAATCTTATCAACTAAGTCTTTGACATTGGTTTTTTTCCCTTATAATTATCGGGACCATATGAGCGCCTCTCCGATACCTGCAAATTTTCTCGATAGGTTATTGAAAAGTCTCGACCCGTTTCGAAATTCCTCGACCTCTGATTTCAAGATTGCTCTTTTCTAACAGGCCTCGACCACCTCCCTTGGGGAGTGTTCGACGTTGTCACATAAGTGCGAGGCTTGCCTCTCTGGTGGATAGGAAATTGCTCCTTTTTTTCGGAGGGACTCTTCTCTTGTTGAAATAGAACTCAGGCTTGCCCCTCATTTAGTTTTCTTTCCTTTTCGCCTGTTGGGTACTCTCCACTTTCTTTGAATCCCATTTGTTAAAAACAACATTGCATCTAGGCATAATATAACTTTTGAATCCTCAACTTTGCATCGGTGGAGGAATTCAAGAAAATCTTCACCAGCATTAGGATAATCAACTTCAATTTCATTGCTCTTAAAAGCTTCATCCTCTGCCTCCATGTCGAAATCCATGACCTCGACCATGTTGATTCCCACAAGCTCGACAACATTGGCTTTCCTGACTTGCAGTGGGTCGAAGTCAGCAAACTTGAGTCTTCTATCGTTCAAAGTGTTATCAATAAGATCCCTGAAAAGAAAACATTGTGAGGTTTTATACCCTAGAAAGTTGTGATACTCATAAAACCCCAGTTTCTTTCTTTGCTCTAATGGCGACACTTTTGCACCCGATGGCACTAGTACTTGGCCATATTCAACCAATAATTCAAAAATGTCATCATATTTGGTCACGTCAAAGGTATAGGTTTTCTTAGGGAACTTATCATTTTATCAGGTTCATGAGGTTTTTTTTTGCATTTGCAGGTGTAAGCAGTTTACACACATATGGATGGCCTGGTTTTAACTCAGTCGCATCGACCTCACTTTTTTCGATATAGTCATAATCGACATCTAACATCAAGTCATTTCCTTCCATATCGACATAGGTCACTCACTCATTCTTACCATTATTCACTATGGCTTTCTCAGTCTTCAGTCGTTCGACTTATCGAACTTTGTCCGCTAGCGGCCATGTCGATTAGTTCATGTTTAAGCACTTGAGTAAAGCACATTGTTTTTAACAATCAGACTCTATTAAGGTAGTCATCAATTGGTTCAAAAAACTTTCACTTCACATTTAACAACTCTTTCAGATTGATCTTAGACTGCCCTATATAGAACTGTTCATGGAACAACCTTTCCAAGCGAGTCCAATCATTTATGGAATGCACGGGAAGGGTAGCAAACCATGTAAAGGCATTATTCGTAAGGGAACTATGGAAGTATCTCATCCTTAATTTTTCATTACTCGCTATGTCCTCTGCCTCAGTCAATTATCGAGCAATATGTTTGACTATGGACTCATAGGTATCACCAACAAATTTGGTGAACTTAGGGACTTTTTGTCCCCTTTAGAGTTCAACTTATAAAACATACTCTGACAAAGGAGATGTATAATTTAGCCTCTGCAGGCCCGTGTTCACACAATTTTGCGCCATTATTCTCTCGATTATGGATGCAAGATTGTTGGTGTAAGCCCTAGAGGCCGATACTTTTGGTACTTGTATCGAATTATTTATTAATAATAAAAGGCTTTTTCTTTATTATGTTTGTTTAATAAAGTCCCTAGAATAGCTAGTCCGTTTAATGTATCTAGTGTAACTTAATCATGAGATCACATTAAACATAAGGACACTATTCTTAAAGTATCCGTAGTCGAGCTTTATTGTGAAATGAGATAACATTAAAGCATTAAGACTATTATGTATATAGACTGATGATCACATCTCATGGGTCATGGATAAGGAGTTATCAAGTCTTAAACATAGATATGAATATTAAGAGTAATATTTATACTGGATTGACCCGTTATGAGAATACTATATAGAATGTTATGCAAAGTGTCATAAGTTATTCTCATGGTGATAATGATGTATACCACCCTTCAACCTGAAACCACTATGGACCCTAGATGTAGAGTCGAGTGCCTTATTGCTGATCAAACGTTGTCCGTAACTGGATGACCATAAAGACAGTTGATGGGTACTCCACGAAGCATGCTAAGGGACATGAGTGACCTAGATGGAATTTGCCCATCCTGCGTAACATGATAAATGTCTATGGGCCCAATGTTGAATTGGACAAGGATGACACAGTCTATGCCTTGTGTTTAATATAGACATAAGGGCAAAAAGGTAATTGTACACAAGTATTATCACAGAAGGATTTGTCAGATCACATGACATTTTCGTATCTTGGGTAGCAGTGATGTGTTGGTAGATACCACTCACTGTTTATTATGTTAAATACGTGATTTAATATAATTGTCAATGCCGCGAAAACCTACAGGGTCACACACAAAAGGACGGGTTGATGAGAGATAGAGTAACTAAGAAATACCATAATGTACAGTGCACTTAAGTGAATTGTAGAACATCATAAGATACTGTGTAATTAAGTAGAATACGAAATATGGTAAGGTACCACGCGCTTAAGTGATATTGACATATTATAAGATATGGGCCACATACACTTGAGTGAGCTTTTTAGCTTGCAACCCACACATGTGGTTCTATAAATAGAACCCTTATGTAGAAGCATTTGTGCAATTGCAATTTCGTTTCTCTCTCTCTCTCTCTCTCTCTCACACACACACACACACACACACACACACACACACACACACATACACACACACACACACACACACACACACACACACACACACACACTCAAAGCCTTCATTCGTAGCAGTTAGCACTGAGATTGAAGGAATCCATTCGTATGGACTGAGTAGAGGCGTTGTCATCGTTCAACGTTCGTGATCGCTCCGTAGATCTGCATCAAAGGTTACAATTGCCACAAGAGGTAACGATTCTATCACTGATCATGCCCATTCGTAAGGATCACTAAAGGAGAAATTTTAAATTCCGCTGCATTTTGGATCGCTCTTCCCTTTCAAGATTGTCTTCTCCTAATAGATTTTATTCTCGAACTTGATGAACCACTTGGTCAGCGTTTTGGTCTCGATTCACTAGAAAAATTGGTGGTCGTTCGGCCTTCCTAGGCCTCCTTTGTTCGACTACCTGGGACACATATTATTGCCACTGCTTCACCATGTTTTTCTCATGGGCTATTCCTTATTTTCAAATTTGCCTCACCAATTGAGGTCGTACAATGGGTTGAACCGACGCAGGTGGAGCGCCAAAGAAATCAATAATTTGATTCATTTGAGTTTCCAATTGTTGGCAACTTTGATTCGTATTTTGAATCAATGATTTAAATATGATACCCATTTGCTGAGTAAGTGTATTAACCATATCATGGTTGCTTTCTTCCATATGATGTCTCATCACCATCACATAATTTGTAGTAAGTGTTTGCATTATTTGGGAACCAAATTCCATCCCTACTTGGGGATGTATGGTCTGACCGAGGTTACATATGTCTGAGCCAAATGCTAATATTGGCGAATATGCATTCACAACATTGTCAACAAATATAGAAGGATCAGTATGCAGGCTTTCCATCATTGAGGTTGTCATACCATAAGGTTGTCCACGCCCCAACATGGGCATTGTGAAATTGGTGGCAAGAGGCCTAAAATATGTTTCTATAATCGGTCTAGGAGTCACTAGGTGATTATGCGTTATCGAAGGGAAAAAAACACCCCCTCTTGCGTATTTGATTGCATACTCGTCGTCGACGGTATGGCCATTATGCTAGCAATAAAGGCGACTGGTTCAGTCGAACTCGTAGAAATAGTGCATGCCCCAGTGGTATTGGCTGGTTGTTCTCCAATATTGTGTTTATGGGATTAAACATCTTCCTAACATATCTTCTCAATAGATTTCTACTTTCTCTTTTGGTTATCCTACCAGTCCTCGATCTCATGCACTCTCACGATATAAGAAGTTTCTTAAATGCATAACTCAAAATAAAAAATTTCAAAAAACAAAAGGTACAAATTCACACAAAAAATCGTCCCATTGAGGGTGTCAATTTGTTTACCGTGAAATTTAGTAAACAAGAACAAGTTTCAATTCCCTTATAGCTATATTCCATTGACGCCTTCCAATCTTCCCTTTTTTTCTTAGTTCATTTTTTTCCTTTTTTCTTAGTTCATTTTTTTCTTCATTTTTTCCAATGATTTATCACTTGACGCCTTCCAATCTTCCCCTTTTTCTTAGTTCGTTTTTTTTGAATTTTTTTCTTGTTAATTAGTAATTCTCAAAAAATTTGTTTTCAATAAAAACTAATAGGCAATAATATGAAAGAAAATATTTCATTAATTAAAAACAGGACAACAAATAACTATTCCACATATTCAAAATTCCGACTTTACTCAACTTCAATAGTATTACTATTAACTATTCTAACTGAGAGAAAAGTTCAGAAATAACTCTTCCATATGGTATGAGGAAAGTCATTTTCTCCATAGAGATGATTATCGTTTCCTTTAAGTAGTTAAAAATGGTAAAAGGAAGATTAACTCTGATGTTCTTAGTAAGGAATAACAATATATGCTTGTCATCCCACGTGAATGTTTCTAGTTGTTTCTCTCTTGGATGGAGATAAGTTGATACAATACTTTTCCAATTGGTAGTAGAGTAGCGGGACTGCTGAGATTATCGTAGTTGACATAAATTAGGCGAAGATGATCTGAGTAGACTTTGTTGAATCTATAACATTCAACATAACAACTTTCCTCTTCACAATTTATTGTCTTAGCAATAAGTGACTGAGTAATTGTGATAGGAGAGTCATTGACATAAGACTGGATTGACTCAGCATCATGATCAGATGGCCCAATGAAGACACTAAACCATAACTCTTTAGTGAGATTAATATAGATGAGTTCATGAGTAATGTCAAAGTAACCATTCAACTTTTGTTTGCGAATAGTCTTCCTTAGATCAAAACCTTTGTCTTTCAAATCATCGAAATAAAAAAAAACATTGATAATGAACAAATGATTTTCATCTAAGGTTGTTAAAAACATTTTTGAAGAAAAGAAAAGACGTTGAAACTAGGTTTGAAGACACAAAAAGTTTGAAATGAGACGTTGAAACTAGGAATAATGTTTAAATAAAGTGGAGAATAGGAAGTAAAACAATCATATAATCTCAAATGCCTCATTGAAAATCCAAAAGATACATTACGTTTTTTAATATGGATGATCATTGTTATTCTAGTGATATGATTCCAGTGCACGCCATGATTTATATTTTTTAAATAGAAACCACATATTACCTTGATTTTTAACAAAACCAAGGAGGCAATCAACTTATTATCTTGGTTATTCAAAAAATCTGAGGGGAAAAACAATTCAAGAACCTTTTTTTGAATTATTATAATTTTTAAAAAAATGATATATCCCGTCGGTTTCCTTAATAACCGATGGATAAGATAATCAGATTTTATCATAAAAACACTCGTTAAACAAATTTTACCCTAATTCTAACTTATATGTAATCACTTCAAACTCGAACACATCATTATTTTGGGATCCATCTCACAAAATGGTGTTGATGTTGTTGTTGTATTTAGAAGTTTGAAAAGATTCTCTATGATGGACTGCAAGTGCAGAAAAACATTTTTTCAATGTTGGAACAAATAATTACTTTAGAAGTTGGATGCATTCAATGGTTGAAACAGATAACTCCTAGAAATTGGATGTGTGCAATATTTGAAACACATAACTTCTTACATTGAAAATTTTCATTTGATGTATTATTGTCTGTCAATATTCTGTATAAAAAGTGTGATTTTTTTATAAAAATATCATGTTCACCTCATTTTTTAACAAAACCGAGGGAATAACTTAGCGTGATTATTTTAGATATTGATCACCGTCCTTAAACAAATCTCATTAGTGATCCATATGAAACCAAAAAAAATTCTATTATAAATACCTTATGATATCTATAATTGATAAAGAAACAACATAAAGCACTTGAAACTATCCACATCCTCAACTTTAACTTTTGCCATTAAAAGTTCTCTATGATGAATTGCAAGTGCAGAAAATTATTTGAGTTCAAAGTTTGTGTTTTTAAATATTCATTTGAGCAAAGAATTATTTATTTTTCTAACCATTTTTTATAACAATTTTTTTTTGTTTATATCATAAACAAATAACTGCAGATGAAGCATTTGATCTTACCAAAATATCAAGGAGTCGAAAATCCAACATATGATCTTCAAAAATAAATTAATTTTTATTTCAATATTTTGTGTAAACAATATAATTTTCTGGGTAAACATTGTAGTTTGTAAACAATTTTATTTATTTATTTTCTGTATAAATAAATAAATAAATAAATAAAATATCACCTTATACTCCATTGGTTCTTTTTATATTTGGTGGATTCACCATTGTCCTGTATCTTCTCCTTGGTCTATCTTCGTTGGTTGTGGCTACTTTACCACTTCTCAGTAACATGCAACGAAGTTATAAAGAGAGATATCAAAATGAAGAACTAATAAAGATTTTCAAAACGAAAATTGTTTTAAAACACTAGCACGGTCCCACTGGGCATGCAAATTTGTTTACCGTGAAAATTGGTAAACAACCGTTGGTCTTCCAAATCAAGGATACTTTGGTTACTAACAGGATCGACCAGAATGATCCCAGGACATGTGCTATTGTTTAAAACTATATTTGGAAAATGATGAACATTTCGACAATATTCATGTATGAAGATTATTCGTTTAAAAGGTTTTAAAGAGATAAATTGCATAATGTAAAGGAAAGTATAATAAAGGCGCTTGAAAAATGACTTGCAATGGAAGATAAATTCTGGAAAAAAAGTATAAATAAACTTTAATTGATATGTAAAAAATGGTGTTATCAAACATATATTCTCAATGACACTCTTTTCTCAATACGCTAGATACTTTGAGTAATTTTGAGTATTTGTACAACAATTGAACACGCTGAAATCCTAACACTAAGACCCCTATATATATACTACGTCGAAATAATCGCTACCAACAACTTTTCTCCCAGACAATGACACGTCGCAATCGGCATGTCTTCAATTCATCCAAATGTTCCACGCATCTTTTCTTTAAACTGGATAAGGACAAAATATAGTTATCCCTTTTCATTCAAATTCAAACATATGTTTCGAACGCAACCTTAATGTTGCCTCAGTCGAATTACAATTCTGAACTTAGAAGTATTTCTAAGTCTCACACAACAATTCCCTCTTACACAAGGATCACTTTGACTAGCTTTCTCAGACAATGTTTTTTATGTCGAAGTCCAAAGTGTCTTCAAACATATTCTCTCTTCTTCGCTCATTGTTTTCATCCTGACGTCGAAACTTCCAGCCAACAGTAGTACGATGGATCAACTGTATTGCATTGGAGAAGTGGACTAGGGCATACGAAAACGATCAACGTTGGGGCCACATGACAACAAATCTCGTGGAATCAATGAACTTTGTCTTCAAAGACATCTGAAACCTAACTATAACCGCTTTAATGCAAGCAACCTATTTCAAGCTAGGGGCATTGTTTGAGACCAGTCGTTCCAAATGGAGTTCAATTTACAATCTGGGTAGTTGTTCAGTGATGCTTCGATGGAATTCATTAGACACGAAGTTGCCAAAGCTAACACACATGTGGTCACGATGTTTGACCGTGCTAGAGGTTGGTATAGTGTTTCTAAGCCCATGGATCACAATGAAGACATTGTGAGGAGACAATATAGAGTGGAACTAGATAGAGGTTGGTGCAAATGCGAAAAGTTCCAAACCTTTCGTATGCCCCGCTCCCATGTCATAGTGACATGTTCAAAGGTTCGACGAGATCCATCCTACTTACTATCCGACATTTACAAAGTCATAAACCTCTCAAATGTTTACAAAATTAGCTTTTCAGTGGTTGTAAAAGAGGATTACTGGCCTGAATATCAAGGGGACATTATCTGGCATAATGAAGTAATGCGAAAAAAGAAAAAGGATCGCCCAAACAACACCCGTATTTGAACCAAAATGGATACGACGAACAAAATGATTCGATTATGTAGTTCATGTCGCCAGCCTGGTCATAATCGTTCTAATTGTCCCAGTGTTGGAACAAGCACAACAAGATAATTTTAATTGTACCTTTTTTGCTTTATATTAAAAATAACATTTATTTAATATGATAACTTTGTGAGAAAATACCATCACAAACAAATACAAAGCATACAACACACAAGCAACACATAAACAACAACACATCAAACTACAACAAATAAAATACCATTACTATAACTATGCGATTACAACCATCAAAACAATTTTGAACATATTATACATCATCATGTGAACAAATTTGTCAGTCTTAATATCCATCCATACACAAACTTCTGCATTTTGGTTGAACGTGGACTTAAGTCATTGAACTCTTCTAATCCTTTCACCCTTTTCAATTTCTCCATCTAACCAATGGTTCAATGTCCGATTAAGACATTTGAACGATTCTATATTCCAAAATCGAATCTTTATCGGAGGTTGCACTGTTGAAAAGATTAAATCAACATTTCTCTTGTGAATATATTCAGACATGGTTAAAGAAAACAAAATTGAAGGAGATTGAAGGAAAATGAAAGGAGGGTAGGAAGTTGTGTAAAAAAATATGGGAGATACGCATGATATTTATAGATGAGCCCATGCATGCATGCGCCAATGCCCTAGGTGCCACCCACATATAACACATGCATGAGCCAATGCATGTGGCACACACACACACACATGCACACATGCATGCATCAATGCATGTGGCGCCTACATGCATTGACTTTGCAAGCATGCACCCATAGCGTCTCCTTTGAAGTTTAGTTGCATGCGTCAATTCAACTGACTCATAAGTAGGGAAAAATGGTTTTTTTTTAATTTAAATTGGTTATTTTGGGATTTAATTTAAAAAAACTGGTTATTTTTTTAAATTTTTTTCACAATTACATCTAGAATTCAGAGATGCATTTCCATATGCATCTTTGATACACACATTTTAGCACTTCGCAAGTGAGACACCTCTACTTTGTCTAAAAAAATTATCCGAAAATGCATCTTCGAAATCCGAAGATGCACTTATGGAAAGTGTTGTCACCCTTAAAATCCAAATACATATTTAATGAGTTTAGTGACAATCTTTTCATTAGCTTTATCTGATGGATGATATTCATCCCAAAATACATATTTGCTTGCACAACTTTGATGTTGGTATACATGTCAGAGCTGTACGAATTCTCCTAAATGAACAACATGGTCAGTATGTGTTATCAAATCGTGCATTAAGAATTTTAACACTTTACGGATGTGCATCTTCGAATTCCTTCTAGAGATGCATCTTCAAACATATTTTTGGATAAAATAGGGGTGTCTCACTTGCAACACCTTTATTGATATGATTTTAGATGCGCCCGAAAATGCATTCTCAAACAAAAAAAAAACACATTTTTGAGTTTTTAGAGATGTGAATCGGCATCCTAAGGGTGGAAAGAGCATTCCCCTTAAAATTTAGAAAAATGTAAAACTCAACCATCTTATCTTATAAAATAATTTTTAGGGTTAAATATGTTTGTGTTTCTCATAAATATCTCATATTTCATTTTTAGTCTCTCAAATTTTTTCTTCAAACGATGATCCTCTTAAAAAATTCCTTCCACACTTTTGATCTCTTCTGCTAAAACAATCATTAAGTAATATACAAACCTTAAACAATCGCTAAGTTGTAAAAACAGTCGCTAAATTGCAGAAGGATTAAAAATATGGATGAAATTTTTTAAAATAACTTATTAAAAAAATATTTAGAACTAAAAATAAAATATAAGATATTTATGAGAATCACAAAGATATTCTAAATTAAAAAATATATAAAATATTAAAACTATTAAAATAGGAAATACTATTTAAGTAAAAATACAATTTAAATTCTTCATTCTTTTTTAAGTGTTATTTTTAAAATTTTGATAAATATTAAAAAAAAGTTAATAATAATTATTTGAGATTAATTACTATACACTGTCAGTGTAAAAAGTTTTACACCGTCGGTTCATCACCATCACCCGTTTGTATTACTTTATAGATTTTTAAAATAAAAGTCAAACTTCTTTTAATATCCAACGTCTATAATTAAATGATGGTGTAAAACCCTTTTACACTGACAGTGTATTTCAATTAATCTCTAATTATTATTTTTTAAAAAATATTTTTTTTATCTATAATATTTTTAACTATTTATTTTTCTTAATAATCAGGAGTAATTTTAAAAAAATTACAATAGAGAGTAATAATTTGTTATCCCCAAACCTACCTTAAACCCTGTGAAGTGTTTGCATTCCATTTCGATAAACCTCTCGCTGAGGCATTTCGAAGAAGAACCAGAAAGCAAAATATCAATGTCAGGTTTAAAGTTCGCACTATTCCGTATCCCTCGAACTCAACTTTTAACAACCAAACTCAACCATCCTTTTCTCCTTTTCAAACCACTGCACCGCCGCACTTCTTTCTTCTCCGCCTCCGCCTCCGTCTCCGCCACCGTCTCCGCCACCGCCGCAGTAACTGTATCTTCCGTCGACCATCCCTGGCCTGAATGGATCTCATTCGTTGACCGATTGACCTCCAAAGGTTATCTCTCCCAATCTTCTGATGGCAGTGTTTACTCCAACATCAAACTCTTGAAAGATGCTTCTCTTAGCTTCGCTCGTGACCGTTACGACGTTTTCAAGTTCGTTTTCTTTCCGATTTTTAATTTTAATTTCAGTTACCTGATTTCATATCAAATTAATTAATTCTCCATGATACACACGAATTCATCACAAATTTAGGTTACTTGCTTTTTTCTTTTACTTTCATGAAGAAAATAACTATTATTATTGTTAATATTGTTATTGTTATTCAAGTTGATGATGTAAGAATGTATGATGAAAGTGTATTTATGAGATTACTTGCTAAGGATTAGCATTAAAGCCATGTTTGGATGCATAGTTTTACTATTATACAAGTGATGTATAGGCTGTCGAACTTCTTTTTTGGTATAAACTATAAGCGATTTTATGAACATAAGCGGAAAACAACTTATGAATGATATAAATTATTTCAATAAGCTCTCATATAATCTTGTAAGTATGTCCGGAGATAAGGTAAAATAAGCTAATCTAGTTAAAGCCTAATTTAACTCGTGTTGCTTGTTATCTTGTGCTGTGTTATGTAGATTCATATTAATTTAACCTGCGATGCTTGTTATGTAGTGCTGTTTAAAATGCACATTGGTTGTTGTGTAGTGTTATGCAGATTTGCATTGATTTGAATTGTGTTGCTTGTTATTTTGTTAATCAGATTGCTGTCATCGGAAGATATTCAAGCCGTTGTTGAAGGAGGATGTCCTAATCTTCTCCGTAAAGCTGTTAATTCGGCTAAAAGGCTGAGAGCTCATCTGCGATTAGAAGAAGGCGATGTATGTGTATTGTTGTTGTTGTTATCTAGTTTTTTTAAGCATTTATGTCTTGAAGTATTGGTTAGTTACAATTTTTTTTGAATCAATTAGTTAGTTACAATTTCAAAATAATTTTTAATAAGATAAATGCTATCAATATTCACTTTGACATGCACAAGTGCTTCTTTATAATTGATGAACTACTGAAATCTCATGCTGACAATGCTTCTGGAGAGTGGAACTGAGTTCTTTAGTATGGTTGGCGTGGAATTTTAATTAACTATTATGTTGAAAAGTGAGTGTTAAATAGTATGGGCATGTTTGTTTTAGCTTAAAAAAATGGATTTTTTCATTGTATTGTTAAAAATGGATTTTATAAAACCATTTTTAAATATATTACAAGTTTTTTAATATTCGTTTTTTCTAAATTGGAGACTAATTTTGATATCCTATAACATAAACATACATTATTGAATATCAAAACATAGTCGAAATTGCAATTTTTGCAAAAAGTTGTATTTCAAAAATGATTTTTATGAAAAGCTATTTGGAATAGCTTCAAAATTAAGTGATTTTTTGAAACTTTGATATCCAAAAAAAGTTTCAATAAAGTAATGAAATAAAATAACATTTTAAGAATAACTATTCAAACCAAATTTTTATTTGAAACTTTTATGAAAAGTTTATTTGTAATTTTTTTTACACAAAATTATGTTACACTACAAAAATCATTAAAAAAAAAGTCAAAACAAACGGGCCCATATTGCTAGCACTTGAATTAAAAATGAAATGTTGTCACAAGTGTATGAAATTTATTTTCTTTCCTATTTGAATATGAGGAGATGACAACACATGTTTGTTTCTATCCAGGTTTGTAGTGCTTGCAATCTGCGAGACTCTTGTGATAGAGCTTATGTAATTCTAAAGGAATCTGAAGCTGATGCTCGAACTGTGGATATTGTGCGGATACTTTTGTTTTATGCGGTAGACCCACTTGTTCTTTCTGGAGGAGAGAAACCACCGGGTCGAGAAGTTATTGAGTCATCTGCAAGGCAACTTCTATCTCAGCTGATTGAGTTGAGCGAGGCATCTCCTGCTCCTCCTCCTGTTCCTGCTCAGTCCACTTCAAAGGATACCGTGGCAAAAAGTAAACCTCTAAGTTTTAGGGCTGATATGTTGTCTAAACACGTTGAGATGAAGAGAGGCGACTGGACGTGTCCAAAGTGAGTTATATTAGTTTATGCAGATATATTCATAGCATGTGTAATAATTTCTGCATGTTCAATGTGCATTTTCACATAGGATTTGAAAGACATTGTTAAAATACAGAGCTAAAGTTTTCATCAGCCATTTGTCCTCAGAAATTAAGCAAGTGGTCTATCATCTACCAATTGCAACTTTTACTAATAGCAACTAGATATTAAATTATCTCTTTTAAAATTTGCGGTGGAAATTATTACCTTTTGTTTTTGTTAAGTAAAGTTCATTTTCTCTGTATTAAATTAATGTAGTCTTTCATATTTGGCTGATGGATGGGTGGATTTGTTTTATATAACTTGTCAAAAATACACCTGGCTTTGTCCCGAAAGTGCAGCTGGTATGGTAAAAGGCTGCAGCGACAATTGATATGCTGAGGTGCGGGTTCAAACCCACAATACCCCTCTTCTCTGCGACTAGCGTGTGTGTGCGTGTGAGTTTCGTCAGTAGGCTTTTTGACCCAAAAAGATGCACTTGCTTCTTCCTTGTCATGAATACCAATCATTATACTTTCCACAATTATTCCTGTGTTAATAAAAGTGTCTATGTGTCTTGGCATATATAATTAGATGTTAGCATTGAATGATTTATTCCTAAGAGTCAGTTCTTTTACCCCCATAAATTTTCTGCAGATGCAATTTTATGAACTTCGCCAGGAATATGAAATGCTTAAATTGTGAGGAAGATAGGCCAAATAATATTGACCCTCCTGCGATTGAAATGAAGGAAGGAGATTGGACCTGTTCTGAGTAAGTGCTCTGTTTGCTTCCTAGCTTTTTCTCATAAGGCATTATAAACTCCTACATGTGAATGCCATCTTCCTTTCAAAAGTCAGCTGATGCCAGTTAATAGTAATATAATTATATATATGAAGTGCCTTCTGGCCTCTTCTATGAATTTTTGTCTCACAAGCTTTCTTTTCTATATGCAATTATGCATGTCAAACTGACTTGTATCTTAACTGCAAATAACTTCTTTTCTTATTTCCCCCCCTATATTGTCCATATTCCCATTGTCTTCAAATACTTGTGTTCAGTTTTCTTGTTTTTGGTGTCTTCGGTATGTTGAATTGCTGACTGCTCTTTGCTTTTTCTACAGATGCAGTTTTTTAAATTTTTCCAGAAACATAAAGTGTCTAAAATGCCAAGCAGAGGGGCCCAAGAGGGCCAATAGACTCAATATGAATGAGGTTCAAATGAAAAAGGGAGACTGGACATGTCCACAGTAAGCTTCCTATTTTCACTTGCAAGGAAAATTCCCGTTGACATATTTTTAGTTTTGTATGATGGTGGATAGCAAACTAATCAATTTTTCTAATTACTGATAAATTTAAATACTGATAGATAACTTTGACACGTTAACCTGGTAGTTGTTTTTTGATTGGTCTCAAAATTCTGTTACTTACCATCTCTTTCCATCAATAATTTCTTTCATTTTTCACATGATGTCTCTTTTTCACCAAATTTTTAGTTTCTAGGGGAAACGAGGCAAACCTGTTAAAGTAACCTTTCTTTCTTGGTTGGGCTCTTATTAAAGCCTAATCCAGTCAGCCAAAAGTGGAAGACTTGTGAAGTACAATTTAAATTGTTGATTGCTTGCAACTACTTTGCCTTGCCCTGACTTTTTGGGGCTTTCTTCTACTGAAGTATCTTTCTACTCCTCTGTTCAAAATTCATTTCTTAAAAAATCCATTCAGCTTGCCATCTGTTTTTCATCTTGTTCTTTTGCCGGTGCATTTACATTCAGCTGGATAGCTGCATTTTGCACTACAACTTGGCTATTAATTTATGGAGTGCCCAAGTCCCACATCGAGTAGTATAGGATGTTTGGTGCAGTGTTTTACCACCGGTGTACCGGTATTGCATTTTGGAATTTCGGCTATCTGTTACGACAGTCGATATTGCATTTCAACTCCGCTATGCTCAAAATATCGGCACTTTTCCCGGTATACCGGTATAGCCACTATGTATTAAAACCGGAATTGGTTAATCTTGGAAACTTTAGTAACCTCTTTTCCCTTTAAAATTTGGATTGGGTATAATTCATTCCTATAAAACCGGCTTGTAAGGTGAGAATTGTCCCCACTTAACACAATGAAGGTATTAGAGGTTGCAATGAAGACAAGTCAAATGCTGCAATTTAGGCGACTAGGGGCAGATCACAATGAAGGCGGAAATTCCAACACCTTTATTTTTACTACATTTCATGTAGGCTATCATCATTATCATCGTATACATCAGGATTCTACCTGCTAATGTTATCACTTCTACCACTATGCTATCGCAATAGTTTATAGATCCTTTGTGACTCTTCAATTATTTTGTTGCTAAAACTGTTAATCGGTTGTTATGCATAGACATCTTTGAGCTTTAGCTAAAATGAGCTACAACTTTGTTATGAGCAAGAGCAAAATTTATATTCTATCATGATGATTAATAACAACCTAGCATTTCTCTGCATATGGTATATAATCAAAATGTGCACATTGACTTTTAATAGTTAAAGAGTTTTCCTGTGTATGTAGGTGCGGGTTCATGAACTATGCGAGCAATGTCAAGTGTTTGAAGTGTCCTGAGCCAAGGCCCAAGAAAAATTCCGGGGATTGGAATTGTCCTAAGTAAGTATTTCTCTTGCTACCATCATACAAACTTCTTGTTTTGTATGCTAGGTTACCTAATTTCTTCCATTAAGCCATCAAAACTTTGTTTGCTATTTCAAGTCTTTTTTATTTTTACATAAAATTTTCTATGTATGCAGGTGTGATTTCTTGAATTTTGCGACTAAAGGAAAGTGTTTTCGTTGTGAAGAGTCAAATCCAAATTCCAAGCAATATCCTGGAGATTGGAGCTGTCCAAAGTAAGTCCATTGATTTTCTTCCTCTACCCAAGCTTATTGCATTAAAAAAAATTAATTTCATTTTATGTATTGCTTTATGCAGATGTGATTTCTACAATTATGCAAGAAACACGAAATGCTTGAAGTGCAATATTAAACAACCTAAAGAACAACCAAACAATGAGGATGAAGAGCATATTTGGAGGAGACGAAACTGATTAAAACAAACCACCAGGCTTAATTTTGTTGAGGTCATTTTGTGTTATTTTGGTTGTAAAATTATTTGTTACAGATGCATTCGTATCCAATTTTCTTTCTCACACTTTTCATTAATGTTGATCTAATAACTTCTCCACCTTTGAAAGTATCACTTCACCATTGCGACGTGTTTGTTTGATGATAGTTTGTGAAGGGATAATTTGCAGTAAAAGAAGTTGTGGATAGATGGTTACCCTAATTTGTTTTGTATTTGATATTTGTTAATTCATAATAACATGGGAGAAAAGGTTGTGGAGAGGGTTATCCTACTTTGTTTGGTATTTTATTCATAATTTGAGTTAAAAGACAAGTAAAATTTTATTACAAACTGTTGTATCACTAGAGATCAAACTCATGTATTGAAGATTGTCAAATTCAAGAGTTTATAGATTTGATTCGATAGACTCACTTCAACTCGTTGCAAGTTTGTCTAATATTGAACTGCAAAAGCTCATTGATAAACAAACACTATGATAGACCAAGAATTCCTCTCTAGCAATTGCTTGAGCTCCTAAGCATTTTTTTACTCGCTAAAAGTAACGAGTTGAAGCTTAAATTAGACAAACCAAATAACTTATTTATTAAGCATCAGAATCTGAAATAACAATTGAAAAATCAATCTTCAAGCATAAATTATCACGAGAGAATTATGAGTTTTGAAAGCAGCAGTGCATAATCCAAAATGGACTACAAAACCTTATCCGAAGGAATTTGGGTGATTTTTTAATGCACCCTTATGCACCCCACAAAATTATAAAAATGTCTTTTAGATTCTCCGGACTCATTATGCACCAACTGAGTGCCACTCTAGATGAATATTAAAAAAAATTTGAAGATATATCTCCGGATATTTTCAACAAATTTAATGATAGTTTGATCAGTTCAATGGACATTTCAAAGATGTATCTTCGAAAATTTGGAACGGAATTTTGAAATTT
The DNA here is from genome assembly GCF_024323335.1 of Lathyrus oleraceus. Lineage (NCBI taxonomy): Eukaryota > Viridiplantae > Streptophyta > Magnoliopsida > Fabales > Fabaceae > Lathyrus > Lathyrus oleraceus. The sequence continues at coordinate 54,972,397 of NC_066579.1, forward strand.
GTTCTCACCTTTTCATGTCAAATACCGAATGGGAAGTAATACAAGAGATATTTTTGAAAGTCGATGATAACATGAAACTCCACATCAAATAACAATTGAGGAATATTGCTTATCCTGAAATCTCTGACTTGAAACCACCCTTTCAATCGGTAAAAATAAAAGGTGCTCCGAAGAAGTTCAAGCCTACACCGAGTGACAATTCAACAATGCAATCTCCTTCTTGTTTTGAACATGTTGATAAAGTTTTTTCGGACTCACCAACTCCAAAATCTCAAAAAAGTGTTTTCAAAGGAGCTCGCATTAACAAAACACCTCCTACATTGCCTCCACCAAAGATTTCATTCATTGATGAGATGCTGATTTTTATGCACAAATACATTAAGCAAATCATCAATGTTGAGGGGAACGGTAATTGCGGTTATCGAACTGTCTTAGCTTTACTTGGTAAAGGAAAAGATAATCATACACTTGTCCGCCATCAACTTATCAAAGAGTTGAGGACTCATAAAGAATCATACACATAGATGCACGAAAAGAAAGAAAACTTCTATGAAGTTTATGAGTCTCTTGTTCTTTGCCTTACTGGACCGTCACCGGAGACAAAATGAACGCGCTTCCTTGAAATGGGTCACCTCATTGCATGTGCGCATGATAGAGTGTTGATCTTATACAATACGGTTTTTCGAAAATCTTTTTTCCAACGCGTATCGCCCCACCTCAAAATTCAAATGATCATATTATGCGTATTTGATAGCTTTCATAATCACGACATTTTGTTCAAATTTACTTGAAACCGGGATGCCCTATACCACTTACATGACCGGCGTGGACCGCTCATTCACCAACAAAAGTCGAGACTTGACCATAACATTTTATGAAAAGGATGCAAGAGTTCGAGAACTTGCGCAACATTGAAAGAGAATCAGATGCACAAAAGTCAAAGAGGGTACCGTTCATAGATTTAGCCGACTACAAATATTTCGATTCATTTTAATTTCTTGTTTAACCGAACTAATAGTTGTATGTAATTGTGCCTTAATATTAATGAAGTGTAATATATTCAATTTCTTAATGTTTTAATAATTTTTTTTATCTTTCCTATAACATTCGTTCATTTGTCAAAAGAAAAAAATTTCAATTAAGTTTTGTATTCAAAAATTCTGTTTTCTACCGGTTTATGAGAGATTTCGGAGATGCATCTTCGGAATAAGATAATAGGGTGCGGACTCGGAGATATATCTCCGAAATCAGCTTGTCAGATTTTGAGTGATCCAGAGTGTCTACAGCTTCTATAAATTAAGGTGCTCTGATTTTTTATTTCGTACAAACTAAAAATGTCTCAAATGTCACAAATAAACATCATTTGATATGTCGTAAATGTCTCATTCTCCAGCGCGACACTATGACGAAAGTTTAAACTCAACAAATACACCTCTCTTTTAGATATTAAATACGAAATTCATCATCTCATACCTTACGGAGACAATCGAAGAATTGTGAAGCTCGAGTACCGTTCACCGTCGATTGACAACAAATGGAAGATTGAGTTCAACAACTTTGAACTCAAGAGGAATGCAAATGTAAAACTACGAAGAATACATATTTTCGTTTCTAAACAAAAGTTCTACTAGAGTTGAAAGCGACAATTTCAATATCGATTAATGATATTGTGAAGATTTTGAAACGTCCACCTGAATATTGAAGTGTAATGTTGCATTTTATGTTGAAATCATCTATGTAATATTTATAATATTTTATGAAAGTTAATTTTATTTTGTCAAATTACAAATTTTTTGTTTCTGTCTCTGTTACTGTTGTGTATAAGTTACAGAAATGCATATACGGAAATATATCGAAGATGCCTCTACAATATTAAAAAAATCAAACTAAAAGGACGTCGCTCAGAATGACCTAAGTTGAGTGTGTATCGGATGGTCATTCTGAAGAAGTTTTACTCTTGTAGTAGACCTCTAGCAATCATTTCCCGAAGAAGTTTCACCGCCTTATCATTCTTGTTGTTTTCAAACAAAGCATGAATAAGAGTTTCGTATGTTACAACATTAGGTGTGCAATTGTTGTCTTCCATTAGTGACATTAAGGACAATGCTTCCTCCAGATGTCCTTCTTTACAAAGGCCATTAATCATCACAGTATACATCCTAGCATCTAAATGGTAGCCTTTAATCGTAAGATCCCTATAAATCTCTTGTGCATCCTTAAGTCTTCCATTTTTGCATAGTCCATCAACAAGTATAGTGTATGTATACATGCTCGGATGAATCCCTTGGTCTTTGATCTTCGTTAGTAATGCAATTGCCTCGTCAACCTTATGGTTTTTGCACAAAGCATCCAATAAAGAATTATAAGTGACCACATCAGCAGGTTGGCCTCTGTCATGCATCTCATCTATAAGATCCCAAACATCAGAGATTCTCCCCGATTTACAAAGTCCATCAATAAGCGAACTGTACGTTATAGTTTCAGGAGCCATGTTTTTCAAATGCAATTCTTTGAAGAGATTCACGGCTTCATCCACCATTCTACTCTTACATAATCCATCTATCATGACAGTGTAGCTGTGAATATTAGGTTCCACTCCTCTTCGAGCAAAAGAGTTGAATACGTGTTTAGCCTTGTTCACTTCTTTAACCAAGAAATATCCATCCATCAAAGATGTATAAGTAACAACATTAGGTTTCACACCTTGTTTTATCATAACAGCCAACACATCCCTGGCATTTTCCACCTCTCCTTCCTTACATAAACCATCAATCAGAGCACTGAAAGTACAAACATCCGGGCTGATATTTTTCAACAACATTTCATTTAACAAACCAATTGCTTCTTTCAATTGACCGACAATGCAAAGGCTGTTTACTAAAGTAGTATAAGTGATAATATCAGGAGAAATTCCTTTAACAATCATTTCAGAATATAAACCGAATGCATCATTCACAAGTTTATCCTTTCCCAAACTATCAATGATTGTGTTGTACATTACCACGTCAGGCTTAACCAACGACCCTTCTATCTTTTTAAGAACCTGCAAAGCAGCTTTTGTTTCTCCTATTTTACATAAACCGCCGATCAACGTCGCGTAACTAAAATGATCAAGTTGAAACCCGTTCGCTATAACGTCGTCGTGAAAGTGAAGGGCTTTGTCAAGCTTGCCACTGTTACAGAGACCTCTGATAAGTGTATTCATTGTTATGGTATTAGGGTGATGACCTAGTTTGAGAATCTTGGCTAATACAGAAAATGCAAAATTGAGTTGACGAAGGTGGCAGAAACAATTAATCAAAATGTTCAAATTAACAATGTCGGTTCGAATTCCTCTAAGTTGCATTTGTTGAGAAAGGGAAATAGCAGTTTGAAAATGTTGGATCTTAACGAGGGAACCTAATATCTTGCCGAATTGGAAGATGGGAGGGGTAGGGTTTGTATTGAGCATGCGATTGAATGAGAAAACAGCATCCTCAACAGCAACAAGATTGTGATTATGAGAGAAGAATCGAAGAAGAAACAAGTTGGAAGACGGAACAGAGAGAACGTACCTTGGCCTCAATAGTGACATTATTGTTTTTTTTTGTAACGCTTTTGGGGGCGGATTCTCTCCGGTCAAAATAATAAGCTTTGGGGCACTGTCCGATATATATTTTGCTCAGGCCGAATAATATCTAAAGTATATAATTATTTAAGGTACACTTTTTTTTTATCTTTACTTTTTACTATATTTATTTAGAATTATATAATTGAGTTGGAAATTGGAGTCTTAATTTTTTAGATACATTCCGCTTTAGTGTATCGGAGATCAACATTGTCAAAATCTTATTATCATCGATCAACACTAATTGTGGTTTCAATACGGAACGGTGTTCGTTTTTCACGATTGAATACTTTTATTTCAATCTGATTTGAAGCTTTCTCAACCTAAATGATTAGAGTTTCTAAAATCGAACCTTCACATTTCAAAGGTTTGGAGAGAACCAATGAACTCATCCACCTTCACATTGCAGATATCTTAAGTCTCTTCTATGGCTGTGACCTTCATAGCAAATCTCTTAGGTAAGGACCTGAGAATCTTTCTTACAAGTTTCTCTTCAGCCATTTTCTCACCTAGGCCACCAGAGGTGTTTGCAATTTCAAGAATATTCATGTGAAAGTCATGAATAGTCTCATCCTCTTTCATCCTCAGATTTTCAAACTTGGTGGTCAACATCTGAAGTTTGGACATCTTCACCTTGGAGGTACCTTCATGAGTTACCTTGAGGGTATCCCACACTTCCTTGGCCAGCTCACAGTGGTGCACCAGTCTGAAGATGTTCTTACTTATTCCATTGAACAATGCATTCAAGGCCTTAGAATTTTCAAGGGCTAATGCCTTTTGCTCCTTGTCCCACTCTTCTTCAAGGATTTGCATACTGACTCCATCATTACCTATCTTCGTTGGATGTTCCCATCCTTTGTTGACAGCTCTCCAGACTTTGCTATCTAGAGACCTTAAGAAGGCTATCATACGAGGCTTTCAGTCATCATAGTTAGAACCATCCAGCATGGGTGGTCTATTTGAGTGTCCTATATCCCTGTCTATGGTACTAGAAAGTAAATTCCCTAGATCTCACCCAGAAATTAACAGGCAGGGTGCCTGCTCTTATGCCAATTGAAATTCTAGTTATCAGACTTTCGATGTCACACAGGTTGTTATGACATCCAATTCTGCGCAGACAAGAATTATGCAGAACTTAAAAAAGTAAGTGCAGTAAATAACACAAGTAATTGTTTACCCAGTTCGGTCCAACATGACCTACGTCTGGGGGCTACCAAGCCAGAGAGGAAATCCACTATTAGTAGTATTAATTCAGACCTTAAACCAACTGTTTAACCCTATCACTTAATACCTACCCAATGCAATTTCAATCTTACACTAAGATCAGAGTTCCTACTCACTCCCCCTCAATCACCTCAGTGATTACAACCTTTAATCAATATTAAAGACAATTGTGAAGTCACACTTCAAACAACTCTTGATTGTGCTTAACAACTTTAATCAAGATACACAGCACCCACGCTTAAAAGCTTAGAGTGACACAACACTTACAACTCAATGAACACCCTATACCAATGCAATCATCTCAGCGATAATAGCTTGGCTTACAAGATACGTCTAATACAAGACACACAAAAATACAGCAGTGAAGTATGATGGACACACAAAATCTTCACGCCTAAAAATTCCTAGTTCTGAATGAAGGATTGCCATCCTTTTATATTGCAGCACTTGGGCCTTGTACTTGTATTTTCCTGAATTTAAGGTCACGCGAGTTCCCCTAAATTCCACATCTAGGTTACTAACAAATAGGCTATTTGTTAGGTTCATTAGTTGTAGCTTGGTTGTTGGTTTCCTGGATTTTCGCTCCGCTGTTGAATCCCTGAAGAATAGCTTGAGAAAAATGCTGAAACAGAAAAACTAAACAACCTACAATTTAGCATACGCTGTCAGGAATGAAAGTCACAACATTCAGTTTGACGTCCAAATCAAAGACCATATGCTAAGTCTGTTTTTCCAAAAAACAGAAAGTACAAATTTGCTGAACTGTACATGACCAATCTGTCCATTCTTCAGTAACAGCGTACATTAACAAATGTCAAAGCATCCAATTTGACATTTACACATTGAGCCTTATGTCAGGTATGTTATCTTCTTGATAAGCAGACTGAGATACATACTGAACTGTAGCAAACAACCAACCTGCCTATTATTCAGCATATGCTGTCAGTGATGAATGTCATAACATCCAGTTTGACATTCAGACAGTAGGCCTTATGCCAGGTCTGTTGTTTTCTTGATAAACAGACTAAAAATAAATACTGAGTTATAGCAGAACACCAACTGTTCTATTCCTCAGTATCTGCTGACAGGGATGAATGTCATAACATCCAGTTTGACATTCAATAAATCCTGTATTAGCTAAACATGCAGTATACTACTCAGAATGTCATGACATCAACCAAGACATCAGAGTACAGTTAGATATTCTAACATACAATAATGCAGTCAAACAAACATCTCCACAGCATGTCATGACATCTGTCAAGACATTAGAATCCAGCTAGTGTTTTACCATATAATGCAGCCTATTAAACCTCTACAAGAACTGCAAAAAAGAATACCTGTACTTTTTTTCATGTGCTTATTTGCTTCAAGCTTGGGGTGGTCTAGGATGCCGTCGCTCGCCCCGATAAATGAGCGTCCATTCGTGTTCCCCTTTGCAACCAAGTAAGTCTAGCACTTTACCATTCACCATTTAGTTAATTATATCTATTATTTAAATTAACAGTAAATAATATTTTTCACTTCTTTTTATTATCTTAGGTGGTCAGTAAGGGGAATGAACTACAATAGGTGTCCGAAACACGCTATTGTAGTCTATCGAAATCTATTGGATCACATTGGACATGATGATGTAATACTCCTACCAAACTATAGTTTAATTTAAAAATACTTCTCAAATTATTTTCCATCTAACGATTTGGTATTTTTTTCCAGTTTGTTTGGAGGCCATATCTGGGTCTGAATCATGATGTGAACCATGACGATGCTGCAGTTTGGACAGCAAAGACACCGATTATCCGATTCACTACAGTTGAAATGCACCAAAGTGACCGGGTCAAACTGCAATTCGGAATGCTACAACATATTCCAGAATCTCCCATGTGTTTGGGGAATTGACATCAAAAAGGGTCGATGCACAGTGGGATTATTCTGACTGGAGAGACTTTGCAAAAGACATGTGTCGTCAATGGAGGAATCGACGACAACACATCCTGAACGAACCAGTCATCCAAGGTGCAAGACCGACTCAACAATATATGGCATGGTTTAGGTCTGTAACAACTCAGCAATTCGTATCTGAGCCGCGATATTTGATGGATCCGCGCCAACTTGCTTCGTCATCGTATGTCCCACATCAATTCACCACCCAACAACAATGTGAACCCACCCAAACCCAACAACCAACCACACAACATCAACCGACCACACACATAAAACAACCACACACCCAACATCGCAACCCGTTCATGCCAACCACCCAACAACGAACCATCCAACGTCGCAATCCATTCATACCACCCACCCAAACACAAAACCAAGAATCAAACCCCGCAACCACAACCGTCTATAGCCCAGATGATTCATATGGGTCACGTCATCGTAACCCCCCACCATTTAACACCCAACCACTGTTTAACTATAGTACGCCCCAAGAACCATTGCTTCGTTTTTAAAACGACTCAATGGGCCAATTTGGGAAACTATACCATCCCCAATTCACCCAACCCTAATGCCCTAACTACGATGACATGGGCACCGAACTCCATTACGGAAGCGCCGTTGGTCAGAGCCCCTTCGGATATTGGAAGCAAATGATGACACATCTGTCAAATACCGCCGGAACTTCTGCCGGACCTTCCAACCAGCCATCGCTCGATCAGGTCAGCATCCAAAGACCACAAACACCTCAAGAAAATCGTGGGAGACCTCAGAGACAACCTAACGCACCGGGATGTGGAACCGGGGGACGTTATAATCGGGCGGGTCATTAGGTTTTTGGTCTTTCTAATGTAATCAATTATTATATATTTAATGAAGTTATTTTATTTTTATTTTTATTTATTATGTATTAAATAATAAATTTTAAATATTAAAAACAAAAATTATTATAAAAAATATTAATTAAAAAATATTAAAATAGAAAAAAAATACTAGGAGGAGGTGTATGCGCCAGATGTGGTGGCGCATACACCCACCAAACAAAGAATACATAGGCGCCATTGCCCTTGGCGCCTCCTTTAGGAGGGTCAAGCAAGCGCCACAAGCATTGACTCCTCCTTTAGGAGCCCAATCCATTGGCGCCAATGCATCTGGCGCCTCCTCTAATTTTTTGGGGGTGCGCCAACTCCCCCGGCGCATCCTCTCCCAAAGTTGGTTATTTTGGATTTTTTTTTGAAAAGATGGTTATTTTCGTATTTTTGTTGAAAAACATGGTTATTTTAAAAAAAAATTCCCAAAAATTCCTCTCTAGCAATTGCTTGAGCTCCTAAGCATTTTTTTACTCGCTAAAAATAATGAGTTGAAACTTAAATTAAAGAAACCAAATAACTTATTGATTAAGCATCAGAATCTGAAAAAACAATTGAAAAATCAATCTTCAAGCATAAATTATCACGAGAGAATTATGAGTTTTGAAAGCAGCAGTGCATAATCCAAAATGGACTACAAAACCTTATCCGAAGGAATTTGGGTAATTTTTTAACGCACCCTTATGCACCCCACAAAATTATAAGAATGTCTTTTAGATTCTCCGGATTCATTATGCATCAACTGAGTGCCACCCTAGATGAATACTAATTTTTTTTTGAAGATATATCTCAGAATATTTTCAACAAATATAATGATAATTCGATCAGTTCAGGGGACATTTCAGAGATGTATCTTCGAAAATTTGGGACGGGATTTTGAAATTTGTTGTCACCTTTGCATGTCAGATACCGAATGAGAAGTAATACAAGAGATATTTTTGAAAGTCGATGATAACATTAAACTCCACATCAAATAACAATTGAGGAATATTGCTTATCCTGAAATCACTGACTTGAAACCACCCTTTCAATCGGTAAAAATAGAAGGTGCTCCGAAGAAGCTCAAGCCTACACCGAGTGACAATTCAACGGTGCAATCTTCTTCTTATTTTGAACATGTTGATAAGGTTTTTTCGGACTCACCAACTCCAAAATCTCAAAAAAGTGTTTTCAAAGGAGCTCGCATTAACAAAACACTTCCTACATTGCCTCCACCAAAGATTTCATTCATTGACGAGATGCTGATTTTTATGCACAAATACATTAAGCAAATCGTCAATGTTGAGGGGAACGGTAATTGCGGTTATCGAACTGTCTCAGCTTTACTTGGTAAAGGAGAAGATAATCATACACTTGTCCGCCATCAACTTATCAAAGAGTTGATGACTCATAAAGAATCATACACATAGATGCACGAAAAGAAAGAAAACTTCGATGAAGTTTATGAGTCTCTTGTTCTTTGCCTTACTGGACCGGCACCGGAGACAAAATGGACGCGCTTCCTTGAAATGGGTCACCTCATTGCATGTGCGTATGATAGAGTGTTGATCTTATACAATACGGTTTTTCGGAAACCTTTTTTCCAACGCGTATCGCCCCACCTCAAAATTCAAATGATCATATTATGCGTATTGGATAGCTTTCAAAATCACGACATTTTGTTCAAGTTTACTTGAAACCGGGATGCCCTATACCACTTACATGACCGGCGTGGACCGCTCATCCACCAACAAAAGTCGAGACTTGACCATAACATTTTATGAAAAAGATGTAAGAGTTCGAGAACTTGAGCAACATTGAAAGAGAATCAGATGCACAAAAGTCAAAGAGGGTACCGTCCATAGATTTAGCCGACTACAAATGTTTCGATTCATTTTAATTTCTTGTTTAACCGAACTAATAGTTGTATGTAATTGTGCCTTAATATTAATGAAATGTAATATATTCAATTTCTTAATGTTTTAATATATTTTTTTTTATCTTTCCTATAACATTCGTTCATTTGTAAAAAAAAAAAATTTCAATTAAGTTTTGTATTCAAAAATTCTGTTTTTTGTCGGTTATGAGAGATTTCGGAGATGCATCTTCGGAACAAGATAATAGGGTGCGGACTCGGAGATATATCTTCGAAATCAGCTTGTCAGATTTTGAATGATCCACAATGTCTACAGCTTCTATAAATTAAGGTGCTCTGATTTTTTATTTCATACAAACTAAAAATGTCTCAAATGTCACAAATAAACATCATCTGATATGTCGTAAATGTCTCATTCTCCAGCGCGACACTCTGGCGAAAGTTTAAACTCAACAAATACACCTCTCTTTCAGATATTAAATACGAAATCCATCATCTCCTACCTTACGGAGACAATCGAAGAATTGTGAAGCTCGAGTACCGTTCATCGTCGATTGACAACAAATGGAAGATTGAGTTTAACAACTTTGAACTCAAGACGAATGCAAATGTAAAACTACGTAGAATACATATTTTCGTTTCTAAACAAAAGTTCCACTCGAGTTGAAAGCAACAATTTCAATATCGGTCAAAGATATTGTGAAGATTTTGAAACGTCCACCTGAATATTGAAGTGTAATATTGCATTTTATGTTGAAATCACCTATGTAATATTTATAATATTTTATGAAAGTTAATTTTATTTTGTCAAATTACAAATTTTTTGTTTCTGTATCTGTTACTGTTGTGTATACGTTACAGAAATGCATATACGAAAATATACCGAAGATGCAACTACAATATTAAAAAAATCAAACTAATAGGACGTCGCTCAGAATGACCTAAGTTGAGTGTTTACCGAATGCGTCCATAGATGTATCTTCAAAATCTGATGGTCATTTTAGTATTTTTATGTGGTGCATAAGTAACATATAAGATGTATTAAAATATTATCAAAACTTTAATCAGACCGACCTCAGACAACAAAACTTATAAATTTTGTGCCTATAATTAGATCACACAACTTGTATTTATAAGTGTCGCAATAAATACATTGAATAAACACTAATCTAAAGAGTCTTATAATACATCAATCCATGAAGTTACACTTTGCGGAGTATCTACATATTCCTAATTCTAACAACAAGCTTTGTCACAAATCCTGCTCAAAAAGTCTAAATTGTTGCTTGTACCAATTTACTGATCAACATCAACCGCACTGCATAGTAAGATGACACAGAACTACAACCTGAAATGCCAATCATGCAGCAGTTTTGAAGAGCTTGTGTTTTTTTTTATGACAAGCATACACATACAATTAACAACCAGTTGCTTCTAGGAGTCACTTTAATTAGTACAAGACAAACAAAAATTGAAAAAAAAGTTGAGATTTTAATAGTATGAAAGATTCAACATTCATGCTGAATTAGTACAAGACACAAACAAAAGCATATCACCTAGTTTTACTCTTGTAGTAGACCTCTAGCAATCATTTCCCCAAGAAGTTTCACCGCCTTATCATTCTTGTTGTTTTGAAACAAAGCATGAATAAGAGTTTCGTATGTTACAACATTAGGTGTGCAATTGTTGTCTTCCATTAGTGACATTAAGGACAATGCTTCCTCCAGATGTCCTTCTTTACAAAGGCCATTAATCATCACAGTATACATCCTAGCATCTAAATCATAGCCTTTAATCGTAAGATCCCTATAAATCTCTTGTGCATCCTTAAGTCTTCCATTTTTGCATAGTCCATCAACAAGTATAGTGTATGTATACATGCTCGGACGAATCCCTTGGTCTTTGATCTTCGTTAGTAATGCAATTGCCTCGTCAACCTTATGGTTTTTGCACAAAGCATCCAATAAAGAATTATAAGTGACCACATCAGCAGGTTGGCCTCTGTCATGCATCTCATCTATAAGATCCCAAACATCAGAGATTCTCCCCGATTTACAAAGTCCATCAATAAGCGAATTGTATGTTATAGTTCCAGGAGCCATGTTTTTCAAATGCAATTCTTTGAAGAGATTCACGGCTTCATCCACCATTCTACTCTTACATAATCCATCTATCATGACAGTGTAGCTGCGAATACTAGGTTCCACTCCTCTTCGAGCAAAAGAGTTGAATACGTGTTTAGCCTTGTTCACTTCTTTAACCAAGAAATATCCATCCATCAAAGATGTATAAGTAACAACATTAGGTTTCACACCTTGTTTTATCATAACAGCCAACACATCTCTGGCATTTTCCACCTCTCCTTCCTTACATAAACCATCAATCAGGGTACTGAAAGTACGAACATTCGGGCTGATATTTTTCAACAACATTTCATTTAACAAACCAATTGCTTCTTTCAATTGACCGACAATGCAAAGGCTGTTTACTAAAGTAGTATAAGTGATAATATCAGGAGAAATTCCTTTAACAATCATTTCAGAATATAAACCGAATGCATCATTCACAAGTTTATCCTTTCCCAAACTATCAATGATTGTGTTGTACATTACCACGTCAGGCTTAACCAACGACCCTTCTATCTTTTTAAGAACCTGCAAAGCGGCTTTTGTTTCTCCTATTTTACATAAACCGCCGATCAACGTCCCGTAACTAAAATGATCAAGTTGAAACCCGTTCGCTATAAGGTCGTCGTGAAAGTGAAGGGCTTTGTCAAGCTTGCCACTGTTACAGAGACCTCTGATAAGTGTATTCATTGTTACTGTATCAGGGTGATAACCTAGTTTGAGAATCTTGGCTAATACAGAAAATGCAAAATTGAGTTGACGAAGGTGGCAGAAACAATTAATCAAAATGTTCAAATTAACAATGTCGGTTCGAATTCCTCTAAGTTGCATTTGTTGAGAAAGGGAAATAGCAGTTTGAAAATGTTGGATCTTAACGAGGGAACCTAATATCTTGCCGAATTGGAAGATGGGAGGGGTAGGGTTTGTATTGAGCATGCGATTGAATGAGAAAACAGCATCCTCAACAGCAACAAGATTGTGATTATGAGAGAAGAATCGAAGAAGAAACAAGTTGGAAGACGGAACAGAGAGAACGTACCTTGGCCTCAATAGTGACATTATTGTTTTTTTTTGTAACGCTTTTGGGGGCGGATTCTCTCCGGTCAAAATAATAAGCTTTGGGGCACTGTCCGATATATATTTTGTTCAGGCCGAATAATGTCTAATACATGAACTCAATCAAAGATTATCTGTGAAGTATATAATTATCATATTTAAGGTACACTTTTTTTTATCTTTACTTTATACTATATTTATTTACAATTATATAATTGAGTAGGAAATTGGAGTGTTAATTTTTTAGATATATTCCGCTTTAGTGTATTGGAGATCAACATTTTCAAAGTCTTATTATCGTCAATCAATACTAATTGTGGTTTCAATACGGAACGATGTTCGTTTTCAACAATTGAATACTTTTATTTCAATCTGATTCAAAGCTTTCTCAACCTAAATGATTAGAGTTTCTAAAATCGAACCTCTAATCCTCCGTTTTCGATCTATTTCGATAGCACATCATTCTCGATCCAAAGTCAGATCTCCGTCGTAACCACCGTAAGATAGAAATGATAATTCCATGCGTCACACTGAAGAACTCTCCCAAATTCTCCCATCTCACACCGCCTCCATTTTTTGTCATCAGTTAGATCCGCATGAAAATAGTGTTTGCCGAAGATCCGCTACGAGAGAATCTCGTCCAAGCAATGATTGACACTAAGACACAGGGAAAAGACAGACCGATGCTAAGATTTCAAGATCGGTAAAAGATAATTTACTCTAGCGTCATATGGAGTTCTCGTTGGTGTAACGACCACGGTAACAAATCACACGATACCAGGAACTTTTCGTAGACGACGAAAGTTCGTGTAATGTTCTCTACAACCACTACTACAAAAACTCCCTTTTACCTCGGTTGTAAAATGAGTTTTACCTCGGCTTCACATGCGAGTTAATGAAAAACGTCATGAAAACGTGTCACTTTCCCCTCGGTTGTAGATCCACTAAGGCGAAAATTTTATTGGTTATTGGTTCGATCACCATTAACAATATTTTTGTATTTTCAAAACTAGAAAGTGTGCGCCATATACCTCTCGTATTCTGCTATTTTCCGAGAAGAAAAATAAGTATTTACCTCAATTTGAAATAATAATCAAGGGGTGAAACTTTATTTTTGTAAATTATAATTTATCTTAAATTATAATTTGACGCGTATGTTTTTAGACATAACAAATATACAAATTTTGTGACAGAATCAAAATATTTTATTTTATAACATAACAAATTCATATATACATGGAATACCAAATTACATTGTTTAGAAAACTAAATATATACATATCCAAAATGGTACACTAAGAGAACTTTTATACATATTCGAAAATAAAAGCATAATGACAAAACCAAATATATGTGTAACCGAAAATCTATACACAATATTTACAACAACTAAGAAAAACTAGTGTTGTTGAGATTCATAAAAAGATAGGAAGCAATCGACCAAACGTGATCGAGTGTCATCTATATCTTCTTGTGGGAATGGTCTTGGGTCGTTAAACACCTATAATTTGAACAAAATTTAAATTAGAATAACTCAAAGACAAAACATTAAAGATTCAATCTCAACATAAACATTGTAACATAAACCTTTTACCAGCTAACAACAACAACATTAACTTAGCTACTATAAATAAATTACATGCATATGGATAAAGTCAGTACATTAACTCATGAATTATTGATGCATCCGGAGACAGTATTAAACATATGTTTTATAGCATAGTATCCACGCAAACATTTGTTGGATTCCTTCCGCATCTATAAATAATTTTCATATAGTTATTAATACACACAAAATAGAGAATTTTTTACCCAAATAACCCAATTTTTCCAAAAATATTCCCAAAATAACCCATTTTTCAGATTATTTCCCAAAATACCCCACTTTGAAGAGGAGGCGCCAGATGAATTGGCGTATGCTCTAAAACTTAGAGAGGAGACGCCAATTGGATTGGCTAGTCCACCTAGTGTTGCCAATCCAATTGGCGCCTGTGTGTTAAGTTCTAAAGGAGGCTCCAATTGGTCTGACACCTGTGTGTGTTTCGTATTTTGTTTTAAAAACATTGTACATTTTAGATAAAGTCGAAATCGGACCAATTCATATTAATATTAATACCCGTTTACACAAAAAAGACTAATGTCGATGACCGGGATCACCTAACCAACCTCTGGTCCCACATCCCCTAGCTACCTGAACTTGTGATCTTAACCCGCATTGATGATTCACCCCAGGTGTTTGAGTATCTAAGGGCCCATGAACATCACCACCAACTGCAAGAGATTTCCTGAGATAGTCAGACAAACCAACGTAGTCGTATGTATGCATCGAAGGGGTATCTCCATAGCTGAGTTCATGACCATGCCAGAGTAGTTGGGTTATGTTTGAGTTGTTGGAGGGCGACCAGAACGAATGAAGGGATACATTGGTGTGAATGATGCGTCGAGGAAATGTTGATGAAATTCTGGTATAGTCAGAGTTCATATGTTCTACACGAAGTCATGACATCTGATCCAACATTGTTACTAATACAACAAGACAATTATAAAAATTAAAACCCAGTACTCATATGCACCCAGCCACAGATGTCAAGACATCTGCTAATATACCACCATGGAAAGAAGAACATCCAGTTTTGTCCATCTAGTGCAAAGACACAGTAGAGATCAAACATAGCCCTTATGTTTATTGATCCTGCCCAGTTATCAGCATGATGTCTAAACATTGATTTGAACATCACATGTCCCAACATTACAGATGGGTGAACTGTAACAGACCAACCAGTCTATACATCAATATCAGCAGTCAATGATGAATGTCATAACATTCTGTTTTGCATTCAGACTGCAGGCTACGTGTCAGGTCTGTTATTCCCTTCATAAACATACTAGAAACAGACCGAGTTATAACAGACAAAATATAGTGTGCAGAAGGTAAAAACACCAATAATTGTTAACCCAGTTCGGTACAACATTACCTACTCTGGGGGCATACCAAGCCAGGAAGAAGATCCACTATTAGCAGTGTTAATTCAGAGTTAAACTCCCCCGTTTATAACTCTTCACTTAATCCCTACCCAATGCAATCTATACCTAGGAACTCCTAGATAGAAACCTCCAGTTTCCATTCCTATAACTACAATTACAATGTAATGCTTAAACAACTTGAACATGCTTCACAGCTTCGTTCAAGAACATCACAACTCTTGCCTACAGGCTTTGAGTTACAAATAATCTCATGCTTTCAAGCACTGAGAAACACCTGGTAACCTTCCCACAGGCTGGGAGGTTTACCTCACACACACCCCTAATTTTTACATTGTTTGAGGCTTACAAAACCTAGGTTACAATCTGCTATTTATAACCTAACCTGTAACACCCTTCTAAAATACCCCAAATATTTAATTAAAATAACAATATATCAATCAGAGTAAAGGTGCAATTAAGGGTGTCACACAATCACTTCACACCGTTTTCCAAAATAATTGTCATGCTCTTTTATTAATTCAAAACATAAAGCATTTGCACAATACGCAGCGGATAGAAATTAACAACAACATGCAAACCATGTAACACATTACATGTAAAATTATCCAACAAGGTAAAACATCCCGTCCCGATGTTACATCTATCAGAGCATGACCCACTAAGGAACTACACTAGACTCCAAGGAATAGCGTCTACTCAATCACTGCTCGTTACCTGAAAAATAGTTGTAAGGGTGAGTTCCTCAATCGATATAATAAGCATTATAAAATATCATGAAATGTTAAGTAAATTAACACATTTCATCACCCTAATCATAACACATATTCAGTAACGGCAATATCAACTCATAAATATCATCATCATCATACTCAACTCAACACAACCATAAAGCACACATATAATATTGGAATACATCCATTCATATTATACGCCATACATACATACATTATGCAATGAGACTCCATGCATGCGGTACAGACTATTCGTGAACATATAGTTCAACCTCACCGATCAAATCCAGATACGGCTACCAAGCTCACTAGTCCCACTCATTTGAGACCTAGTGACTCACTCACTAATTCCTCACCATGGGAATTAGCTACCACCCCAAGGGCTATGATATGCACGCTAATCACCTAGCATGCAAACATCTACAACAATCCACAATACTAACTCACTAATTCCTCACCATGGGAATTAGCTACCACCATAAAGGCCACAATATGCAAGCTAAATCACTTAGTCATGCAAACATCAACAATCATCCACAATGGACATATGCTCACACTCTAAGCCATAACAGTCCATTCATAATTTCATACATGATAGATACATTCACAACATTATGCATACCATCATACATCATCAACATATTCACCACATACTCATATCATGTCATACTACATAATCAATCACAGCATTAGCACACTCTACTAATACCTATACTACTCAAAACAACGGAAAATGATCCCTACTCTATCATACATCAGCTAAATTACATTACTCAGCTGAACAACCAAAAACTGCACAACAACAGCACAGAAAAACCACAATCCTGCCCATACACGTACCATCTATCTCATACGCGTATGCTACGCGTACCACTTCCCCATACGCGTACCAGCAGAGACCAAACCACGTTCAAAACATCATCTTCCTCATCCATACGCGTATTGCCTAGTGCCATACGCGTACCAGACCATCTCATACGCATATTGCCTAGTGCCATACGCGTATGACTGATAACACGAAATTATATCGCTTTTTAAGACTTAATTCAATTAAATTATATTATCATTTACGCTAGTTTATCTCATTTTATCAGATATTATGCAGTATTCCTCTTCTATTTATATCAGGTACCCATTTTGAAGCAAAAGTGAAAAAGGGAAGAAAAGGAGGTGTAAAAAGGAACAAAAAGGAGAGAAAAGGAACCAAAGGCCAAAGCCCAGCCCAAAGCGCACAAGTCACCAATGCTGTGCCTGTGACGGACGTCACAGGACGCGTGACGAGCGTCACGCGAAGTAGCCTTGTGACGGACGTCACACATGGTGTGACGAGCGTCACACCAGTCCACTAGCTTTTTGGCGCAAGTTACACTCTCAGAAGAATGGAAGTAACGTTGAGGACTTCGTGTCCTATTCCCAAGCCATGAATTTAGCATGCTGAAGACTCGTGGAAAAGAAGAAAAAGGCAGTTAGTAGCACTACTATAAATAGCTACCCTAATCCCTCTCGTTGTCTCTCCTCTCTTTGCCGTTTACACACACCGAAGCTCTGCCGATTTTCTGTTCAAGCTTTTGCTTATTTTTCTTTTTCCAGCAGAATTAATATTGTTTATTTTATTTATTTCTTTTGCAAGTTTTATTTTCTTCTTCCCTTGCAAATTTACCTTTCCCGTTTTTAGCTTTTAGATATTTTTCGCATAATAGTTTCTACACCGGAAATTATTGTGCAACTTTATACCGGATTTAACCTTACGTTATATTCGAGTTTTTTTTATTTCCTTGATTTAATTTACTGTTTAATTGAAGAATCGAAGAACAAATCCTACCGGCTTGTGGAGGAGTGTTCAAGACCATTGTATTACGCATTCAGGTTCTCTAATTGTTATTTAATATTTAATGTTTTATTCTATTGTTTATTTACATTGCCTGCCTGAAATGAGTCTGTGTATGCATGATAATAGTTATTATTTAGTTAGCATGTCTGGCTAATTCGCCTAGGTATCGGTATGTAAAGTAAGCAGAAAAAGGGGTCGAGACTGAGTCGGTCTATTCAAACTTAAAATTAGAATCAATCTTTTTATGGTCTTAACTTACAGGTTTAATAACAAGATTTTTTACAAAAGTAAAGGACATAAAGAAGTTGAAACCAACAGAGCGAGAGTTTGAGGTTTTAACTGGACAGTGTAAGTTAGTCATTAAGTCTATCTCAGGGCGAGAGCAAGTTTTAGAATTAATTAAATTCTGACTTTTTTCCAAAAAGTATTTTTAAAGATTGAATGTGAGGACGAGAGTTAAGCATTTAGATTTAATTGTATAACCTAAGTCAACAGAGCGAGAGTTTGAGATAAGGGTGTTTAAAACGGTCAGTATTTTCTTAAAAAGAGTTTCTGCAACTTTATTGTTTTCAAAATATGATTTTTGACTTAATTATAAGTGACAGCTACATTAATATAAGATCATGGTTTCTTCAACAGAGCGAGAGTTTGAGATAAAACCTTTAACCAATAAAGTTAATCGAAACGATTTATTTTAAGACCGAGAGACCGACAAGGAATTGATTCCCTAGTTTTGACGAACTACATACCGATATCCGTTTTATTAATATTTAATCTAGATATTAGTTTAGTTTTTAGCTTCCTTCCCCAAACAATCAACTATTATTCACCTTAGCTTTATGAAGTAACCTTAGATAACGGTATATCGATTCATAAGTCCCTGTGGGATCGATATCTTTTAAAACTACGCGATAGAACTGTGCACTTGCAGTTTGTACCCCATTCTCGACTCATAAAGTCGCGATCAAGTTTTTGGCGCCGTTGCCGGGGACTTTTATTCAATCGATATCGTAACTCTTCCGTTACGCTGTAGAGACTAGGTTTCTTTTTCCTTCTATTCTTTCTTTCGTTGATTTGTATGCCACGCACTCGCTCTCAAGGCGAACCGCTCTATTTACGAATCAACGATATCGAACTATATCTCCGAGTCTTACGACGAATTCGGGAATATCGTGCTGAAAACAATCTCCCTCCTATAAACCTTCCTGATATCAAAAACATTTTTCCTTCTTTAACCGAGATGGCAGAACCAGCTCGTGCTCTTAGAGATTACGCCGCTCCATCGCAAGATGAACCGCATTCAAGTATTGCTCCGCCCGCAATCGAAGCAAACAACTTTGAACTTAAACCTTCGTTGTTGCAGGCTGTGCAACAGAACCAATTCTCTGGAAATCTTACCGAAGATCCAAACCTTCATTTATCCGTATTTGTTCAATACGCTGATACTGTTAAAGCTAATGGTGTCACTTCAGAGGCAATTCGACTTCGTCTTTTTCCTTTCTCATTAAGAGATAGCGCTAGAAGATGGCTTCAATCTCTCCCTTCCAACTCAGTCACCACCTGGAACGAGTTGAAGAAAGTTTTTCTTGCCCGATATTTTCCACCAAGCAAAACAGCTATGTTAAGAGCCCAGATAAACGGATTTAAACAGAAAGACAACGAGTCTCTTTTCGAAGCATGGGAAAGATACAAAGACATGATGAGACTTTGCCCACACCATGGTTTGGAAGACTGGTTAGTAATTCACACATTTTATAATGGTCTCTTATACAATACAAGGTTAACAATAGACGCCGCTGCAGGTGGTGCACTAATGAACAAACCTTATGCTGATGCTTACCAGCTTATCGAGAGCATGGCCCAAAACCACTATCAGTGGGGAACCGAACGAACAACAGTGGAAAAACCTCAACCGAAAACTGACATGTACGAGATAAGTAACCTTGATCACGTTAATGCAAAAGTGGATGCTTTGGTCCAGAAGATTGAAAGTTTAAACGTATCACCTCCAACCGCCGTGGTTGCTATAACTCAGAATTGCGAGGTCTGTGGAATCCAAGGCCACACTCCTGCGGAATGTCAACTCTTGACTGGAATCCAAACAGAGCAAGTAAACTATGCTCAAGGAAGCCCCTATTCGAATACCTATAACCCAAATTGGAAGAACCATCCAAACTTTTCATATAAGAGTAATAATGCTTTATACGCACCTGGACAGTCTCCGAATCAAACCCCATCTGTACCTCCGGGATATCAGAAACCGAATCCTAACAATAATACCCCTAGAAAATCCAACTTGGAAATCATGATGGAAAACTTTATAGCTTCCCAACAACAAACCAATAAAGATTTCTTAAACCAGAACATATACACTGGCGAACAACTTAAACAACTAGCAAGCAAAGTAGATGCCTTGGCTACACATAACAAAATGTTAGAAACACAAATATCTCAAGTAGCTCAACAACAAGCACCTACTGCTGCACCAACTGGTACATTCCCTGGACAACCCCAACCTAATCCGAGAAGCCAAGCTCATGCAATTATATTAAGAAGTGGAACGGAAGTGGAAGGACCGTCTGATCCAAGGATAGAAAACCAAAACCCTAAGAAATCTACTGAGGAAAGTGAACCTAAGGAAAAGGAAGAGAGTAATAAGGATACCCTAGAAAAGAAGGAACCTTATGTACCTCCACCACCTTACAAACCACCTATACCTTACCCTCAAAGGCTTGTTAAAACCAAAGATGTAGGCCAATTTAGAAAATTTGTCGATCTCCTTAAACAATTAAACGTTACAATTCCGTTTACCGAAGCTATTACGCAGATGCCCTCATATGCTAAATTCTTAAAAGAAATTCTTTCTAATAAAAGGAAACTTGAGGATAGCGAAACCGTTACACTCCCTGCCGAATGTAGCGCTATAATCCAAAACATGCCCCCTAAACTCAAGGATCCGGGTAGCTTCTCTATACCCTGTCACATAGGAAAATTTGTCATCGACAAAGCCTTATGCGATTTAGGAGCCGGAATTAGCGTTATGCCTTTATCCATATGTAAGAGACTGGAAATGGGAGAATTAAGACCGACCAAAATGTCTGTGCAATTAGCAGATCGTTCCATCAAATATCCTGTAGGAATCCTTGAAAACGTTCCCGTACGCATAGGTCAGTTTTACATTCCCACTGACTTCACAATTATGGACATTAGAGAAGATGATACTACACCTATTATACTAGGAAGACCATTCTTAGCAACTGCCGGTGCAATCATAGACGTAAAACGAGGAAGACTCACCTTCGAAGTAGGTGAAGAGAAAATTGAATTCATTCTTTCCCAATTCTTGAAAGCACCTGCAATAGAAGATACATGTTACACCATGGATATCATCGATGAATGCATAAAAGAAGCAGAGTCAGGAGAAGACAAATCATCAGACTATCTTTTAGAAGACAAATCTAAACAATGCTTAGCAATAACACCGGACCCTACGCAGTGTCTTAACAAACCAACCCCTGATTTGAAAACACTTCCCAAAAATCTGAGATATGAATTCCTAGACTTAGAACTTGAACGACCTGTGATAGTCAATGCAGATCTAGGAAGACTCGAAACAGAAAAACTCCTACATATCTTAAGAAAATATCCAACCGCACTAGGATACCACATAACCGATCTTAAAGGAATAAGCCCTTCTATTTGTATGCACCACATCATGTTAGAAGAAGACGGTAAAACCTCTAGGGAACACCAGAGAAGACTAAATCCGATCCTAAGTGAGGTAGTAAAGAAAGAAATAACCAAGTTATTGGAAGCAGGTATTATATATCCTATATCTGATAGCAAATGGGTCAGTCCTGTACACGTTGTACCAAAGAAAGGAGGCATAACCGTTATTGAAAACGAAAAAGGAGAAACTATAACTAAACGAATCGAATCGGGATGGAGAATGTGCATTGATTATAGGAAACTAAACAAAGCAACCCGAAAAGATCATTTCCCTTTACCATTCATTGACCAAATGTTAGAACGATTGGCTAAACATTCACATTTCTGTTATTTAGACGGTTATTCAGGCTTCTTTCAAATACCAATTCACCCTGATGACCAAGAAAAGACAACATTCACATGCCCTTTTGGTACCTTCGCTTATAGACGAATGCCGTTTGGTCTGTGTAATGCCCCTGCAACTTTTCAAAGATGCATGATGGCAATTTTCGCCGACTTTCTCGAAAACATCATGGAAGTATTTATGGATGATTTTTCTGTATACGGACAAAGTTTCGAAGAATGCCTTGAAAACCTGGAAAGAGTTCTTGAGCGATGTGTAAAAGTAAACTTAGTACTTAATTGGGAAAAGTGCCACTTTATGGTACAAGAAGGAATTGTTTTAGGACACATCATCTCGAACAGAGGAATTGAAGTAGACAAAGCCAAAATAGAGGTAATCGAAAATCTTCAACCCCCAAGAACCGTGAGAGAAGTACGAAGCTTTTTAGGACACGCCGGTTTTTACCGACGATTCATCAAAGACTTCTCTAAGATAACTAAACCCTTAACCGGACTATTGATGAAAGATGCTGAATTCATATTCGACGATAACTGTTTAAAAGCATTTCAAACTCTTAAACAAGCATTGATCTCCGCACCCATTATGCAGACACCAGACTGGAATGAACCATTCGAGATAATGTGCGATGCCAGTGATTATGCTGTAGGTGCTGTTCTAGGACAAAGAAAGGATAAAAAGCTTCATGTTATATATTACGCTAGCAGAACCCTGGATGAAGCACAGATGAATTATGCCACAACCGAGAAAGAACTCCTAGCAGTGGTATTTGCACTAGATAAATTTCGTTCTTACTTGGTAGGAGCCAAAATAATAGTTTACACTGATCACGCTGCTATCAGGTACCTTCTAACAAAAAAGGATGCTAAACCTAGACTCCTAAGATGGATCTTGTTACTACAAGAATTCGACTTAGAAATCAAGGACAAGAAAGGAACTGAAAACGTAGTAGCAGACCACCTCTCTAGACTTGAGAACCTTGAACCAGAAAGAACATCCATTAATGATGATTTCTCGTATGACAAACTCATAGCTACTTTGGAAGAGAACAACTCCGACATGCAAGTAGAAACCACCTTAGCTATATCTGTCATACCATGGTACGCTGATCTAGTCAATTATTTAGCTGCCGGAATAGTTCCACCTACTTTATCTTACCAGCAGAAGAAAAGATTCTTCCACGACATAAAACACTATTACTGGGATGATCCCTTACTTTTCAAAAGAGGCCCCGATGGTATTTTCCGTCGATGTATACCCGAAGAAGAGGTAGAAAACATAATCCAACACTGTCACTCTGCGCCTTATGGTGGACACACAAGTACATCCAAGACCTGCTCTAAAATCCTACAAGCTGGCTTTTATTGGCCAACTATATGGAAGGACGTACATGCGGCTATTAAGGAGTGTGACAGATGTCAACGCACGGGAAACATATCTAGACGTGACGAGATGCCACAAAAAGGTATTTTGGAAGTAGAGATTTTTGACGTGTGGGGGATAGACTTCATGGGACCATTTCCACCCTCCTTCGGTAACAAATACATACTCGTGGCGGTTGACTACGTATCAAAGTGGATCGAAGCTATAGCTTCTCCAACTAATGACACCCGAGTAGTAACTAGACTCTTTAAAAATATAATATTTCGGAGATTTGGCATCCCAAGGATAGTAGTCAGTGATGGTGGATCGCACTTTATATCCAAGGTACTCGAAAAACTACTACTTAAATATGGAGTGAGACATAGGATAGCAACACCTTACCACCCTCAAACCAGTGGACAAGTGGAAGTATCTAACAGAGAAATCAATCAAATACTAGAGAAAACGGTCGCCACTTCAAGGAAAGATTGGTCATTGAAACTACCAGAAGCTTTATGGGCATACCGAACTGCTTATAAAACTCCCATAGGGACGACCCCATTTAAGCTCATTTATGGAAAATCCTGTCACCTCCCGGTAGAATTAGAACATAAAGCCTATTGGGCTATTAGAAATTTAAATCTGAATTACAAAGCCGCCGGTGAAAAGAGAATCCTTGACATAAACGAATTAGAGGAACTCAGAAGAGACGCCTATGAAAATGCCAAAATCTATAAAGAAAGAACAAAACAATGGCATGACAAGCGTATATCAAGGAAAATCTTCAAGCAAGGCGACACAGTACTTTTATTTAACTCCAGACTAAAATTATTCCCAGGAAAACTACGATCCAGATGGTCAGGACCTTTCCATATCACTAAAATCTTTCCCAGTGGAGCGGTAGAAATAAAAGGACAATCTACAGAACCGTTCACCGTAAACGGGCAACGTCTGAAACATTATCACTATGCGGAAACCAACGAAGATTCGCAAATTCTACACTTAGACGAAACGCCCCCAGGACTCATAGACTATATTTAACAGTTTCTTTGTCGAGCTTGCGACATTTAAACAAAGCGCTTAGTGGGAGACAACCCACAAATTACTCTGTTATTTTATTATTCTATTATTATTATCATTTCTCTATTTTTCTCTTAATTATTCTTTTAATTTCTATTTAGTATTCATTATTGATTTATTCAAAAAGAAAAAAAAATATATCCATATAATAATAATTCTTTTCTTCTTTCGGCATTTGGCCAAATCCTGACTTAAACTCATGTTTTCTTTTCTCTAGTTAACACTAACCAGATGGGACATTTTGACCGTATGGGTATCAAGTTCAGAGGAATGGCTCAGAAACGAAGGTTTGAAGAACTAGCCGCTAGAGAGATGCTACCTAGTTTATATGCTGATGATTGGGCTATGACTGCCCTTGGACTGAGACAGAGTGTCCTGTTTTTGCTGAATCAGATAGGATGGGAGACCTCCCCTATCCTGAGACATTTCACCACCTACCGGAGACTCACACTAGAATTCCTTAGTTCATTAATCTATCTACCTAGCCATGGAAAAGGAATTACCAGAGGTTTTATCCAGTTCAGAATGTTCAATATGGAGTACCAATTTAATATTAGAGACTTCACCAACCTTTTGGGTTTTCCTACCTCCTTTGATACATTCACTGTAAGCCAGGAAGAACTTTTTGAATATAGAGAGCTTGAACACTTTTGGGGTAAGCTGACTGGAAATGATGAGCCCGAAGAACATGAGTTTCTCTCTGGAAACATACATAACCCGGCTTTTCGCTATTTCCATAAGATCCTGACCCACACTTTATTTGGGAAGAAGCCAAATAGTACTTCAGTTTCACGTGATGAACTCTTCATCATATTTTGTGCTTCCCAGAACCGTCCAGTAAACGGTGCTACTTTTATGTTAGCTAATTTAGACCACCTTATCCAGGATGAGCGAGCACCCATTAGAATAGGTGGCCTGATAACTATGATAGGTAATGCTATTGGATTACGTCAGCCTATGCTTGACCTGAACCCTTTTTGTGGCATTACTACTCTGAGTATACCTTTCCTCTTCAACACTATGTTTATAGCAAACATAGGGTCTGATGAGTTCGAGCTTATTATTGATAACCAGGTTCTCTGCCTATTCACCATGCCCGATCCTAGAACTAGTGTTCATAACCAAAGGAACTGGCTCTATAACCTGAATGAAACCCCAACTCCTGCTGGATCCACTGAATCCATCCAGGATTATGAGATTTGTGATGACTATGAGCACTATGTTGACCATATCTCTCTTGCTGAATCTGACCCTCAGACTCCATCCGGCTACTATGATATTGATCCTCCTCCTCAGCCTGTCCTGACCGAAGAATCAGCTATGCCTGATCTCCGACATCATATGCCAGGAACAGATATTAAAACCGTCATTGAAGCTTTGATGTCAGAACAAAACGCCCTCAGGGAAGATTTCCACAGCTTGAGACTTGCAGTCCTAGAACACATGAGCAGCACGGCAAGTCAGTTACGTATGTTACGGCATCATGTTAACTCTTTTGCTCCTCCGGCCAGAGATCCGAAGATAGATGGAATTTAGTTATTTCTTTCTTAGTTATTTAGTTTTAGGCTAGATTTTTCATTAATGTTATTTGAATTCATGTTCGCATTTATTTTTTTTCCCTTTTCATTTCATTGTTTTCCCTTCGTGTATTACATTATGTCAATTTTATTAAAGCTTTTATTTTATGCAATGGCTATGTTCTCTACTGTTACTTAGAATGAATTATTATTATGTGAAGTAGAATAGCATGCAATACAAATTAACTAGCTAAATTAATTAGAACAATCTAAAAACCAAATAAAACAAAAACAAAATAATCAAAATATATTCATCTCCTAATTAAGTCTGTGTAGCGCTACTGAAGAAGCCTTGCCAAAAGAACTGTGTGACGAGCGTCACACAATCCATGACGAACGGCACGCAACACTCTTGTTACGAGCGTCACACCCTTGTGACGAGCGTAACGCCTCTCAGACATGTGAACGTTAGGGAGCCGTTGGAGACGAACGTTACACCCCTACCTTTTTACATTCCCCATTCATTTTTCATTTACCACATTTAATTACTTTTCAACCACTCTTTCTTTTCACCTCCCACATTTTTCTCCTATAAATACCTACCAAAACTTCCTTCATTCACCACAAAACAATTCTCTCATATCAAATACATTTCTTTTTCTTTCCAAATCATCCCTTCAAAAATTCATTACAATGGCGGGAAATCAAAATTTCGGAAATATCATCTTCCGATCCGGAGATGACAACTATCAGCAAGAGCAATTCGAGCGCTTCCAGCAGCGAGGCGTCGCTCCCACCAGGTACCCCGATTTAACTTGCTTGCAACAATTAGGCTTACTCCAAGGTATCGAGTGGATGCTCCGTAAAGCCGATTTAACCTTCCTTTGCACTCATAACCAACCCACCTACCCTTCCCTAACCTTAGAATTCCTAAGTTCTTACGACTACACCACTCCCGCCGGTGAAGGTGAATTTCTAACCGGTACGGCAACCTTCCGTATGTTTAACACCGAGTACTCTCTAACCCAACGCGAATTGAGTGCCATGCTACAATTTCCCACAGAAGGTCTACTGCATGCCAGAATCCCTCCAACCTCAAACTGGAACACAGTTCTAGTTTTCGACCTTTTTAAGAAAATTTCCGGTATAAATACCTACAACTGGGAAGAACTCCTTCTCTCCCACATCCATAACCCCACCATCCGTTATTTTCTCCGTATCCTGCAAAACACACTTTTTGGAAGACCAAACAACAGTAAGGTTAACTCGAAGGAGTTATTTTTCCTCCAGTGCGTTTTCGAACCGGATACTAAGGTAAACGCCGCCTCTTTTCTCTTTCATCATATCCGCACCTTATGTGCTAGAGGCCGGCAACCCTTTATAATTGGTGGATTAATAACCTCCATAGCACTTGGCCTGAACCTAGGGGATAAACTCCAAACTTTAGAATCCCTACCACCCCTGTCTATGGATATCAGCTATTGTCGCTCCAGCCGCCTGATTAAAAACAGAGTAGGCGGAGGATACTATCTTATGGTGAACAACCAAGCTGTCCCAAGTGTTGTGCTACCCAATACCACCCTAACGGATGTCACAAACCCGGACCGCCACCTTTATGATCTCAGCGCTCCTGAAATCACCGAGCCTTCACAAACAAACCAGCAAACAGATGAGTTTGAAGAAATGGAACAAGGTGATCATCCGCCAACACAACAATCAGTCCCGCTAAACCCTTCCAGTAATGCAGCCGGCCCATCCTCCCAACATCGTCGACGAAGACGACCTGCGACCAACGACGACATTATGGATGCTATCGATGGTATGCAGGCACAGAATGCAGATATGATGCAGATGATGCGTCAAATGCAACAGCAACAGGATGCTCGGAATGCCATAACCGACCAGCGGTTTACTGAGTTGTTTAGCAGATTCGACAGCTTAGACATACGTCAAAGATCACCAGGACCAAGAACCAGAGGTGGAAGGCAGCCTTAGTTGTATTTTTCTTTTCATCTCCATTTTGTATTTCTTTCCCTTAAAACATCGAGGACAATGTTTAGTTCAAGTATGGGGGGGAAACATTATTCTTTCCATTCTCATCTTTGTTTCAAGTATGTACTCTCCCTTTTCATTGTTATTTCCCTATAAAAAAACAAAATATTTTTTTTAAGTTAAGTCCTGAATGTGAAAAATTTTCTATTATCTATTTCCCTCAACTTTCTTGAGCCATAACAAAAATTTTAACACACCCAATAAGTATAAAGGTTGCTTACTTTATAAAATTTGAGTGAAATCAAAACAAAATCATTACCATAACAACGCTCTGAGAACCGCAATATGTTAGATCAGGATAAGTACCTATTATACCGAACTCCTTGAACTTTTAGCTCTATGGTAACCCCAAGTAGTTTATACAGAAGTCAGCACCATCTTAATAGCAAACTACGTGGAGAGCCGATGAATATAAGTGAATGATCCCCAAAGTAACATGAAATATACGAATATATCAAGAAATGCACTAATTAAATTAGGTGATCCTTACCAGATCATTTAATCTAAAGGTTGCAGATCAAGCAAAAACATAATATGAAAGATCCATTATGAGTTGGTTCAGTAGGTATCTGGTACTGAACTTGGTAGGGCGGACTACGGTTCGATCCCCCGCAATTTGCAATGGACTGAATAATGAAGTTATCCGACTTATGTACCAGAACTTCTAGCTAAAAGCGGATCATAATCACTAACCGGTTACTCCACTATGTGCGCGAAAAGATAAAGGGCTTAATGTGATTTCGCTAGAATGAAAACGGGTAAAATAAGACTAAAAGAACCAGGATAGCTATCATAGGGTACTTGAACTGATTGGCATAAGGTAGGGTTATCTAAGTTGTAACGGTAGTTGTTGATGTCAAGATTAAACTCAAGTCCTCCTAAACAAAAATCCATTGGCAACCTAGTACGAATTGATGTGTGCTTTAAAATTTCATCTGGCTAAAACTTTTAACAAGTTCTATACTGAATTTTGCTTGAGGACAAGCAAAGAATTAAGTATGGGGGAGTTTGATAACACGAAATTATATCGCTTTTTAAGACTTAATTCAATTAAATTATATTATCATTTACGCTAGTTTATCTCATTTTATCAGATATTATGCAGTATTCCTCTTCTATTTATATCAGGTACCCATTTTGAAGCAAAAGTGAAAAAGGGAAGAAAAGGAGGTGTAAAAAGGAACAAAAAGGAGAGAAAAGGAACCAAAGGCCAAAGCCCAGCCCAAAGCGCACAAGTCACCAATGCTGTGCCTGTGACGGACGTCACAGGACGCGTGACGAGCGTCACGCGAAGTAGCCTTGTGACGGACGTCACACATGGTGTGACGAGCGTCACACCAGTCCACTAGCTTTTTGGCGCAAGTTACGCTCTCAGAAGAATGGAAGTAACGTTGAGGACTTCGTGTCCTATTCCCAAGCCATGAATTTAGCATGCTGAAGACTCGTGGAAAAGAAGAAAAAGGCAGTTAGTAGCACTACTATAAATAGCTACCCTAATCCCTCTCGTTGTCTCTCCTCTCTTTGCCGTTTACACACACCGAAGCTCTGCCGATTTTCTGTTCAAGCTTTTGCTTATTTTTCTTTTTCCAGCAGAATTAATATTGTTTATTTTATTTATTTCTTTTGCAAGTTTTATTTTCTTCTTCCCTTGCAAATTTACCTTTCCCGTTTTTAGCTTTTAGATATTTTTCGCATAATAGTTTCTACACCGGAAATTATTGTGCAACTTTATACCGGATTTAACCTTACGTTATATTCGAGTTTTTTTTATTTCCTTGATTTAATTTACTGTTTAATTGAAGAATCGAAGAACAAATCCTACCGGCTTGTGGAGGAGTGTTCAAGACCATTGTATTACGCATTCAGGTTCTCTAATTGTTATTTAATATTTAATGTTTTATTCTATTGTTTATTTACATTGCCTGCCTGAAATGAGTCTGTGTATGCATGATAATAGTTATTATTTAGTTAGCATGTCTGGCTAATTCGCCTAGGTATCGGTATGTAAAGTAAGCAGAAAAAGGGGTCGAGACTGAGTCGGTCTATTCAAACTTAAAATTAGAATCAATCTTTTTATGGTCTTAACTTACAGGTTTAATAACAAGATTTTTTACAAAAGTAAAGGACATAAAGAAGTTGAAACCAACAGAGCGAGAGTTTGAGGTTTTAACTGGACAGTGTAAGTTAGTCATTAAGTCTATCTCAGGGCGAGAGCAAGTTTTAGAATTAATTAAATTCTGACTTTTTTCCAAAAAGTATTTTTAAAGATTGAATGTGAGGACGAGAGTTAAGCATTTAGATTTAATTGTATAACCTAAGTCAACAGAGCGAGAGTTTGAGATAAGGGTGTTTAAAACGGTCAGTATTTTCTTAAAAAGAGTTTCTGCAACTTTATTGTTTTCAAAATATGATTTTTGACTTAATTATAAGTGACAGCTACATTAATATAAGATCATGGTTTCTTCAACAGAGCGAGAGTTTGAGATAAAACCTTTAACCAATAAAGTTAATCGAAACGATTTATTTTAAGACCGAGAGACCGACAAGGAATTGATTCCCTAGTTTTGACGAACTACATACCGATATCCGTTTTATTAATATTTAATCTAGATATTAGTTTAGTTTTTAGCTTCCTTCCCCAAACAATCAACTATTATTCACCTTAGCTTTACGAAGTAACCTTAGATAACGGTATATCGATTCATAAGTCCCTGTGGGATCGATATCTTTTAAAACTACGCGATAGAACTGTGCACTTGCAGTTTGTACCCCATTCTCGACTCATAAAGTCGCGATCAATGACCAGAAACCAGATTTCCAGATCTGCTATGGTTTTCTCTACCACGAGATTCCTCAGATCCAACCTCCCACAGTCAAATTTTACATAGTAATCATTCATATCATCTAACACGAATCATGTAACACCCTTCTAAAATACCCCAATTATTTAATTAAAATAATAAACATATATCAGAGTAATTATGCAGTTAAGGGTGTCACACAATCATTCACACCATGTTCCAAAAATAACTGTCATGCTCTTTATTTAATCAATTAAACATTTGCATAAATCGCAGCGGATATAAATCAAATCAATCAAAACATGTAACATACTACATGTAAACTGGTTCAACAATCATTAACAACCTAATTAAAAGGTTCCCTCCCGATGTTACATCTATCAGAGCATGACCCACTAAGGAGACTACACTAGACTCCAAGCATTAGCTTCTACTCAACTCACTGCTCGTTACCTGAAAAATAGTTGTAAGGGTGAGTTCCTCAATCGATATAATAAGCATTATAAAATATCATGTAATGCTAAGTAATTTAACTCATTTCATCACCCAAATCAGTTTACACATTCAGCAACGACAATATCAACTCAATCACACTCAACATCAACACAACACACAACATTACAACACACAACACACGTATAATACTGGAATACATCCATTCATATTATACGCCATACATCAATTATGCAATGAGACTCCATGCATGCGGTACCGACTATTCTTGAACATATAGTTCAAGCTCACCGTCCAAATCCAGGCACGGCTACCAAGCCCACTAGTCCCACTCAATTGAGACCTAGTGACTCACTCACTAATTCCTCACCATGGGAATTAGCTACCACCCCAAATGGGCCATGCTATGCACGCTAATCACCTAGCATGCAAACATCAACAACAGTCCAAAATGACTAACTCACTAATTCCTCACCATGGAAATTAGCTACCACCCTAAAGGCCACAATATGTATGCTAATCATCTAGCAATACAACATCAATAACAAAATCCACGATGGACATATGCTCACACTCTAAGCCATACAACATTCCATTCACAATTGCATACATAACATGTACATTCACAACATTATGCATACTATCAACCATTATCAACACATGTATCAAAACATCATATCATGTCAATTAATCAACCACAGTATTAGCACACTCTACTAATACCTATACTGCTCAAAATAGCGGGAATTAATCCCTATTACATCATACGCCAACATAGGCCTAACCTCAATTGTGTACATAATATTAAAAAGCCAACTTTTCCTCTCTGTAACAGTGTTAACCGGTTAACGCCCTGGGTTAACCGGTTAACGCAGGCAAAACACGCTTACTGCCCAAAACTTAACAGTGTTAACCGGTTAACGCCCTGGGTTAACCGGTTAACGCAGGCAAAACAGCACTAATTTCACAATTCGCAACAGTGTTAACCGGTTAACACCCTGGGTTAACCGGTTAACGCAGACAAAACAGCAGTTCCTGCGCTAACACAAAGCAGAATGCAGAATTCTCCGCATTTTCCGCCGTTGGAGGACTTCCGGACCTCCGATTCCAATTCCGTAAAAAGCTATACGTTAGGGAAGTTACAACACACTCAATTACAGGTTCAATTCCAGTTTTTACACAACATATCCATCACAATTTTCAGCATTCAACAATCCCAATTAGGGTCAATTCAACGGTTTATCACTACCCATTACATGCTAAACCATAATACCCATTAAACGACGATAAACCCCCCTTACCTGAGTTAATCCGGCAACTTTGAGCTTCAAGCTTTTCCGTTCTCCAACCCTTTCTCTCTAGCTCTTCCTCTTGCCTTTTCTCCACTTTCTGATCGTTTCTCTGAGTTTCACGTGAAACCTTATTTTCCAAAAAATGAAACTCTTTTTACTTATTCCAACTTATATATTTTCCAAATTATATTATTATTCCAATAATAATAATAATTCAATAATTCCAAAAATAATAATAATAATAATAATCCAATTATCTAATTAAATTAATAAATATCTTATTAACTTAATTTAAATAATTACCATATTATTATCGGGGTGTTACAACTCTCCCCCACTAAAAGAGTTTTCGTCCTCGAAAACATACCTCAAGCGAATAACTCCGGATAAGACTCCTTCATCTGACTCTCCAGTTCCCAAGTCACATTGCCACCCGCTGGTCCTCCCCAAGCTACCTTCACCAAGGCAATCTCTTTACCCCGCAACTGCTTCAACTCTCGATCCTCGATCCTCATAGGTGATGTTTCAACAGTCAGGTTATCTCTCACCTGTACATCATCTACTTGGACTACATGCGACGGATCATGAATGTACCTCCTCAACTAGACACATGAAAAACCTCATGCAAATTCGCAAGTGACGGCGGTAAAGCGATACGATAGGCTACTTCCCCTATCCTCTCCAAAATCTGATAAGGACCAATAAATCGAGGTGTCAACTTTTTCGACTTCAAAGCTCGACCAACCCCAGTTATCGGAGTAACACGGAGAAACACATGATCTCCCTCTTGAAACTCAAGTGACTTCCTCCTCTTATCATGATAACTCTTCTGACGACTCTGAGCAATTCTCATCTTCTCCTGAATCATCTTAATCTTTTCCGTAGTCTGTTGAACAATCTCCGGTCCAACCACAACACTCTCACCGGACTCATACCAACATAAAGGTGTCCGACATCTCCTACCATACAAAACTTCAAACGGTGCCATACCAATGCTCGAATGAAAACTATTGTTGTAGGTAAACTCAATCAAAGGTAAATAACAATCCCAAGCACCTCCTTTTTCCAAAACACAAGCCCTCAAAAGATCCTCTAGTGACTGAATCGTCCTCTCAGTCTGACCATCAGTCTGCGGATGATATGCAGAACTCAATCTCAGCTTAGTTCCCAAAGCCCTCTGCAAACCTTCCCAGAACTTCGATGTAAATCTAGGATCTCTGTCTGAAACAATACTCGACGAAATACCATGCAAACTTACAATCTTCTCAATATACAACTCGGCTAATCTTTCTAACGGATAATCCATTCTGATCGGAATGAAATGAGCCGATTTTGTCAATCTGTCTACAATCACCCAAATAGCTTCAAAATTCTTATTTGTCCTCGGTAAACCAGAAACAAAATCCATACTGATACTATCCCACTTCCACTCTGGAATAGCCAACGGTTGCATTAGCCCAGACAGCTTCTGATGCTCAATCTTTGACTTCTGACAAGTCAAACAGGAATAAACAAAACTCGCAATTTCTTTCTTCATTCCCGGCCACCAAAATAACTTTTTCAAATCATGATACATCTTCGTAGCTCCAGGATGAATACTCAAGCCACTACGATGTCCTTCTTCAAGAATACTCTTCTTAAGTTCGGTAACATCCGGAATACACACCCGATTACCAAATTTCAAAACACCATTCTCATCAACTCTGAATTCACCACCTTGACCTTGATTCACTAGAGTCAACTTATCAACCAAAAGCACATCGGATTTCTGACCCTCTCTGATCTCATCCAAAATACCACTTGTTAACTTCAACATTCCCAATTTAACACTATTGTGAGTACTCTCACACACCAAACTCAAGTCTCTAAACTGCTCAATCAAATCCAATTCCTTAACCATTAACATAGACATATGTAATGATTTCCGACTCAACGCATCAGCCACTACATTTGCTTTACCCGGATGGTAATTCAACCCAAAGTCATAATCTTTCAGAAATTCTAACCATCTTCTCTGTCTCATATTCAGTTCTTTCTGATCAAACAAATACTTTAAACTTTTATGGTCACTGAAAACCTCAAATCTTGACCCATACAAGTAATGCCTCCATAATTTCAGAACAAATACCACAGCTGCCAACTCTAAATCATGTGTCGGATAGTTCCTCTCATGAACCCTCAGTTGTCTCGAAGCATAAGCTATAACCTGCTTATTCTGCATCAACACACCACCCAAACCCATCAATGAAGCATCACAGTAAACCTCAAATGGTTCCGACGGACTTGGTAATATCAGAATAGGAGCAGTAGTCAACCTTCTCTTTAACTCTTGGAAACCTTCTTCACATTTTGAGTCCCAAACAAATGCTTGCCCCTTTCTAGTCAACATCGTCAACGGTAACGCCAACTTAGAAAATCCCTCAATGAACTTCCTATAATAACCAGCCAATCCAAGAAACTTCGAATCTCAGCAACAGACTTCGGAGCTTCCCACTTAGACACCGCTTCTATCTTAGAAGGATCAACAGCAACACCACCTCTTGAAATCACATGACCAAGAAAACTAACCTCTTCTAAGCAAAATTCACACTTCGACAGTTTAGCAAATAACTTCTTTTCTCGTAGGACTTCTAAAACCACTCTCAAATGCTCAGCATGCTCTTCTTCAGATTTCGAATACACCAAAATGTCATCAATAAACACCACCACAAACTTATCTAGGTACGGATGGAAAATCCTATTCATATACTCCATAAATACTCCAGGCGCATTAGTCACACCAAAAGGCATTACAGAATACTCATAATGTCCATACCTTGTTCTGAAAGCAGTCTTCTGAATATCCTCAGTTTTCACACGTATCTGATGATACCCAGATCTCAAATCTATCTTGCTGAACACACTCGCACCAACCAATTGATCCATCAAATCATCAATCCTCGGCAAAGGATACCGATTCTTGATCGTCACTTTATTCAGTTGTCTGTAGTCCACACACAACCTCATAGTACCTTCTTTCTTCTTAACCAATAACACTGGTGCAACCCACGGTGACACACTCGGACGAATAAACTTCTTATCCAACAAGTCTTCCAGCTGACTCTTCAATTCAGCCAACTCAACAGCAGACATACGATACGGAGCCATCGATTTCGGTCTAGTACCAGGTACCAAATCAATCGAGAACTCAACTTCACGCTCTGGCGGTAATTCATTCACTTCTTCTGGAAACACATCAGGAAAATCACACACCACGGCTAGATCACAAATCGCCAGTTTATCTTTAGCCTCCAAAGTTGCTAACAGCATAAACAGCTCTGCCCCATCTACTACTTCCTCATTCACCTGCCTGGCTGATAGAAACAAACTCTTTCCTTCTTCAATCTCAGGAAATATCACAGTCTTATCAAAACAGTTGATAGAAACTCGGTTAAACACCAACCAGTTCATTCCCAAGATAACATCAATCTGCACTAGTGGAAGACACACAAGGTCCATCCCAAAGTCTCTACCAAAAATACTCAAGGGACAATTCAAACAAACTGAAGTAGTAGTCACTGAACCCTTTGCAGGAGTATCAATCACCATACTACCCAACATCTTAGATATCTCTAACTTAAGTTTCACAGCACAATCCAAAGATATAAAGGAATGAGTAGCACCTGTGTCAATAATAGCTACAAGAGGAAAGCCATTAATATAACACGTACCTCGGATCAAACGATCATCTGCAGAAGTCTCAGAACCCGTTAAAGCAAAGACCTTGCCTCCCGACTGATTCTCTCTCTTTGGCTTAGGACACTGTGGACTAATATGACCCACCTCTCCACAGTTGAAGCAAGTCACAGTCTTCGACCGACACTCTGCAGCCAAATGACCACCTTTGCCACACTTGAAACATTTCTTCTCAGCACTGGTACACTCATGGACACGATGTCCAGCCTGACCACATCTGTAACACTTAGCAGGAGCACTAGAGTCTCCCCCACTGGGCCTCTTCATCCCACTCTGACTCTGGAAACCTCTGCCAGCTGCATACGGTTTCCCACGATCATTCTGATTCTTGCTTTTCCTATCAACCCTTTGCTGATAGCTCTCTGCTCTGGCTTTGGAATCCTGTTCAAAAATCCTGCAACAGTCAACCAAGTCAGAAAACACTCTGATCCGTTGGTATCCAATAGCCTGTTTGATCTCGGGACGCAACCCGTTCTCAAACTTCACACATTTTGAAAATTCTCCAGCAGCCTCGTTATAGGGAGTATAATACTTTGACAGCTCTGTGAACTTAGCAGCATACTCCGTAACAGACTTGTTACCCTGCTTCAATTCCAAGAACTCTATCTCTTTCTTTCCTCTAACATCCTCTGGGAAGTACTTCCTCAGAAATCTCTCTCTGAACACAGCCCAAGTGATCTCAGCATTCCCAGCAGATTCCAACTCAGTGCGGGTAGCAACCCACCAATCATCAGCTTCTTCTGACAGCATATGCGTACCGAACCTGACCTTCTGGTTATCGGCACACTCAGTTACTCGGAAGATCCTCTCGATCTCCTTCAACCACTTCTGAGCACCATCTGGATCGTATGCTCCCTTGAACATTGGAGGATTGTTCTTCTGGAACTCACTCAGTTGACGAGCAGCTCCCATTCCCACCACATTCGGATTCCCTCCAAGTACTCCAGCTAGCATACCCAGAGCCTCAACAATCGCAGCATCATCTCTACCTCTTCCAGCCATCTCTATTCTGAAAACCCAAACAAGCTAAAACAATGAGTACTGATAGATTTACACAACACCTATACCGTACAGGGGAAACAGAATAATTACGACTCGACTCGACCGACTATGCTCTGATACCACTAATGTAACACCCTTCTAAAATACCCCAATTATTTAATTAAAATAATAAACATATATCAGAGTAGTTATGCAGTTAAGGGTGTCACACAATCATTCACACCATGTTCCAAAAATAACTGTCATGCTCTTTATTTAATCAATTAAACATTTGCATAAATCGCAGCGGATATAAATCAAATCAATCAAAACATGTAACATACTACATGTAAACTGGTTCAACAATCATTAACAACCTAATTAAAAGGTTCCCTCCCGATGTTACATCTATCAGAGCATGACCCACTAAGGAGACTACACTAGACTCCAAGCATTAGCTTCTACTCAACTCACTGCTCGTTACCTGAAAAATAGTTGTAAGGGTGAGTTCCTCAATCGATATAATAAGCATTATAAAATATCATGTAATGCTAAGTAATTTAACTCATTTCATCACCCAAATCAGTTTACACATTCAGCAACGGCAATATCAACTCAATCACACTCAACATCAACACAACACACAACATTACAACATACAACACACGTATAATACTGGAATACATCCATTCATATTATACGCCATACATCAATTATGCAATGAGACTCCATGCATGCGGTACTGACTATTCTTGAACATATAGTTCAAGCTCACCGTCCAAATCCAGGCACGACTACCAAGCCCACTAGTCCCACTCAATTGAGACCTAGTGACTCACTCACTAATTCCTCACCATGGGAATTAGCTACCACCCCAAATGGGCCATGCTATGCATGCTAATCACCTAGCATGCAAACATCAACAACAGTCCAAAATGACTAACTCACTAATTCCTCACCATGGAAATTAGCTACCACCCTAAAGGCCACAATATGTATGCTAATCATCTAGCAATACAACATCAATAACAAAATCCACGATGGACATATGCTCACACTCTAAGCCATACAACATTCCATTCACAATTGCATACATAACATGTACATTCACAACATTATGCATACTATCAACCATTATCAACACATGTATCAAAACATCATATCATGTCAATTAATCAACCACAGTATTAGCACACTCTACTAATACCTATACTGCTCAAAATAGCGGGAATTAATCCCTATTACATCATACGCCAACATAGGCCTAACCTCAATTGTGTACATAATATTAAAAAGCCAACTTTTCCTCTCTGTAACAGTGTTAACCGGTTAACGCCCTGGGTTAACCGGTTAACGCAGGCAAAACACGCTTACTGCCCAAAACTTAACAGTGTTAACCGGTTAACGCCCTGGGTTAACCGGTTAACGCAGGCAAAACAGCACTAATTCACAATTCGCAACAGTGTTAACCGGTTAACACCCTGGGTTAACCGGTTAACGCAGACAAAACAGCAGTTCCTGCGCTAACACAAAGCAGAATGCAGAATTCTCCGCATTTTCCGCCGTTGGAGGACTTCCGGACCTCCGATTCCAATTCCGTAAAAAGCTATACGTTAGGGAAGTTACAACACACTCAATTACAGGTTCAATTCCAGTTTTTACACAACATATCCATCACAATTTTCAGCATTCAACAATCCCAATTAGGGTCAATTCAACGGTTTATCACTACCCATTACATGCTAAACCATAATACCCATTAAACGACGATAAACCCCCCTTACCTGAGTTAATCCGGCAACTTTGAGCTTCAAACTTTTCCGTTCTCCAACCCTTGCTCTCTAGCTCTTCCTCTTGCCTTTTCTCCACTTTCTGATCGTTTCTCTGAGTTTCACGTGAAACCTTATTTTCAAAAAAATGAAACTCTTTTTACTTATTCCAACTTATATATTTTTCAAATTATATTATTATTCCAATAATAATAATAATTCAATAATTCCAAAAATAATAATAATAATAATCCAATTATCTAATTAAATTAATAAATATCTTATTAACTTAATTTAAATAATTACCATATTATTATCGGGGTGTTACAAATCATACCCTATTCAATTTCACCAATTCTAACATTTTTACATCTAATTCCTACGAATTCCTTTCAATCATAATCCAATTTCGTTCATCCAAAAGTTCACAATTTCATCATGCATCATTCCAATTAGAGTCAAATCAATGGCCTATCACTACCCACTACATGTTATCCCATAATACCCATTAATCGACGATAAACCCCCCTTACCTGAGTTAATCCGGCGAATCTTTAAGCTTCAAGCTCTTCCTCTCTCCAACCCTTGTTCTCTGGTTCTCTTTTCCCTTTTTCCACTTTTCTGTCCCTTTTGCCTTTTCACGTGAAAAATAACCCTTTTTACCAAATGGGACCTTTTTTAATTCCAATAATAATAATAATAATCCAATTAATTAATTAAATTAATAAATATTATATTAATTTAAATTAAATAATTATCCTTATTTCATCGGGGTGTTACAACTCTCCCCCACTAAAAGAGTTTTCGTCCTCGAAAACATACCTCAAGCGAATAATTCCGGATAAGACTCCTTCATCTGACTCTCAAGTTCCCAAGTTACATTGCCACCTGCTGGTCCTCCCCAAGATACCTTCACCAAAGCAATCTCTTTATCCCGCAACTGCTTCAACTCTCGATCCTCAATCCTCATAGGTGATGTTTCAACAGTCAGGTTATCTCTTACCTGGACATCATCTACTTGGACCACATGCGACGGATCATGAATGTACCTCCTCAACTGAGACACATGAAAAACCTCATGCAAATTCGCAAGCGACGGCGGTAAAGCGATACGATAGACTACCTCTCCTATCCTCTCCAAAATATGATAAGGACCAATAAATCGAGGTGTCAACTTCTTCGACTTCAAAGCTCGACCAACCCCAGTTATCGGAGTAACACGAAGAAACACATGATCTCCCTCTTGAAACTCAAGTGACTTCCTCCTCTTGTCGTGATAACTCTTCTGACGACTCTGAGCAATCCTCATCTTCTCCTGAATCATCTTAATCTTTTCCGTAGTTTGTTGAACAATCTCCGGTCCAATCACAACACTCTCACCGGACTCATACCAACATAAAGGTGTCCGACATCTCCTACCATACAAAGCTTCAAACAGTGCCATACCAATGCTCGAATGAAAACTATTGTTGTAGGTAAACTCAATCAAAGGTAAATAACAATCCCAAGCACCTCCCTTTTCCAAAACACAAGCCCTCAAAAGATCCTCTAGTGACTGAATCGTCCTCTCAGTCTGACCATCAGTCTGCGGATGATATGCAGAACTCAATCTCAGCTTAGTTCCCAAAGCCTTCTGCAAACCTTCCCAGAACTTCGATGTAAATCTAGGATCTCTGTCCGAAACAATACTCGACGGAATACCATGCAAACTTACAATCTTCTCAATATACAACTCAACTAATCTCTCTAACGGATAATCCATTCTGATCGGAATAAAATGAGCCGATTTTGTCAATCTGTCAACAATTACCCAAATAGCTTCAAAATTCTTAATTGTCCTCGGTAAATCAGAAACAAAATCCATACTGATACTATCCCACTTCCACTCTGGAATAGCCAACGGCTGCATTAGCCCAGACGGCTTCTGATGCTCAATCTTTGACTTCTGACAAGTCAAACAAGAATAAACAAAACTCGCAATTTCTCTCTTCATTCCCGGCCACCAAAATAACTTTTTCAAATCATGATACATCTTCGTAGCTCCAGGATGAATACTCAGACCACTACGATGTCCTTCCTCAAGAATACTCTTCTTAAGTTCGGTAACATCCGGAATACACACCCGATTACCAAATCTCAAAAAACACTATTCTCATCAACTCTGAATTCACCACCTTGACCTTGATTCACTAGAGTCAACTTATCAACCAAAAGCATATCGGATTTCTGACCCTCTCTAATCTCGTCCAGAATACCACTCGTTAACTTCAACATTCCCAATTTAACACTATTGTGAGTACTCTCACACACCAAACTCAAGTCTCTAAACTGCTCAATTAAATCCAATTCCTTAACCATTAACATAGACATATGCAATGATTTCCGACTCAATGCATCAGCCACTACGTTTGCTTTACCCGGATGGTAATTCAAACCAAAGTCATAATCCTTCAGAAACTCTAACCATCTCCTCTGTCTCATATTCAGCTCTTTCTGATCAAACAAATACTTTAAACTTTTATGGTCACTGAAAACCTCAAATCTTGACCCGTACAAGTAATGCCTCCATAACTTCAGAACAAATACCACGGCTGCCAACTCTAAATCATGTGTCGGATAGTTCCTCTCATGAACTTTCAGTTGTCTCGAAGCATAAGCTACAACCTGCTTATTCTGCATCAAAACACCACCCAAACCCAACAATGAAGCATCACAGTAAACCTCAAATAGTTCCGACGGACTCGGTAATATCAGAATAGGAGCAGTAGTTAACCTTCTCTTTAACTCTTGGAAACCTTCTTCACATTTTGAGTCCCAAACAAACGCTTGCCCATTTCTAGTCAACATCGTCAACGGTAACGCCAACTTAGGAAATCCCTCAATGAACTTCCTATAATAACCTGCAAGTCCAAGAAAACTCCTTATCTCAGAAACTGACTTCGGAGCTTCCCACTTAGATACCGCTTCTATCTTAGAAGGATCAACAGCAACACCACCTCTTGAAATCACATGACCAAGAAAACTAACCTCCTCTAACCAAAACTCACACTTAGACAGTTTAGCAAAT
The DNA here is from genome assembly GCF_024323335.1 of Lathyrus oleraceus. NCBI lineage: Eukaryota > Viridiplantae > Streptophyta > Magnoliopsida > Fabales > Fabaceae > Lathyrus > Lathyrus oleraceus. Next base: position 55,014,800 of record NC_066579.1, read on the forward strand.
AACTTCTTTTCTCGTAGGACTCCTAAAACCACTCTCAATTGCGCAGCATGCTCTTCTTCAGATTTCGAATACACCAAAATATCGTCAATAAACACCACAACAAACTTGTCTAGATACGGATGAAAAATCCTATTCATATACTCCATAAATACTCCAGGCGCATTAGTCACACCAAAAGGCATTACAGAATATTCATAATGTCCATACCTTGTTCTGAAAGAAGTCTTCTGAATATCCTCAGTTTTCACATGTATCTGATGATAACCCGATCTCAAGTCTATTTTACTGAACACACTCGCACCAACCAACTGATCCATCAAATCATCAATCCTCGGCAAAGGATACCGATTCTTGATCGTCACTTTATTCAGTTGCCTGTAGTCCACACACAACCTCGTAGTACCTTCTTTCTTCTTAACCAACAACACTGGTGCACCCCACGGTGACACACTCGGACGAATAAATTTCTTATCCAACAGATCTTCCAACTGACTCTTCAATTCAGTTAACTTAACAGCAGACATACGGTACGGAGCAATCGATATCGGCCTAGTACCAGGTACCAAATCAATCGAGAACTCAACTTCACGCTCTGGTGGTAATTCATTCACTTCTTCAGGAAACACATCAGGGAAATCACACACCACGGCTAGATCGCAAATCACCAGTTTATCTTTAGCCTCCACGGTCGCTAACAGCATAAACAACCCTGCCCCATCTGCCACTGCCTCATTCACCTGCCTTGCTGATAGAAACAAACTCTTTCCTTCCTCACTCTCAGGAAAGATCACAGTCTTATCGAAACAATTGATAGAAACTCGGTTAAACACCAACCAGTTCATACCCAGGATAACATCAATCTGCATTAGTGGAAGACACACAAGGTCCATCCTAAAGTCTCTACCAAAAATATTCAAAGGACAATTTAAACAAACTGAAGTAGTAGTCACTGAACCCTCCGCAGGAGTATCAATCACCATACTTCCATGCATCTCAGATATCTCTAATTCAAGTTTCACAGCACAATCCAAAGATATAAAGGAATGAGTTGCACCTGTGTCAATAATAGCTACAAGAGGAAAGCCATTAATATAACACGTACCTCGGATCAAACGATCATCTGCAGAAGTCTCAGAACCCGATAAAGTAAAGACTTTGCCTCCCGACTGGTTCTCTTTCTTCGGCTTAGGACACTGTGGGCTAATATGACCCACCTCTCCACAGTTGAAACAAGTCACAGTCTTCAACCGACACTCTGCAGCCAAGTGACCACCTTTTCCACACTTGAAACACTTCTTCTCATTACTGGTACACTCATGGATACGATGTCCAGCCTGACCACATCTGAAACACTTAGCAGGGGCACTGGAGTCTCCCCCACTAGGTCTCCTCATCCCACTCTGCCTCTGGAAACCTTTTCCATCCGCATATGGTTTCCCACGATCATTCTGATTCTTGCCTTTCCTATCAACCCTTTGCTGATAGCTCTCTGCTCTAGCCTTGGTATCCTGTTCAAAAATCCTGCAACAGTCAACCAAATCAGAAAACACTCTAATCCGCTGATACCCAATAGCCTGCTTGATCTCGGGACGTAACCCGTTCTCAAACTTCACACATTTTGAAAATTCCCCAGTAGCCTCGTTATAGGGAGTGTAATACTTCGACAGCTCTGTGAACTTAGCAGCATACTCAGTAACAGACCGGTTGCCCTGTTTCAATTCCAAGAACTCTATCTCTTTCTTTCCTCTGACATCCTCTGGAAAGTACTTCCTCAGGAATCTCTCTCTGAACACCGCCCAAGTGATCTCAGTATTCCCAGCAGTTTCCAACTCAGTGCGGGTAGCAACCCACCAATCATCTGCTTCCTCTGACAGCATATGTGTACCGAACCTGACCTTCTGGTTTTCGGCACACTCAGTCACTCGGAAGATCCTCTCGATCTCCTTCAACCACTTCTGAGCACCATCTGGATCGTATGCTCCCTTGAACATTGGAGGATTGTTCTTCTGGAACTCACTCAGTTGGCGAGCAGCTCCCATTCCCACAACATTCGGATTCCCTCCAAGTACTCCAGCTAGCATACCCAGAGCCTCAGCAATCGCAACATCGTCTCTACCTCTTCCAGCCATCTCTATTATGAAAACCCAACAAGCTAAAACAATAAGTACTGATAGGGTTACACAACACCTATCCCGTACAGGGGAACAGAATAATTACGACTCGACTCGACCAACCAGGCTCTGATACCACTAATGTAACACCCTTCTAAAATACCCCAAATATTTAATTAAAATAACAATATATCAATCAGAGTAAAGGTGCAATTAAGGGTGTCACACAATCACTTCACACCGTTTTCCAAAATAACTGTCATGCTCTTTTATTAATTCAAAACATAAAGCATTTGCACAATACGCAGCGGATAGAAATTAACAACAACATGCAAACCATGTAACACATTACATGTAAAATTATCCAACAAGGTAAAACATCCCGTCCCGATGTTACATCTATCAGAGCATGACCCACTAAGGAACTACACTAGACTCCAAGGACTAGCGTCTACTCAATCACTGCTCGTTACCTGAAAAATAGTTGTAAGGGTGAGTTCCTCAATCGATATAATAAGCATTATAAAATATCATGAAATGTTAAGTAAATTAACACATTTCATCACCCTAATCATAACACATATTCAGTAACGGCAATATCAACTCATAAATATCATCATCATCATACTCAACTCAACACAACCATAAAGCACACGTATAATATTGGAATACATCCATTCATATTATACGCCATACATACATACATTATGCAATGAGACTCCATGCATGCGGTACAGACTATTCGTGAACATATAGTTCAACCTCACCGATCAAATCCAGATACGGCTACCAAGCTCACTAGTCCCACTCATTTGAGACCTAGTGACTCACTCACTAATTCCTCACCATGGGAATTAGCTACCACCCCAAGGGCTATGATATGCACGCTAATCACCTAGCATGCAAACATCTACAACAATCCACAATACTAACTCACTAATTCCTCACCATGGGAATTAGCTACCACCATAAAGGCCACAATATGCAAGCTAAATCACTTAGTCATGCAAACATCAACAATCATCCACAATGGACATATGCTCACACTCTAAGCCATAACAGTCCATTCATAATTTCATACATGATAGATACATTCACAACATTATGCATACCATCATACATCATCAACATATTCACCACATACTCATATCATGTCATACTACATAATCAATCACAGCATTAGCACACTCTACTAATACCTATACTACTCAAAACAACGGAAAATGATCCCTACTCTATCATACATCAGCTAAATTACATTACTCAGCTGAACAACCAAAAACTGCACAACAACAGCACAGAAAACCACAATCCTGCCCATACGCGTACCATCTATCTCATACGCGTATGCTACGCGTACCACTTCCCCATACGCGTACCAGCAGAGACCAAACCACGTTCAAAACATCATCTTCCTCATCCATACGCGTATTGCCTAGTGCCATACGCGTACCAGACCATCTCATACGCATATTGCCTAGTGCCATACGCGTATGACCAGAAACCAGATTTCCAGATCTGCTATGGTTTTCTCTACCACGAGATTCCTCAGATCCAACCTCCCACAGTCAAATTTTACATAGTAATCGTTCATATCATCTAACACGAATCATACCCTATTCAATTTCACCAATTCTAACATTTTTACATCTAATTCCTACGAATTCCTTTCAATCATAATCCAATTTCGTTCATCCAAAAGTTCACAATTTCATCATGCATCATTCCAATTAGAGTCAAATCAATGGCCTATCACTACCCACTACATGTTATCCCATAATACCCATTAATCGACGATAAACCCCCCTTACCTGAGTTAATCCGGCGAATCTTTAAGCTTCAAGCTCTTCCTCTCTCCAACCCTTGTTCTCTGGTTCTCTTTTCCCTTTTTCCACTTTTCTGTCCCTTTTGCCTTTTCACGTGAAAAATAACCCTTTTTACCAAATGGGACCTTTTTTAATTCCAATAATAATAATAATAATCCAATTAATTAATTAAATTAATAAATATTATATTAATTTAAATTAAATAATTATCCTTATTTCATCGGGGTGTTACATAACCACCCAAATGGATTTGGGCCTTCAGAAATCGCAGCAAGCTTCTCCTTTGCTGTTACAGAGCTGGCAGAATTCTTCTGCTACAATCAAGGTCTTTAATCTTTTATTTCCTAAAAGATCTCCTTATTTAGAAATTGTATATTCACCAAATATTCTGATTGAGTCTTCAAGATCTCCACATAGAAGTTAGGATATTCACCAAATATCCTAATTAATCCCAGAATATTAAATCAGTTAACACATACCAGAATTAACTAATTCAGTTTTATACACATGTGAGATGTCACAGACACGATGTTGTGACATCTTACATGACATGTTGGTCCAGATGTTGAACTTCTTCAACCCAACATATTAAAACAACAGAGGTGATTACATTATTTGTTTTACAAAATTAATGCCAATCTTAAGGTACTAACAATCTCCCCCTTTGGCAAATTTTAGCTAAAACAAATAACCCAATATGGGTCTGCACTTCCTCTTTGTCATTGACAACCCCATTACCAACACCACTGTTGGTGTACATGAGGAAGAAGATGTACAAGGATCAGCTCCATCACAACCCTTCCCCTCAACAGTAGGGCTTCCTGAAGAATATGTAATGCTGAGTACATAGATAATGTAACTCAGATCACAAAACACAACTGCCTTCTTAACTCAGATCACAAGACACAACTGATATACCCAGTTAGTGACTTTTGTGTCTGAACCCATCTTCTCCTTGCTACCAGATATTGCTTGCTTCTGGTGCATCCTCAGGACAATGTTTCTCTCCCCCTTTTTAGCTAAACATTTATAAATGACACCTTCACAAAACCAGATCCAGGAGCAGTATGCCCAGATCTTAACAAACCCCATGGTTTAGAGGGAATGAAATGTCGCTCTTGTGAGAAGAGGAGTGCTGATACATCCTTTAAATAGGCCAGACCATGCTTAGGAATTAACGGTAGAAGTAAATACTTGGTCAAGATCCATAAATATATGCTTTAGGAATTAACGGTAAGAGTAAATACTTGGTCAAGATCCATAAATATTTGCTAAGAATCAGTCAGAGAATCACCACCAATATCCCAGACTATCTTTGAATACTTTTTACAGCTCTTGACTGTTTCCAGAAACAACAGTTCCAAGACTATTCCATAAATGCTGTCAGACACGTTGCAAGCTATGTCTTAACATTTGACACTGCTTTTGTCTGCATTCTTCATATATTCTCCCTATCACCATTTCCTAAAACCACTTTCTCACCTCCAATGGTAGCTTGACATCTAGCACCACACATCCACATTTCCTTATATAACTTCCAGCAGGTACATAAGATATCTTATGTTAAGACATCACATATGACATCTTATGAACATTCTGTCCTTTTTGTTCACAAGGAAAACTATCAGCAGTTAAACAACTTAACAGTAGTTTAATCAGCAGCAGAAGCAAAACAATTACTAGCTATGACTACTAGTAATACACACACGCACAAGGGTACTTCTCCTCCCCCTAAATCTGTGCAACAACAACAGAATTACTAGTTATGGATGCAACTAGTAAGACACACAAAATATCCAAGGAAATGTCATGACATCCGGTCAGATATTCTTCTGCTCACTCAGCCTTGACACACACCACAACATCCCACTAACTAACAAGGTTCCATACCTTGTTATCTGAGAACACATAGACCACAAGCTTGATGATTACTTGCAGTGCAAAGACAGAACTCCCCCTGTCATGAACAACCAACTCTCCTCTTGAAACATGGAGATCACACATGAACATATCCAACACCCCAAAGTTGGACCTTCACAAACTCCCTGATTCAAAGAGAACCCAGACCACTTGATGAATGGAAAACATAAGACGCATCTTCATGTCTTCAAGAGCACACCCTCTGTTCAACCATCTTGGCTGAACACATCCATACTCTGTGTCAATCTCTCTTCTAACCAGAACAGAAAACTACTTCACAAAATGTTCTAACATGAGTTAGGACATCCTTCACAACATAACACCATCTGATAATCTTCAGATATCACTGAGTCATTAACTTGATCCACAAGAAACCAGACACAAATTGGGACATATACATTCTCATCCCATTACAAGAGATAGTCTTCCATATATAGCTCAAAACTCCTTCCACAAGCTCCAAGAGATGAATAGAAAACACCTTCTTTTGTCTTCAACTTACTACTTTTCTGCTCAAAAGTAACTTGTCTCAGACTATCCTCAAGAATAATCAGTTGCCATATGTAGATTATCTTGATGCTTCGAACTCACTTCTGAGATAGACCAAATGCCACTGGTTGATTACCTCCTTCATGAATCTTCATATGAAAAAAGTCAAATGCCATTCTTTGACCTCTCCACGTTTATCAAACTTCTCCCAAAGATATTCTGACCTTCCAAGTGAGACTTGAACTTCAAGCTACATGTTGAACAAAACTTATATTTTCTAAGACATGAACATGTAACATCCTCTCCATCCAGCAACTCCAAAGAACTGCAACGAGAACGATCTTTTTGAAGTATCCAATCTACAACCCTGTAGACCCTTCTATCTCAAGTTGATGTGCCACTTCACCAACTAAGATTCTGATGTTGAACCAAATGTCACAACATTGTGTTTTAACATCTAGCTGTTGAATTCAACTCCTTCTTCTGCCACTTGAAAGAACTTCCTCCCTTCACAGAACAAGAGTTCAATGTTCTCATAGACTTGATTGTGGAACCAAGTTTGAGTAAACATCCTCCATCCTGCAGGTTTGCAGTTAAGTCATCCAAGCTCACACCTTGATGAATCCCTGCTTCTTCTCCAAAGACATCAGACACTCTGATGCATGAGTCTTCAGAAGGACCAGTTAGAAATTATCCCTTCAGCTATACCAAGGATTCCACTTCCTAAAGCAAGGCTGTTTCCATGATGTCAAGACTGCTGCCACTTGTTCTTGACTCCACAGTGTGCATTAGCTAATGCACTTCCTTACCTAGATCAGAAGTGAACTGATCCAAGTAACCACCATCAGGACTATGATGTTTTCTTCTTCTTGTATACACCAAGGCTGAACATGTTTCTTGTCAGGAAACCTTTTCAGAGATCATATGCTTTTGCTGCCACCAAAGTGATAGATCATAAACCAATGTACTATCCTTCCTGTGATTCTGCACAGGATCTTGAAGACGAGATGTTCCAACATATTTTAAAAACATCAGTTATCTTGAGCTCCAAGGATAATCAATTAAATCCTTGTACTTGGCACAAGTAGACATTGATCTTAAATCCTTTCCCAATTTTCCTTTCAGATACTTCCACCATAAGAATACTTTGAGAATACTCTTCTTATGTCAACATCTTCTGCTTGCAAGCACCTCAACAGTTTTGAGAATCTTTTCAGATTAGATTCACCCTTAGGAAAGAGAGGGATGAATCCTACCTTGCAAATGTGTCACACAACAACCAGAACCCATGTGACACAGGTCAACAGCCAACCAGACCCTAGACTGATCAAACGCGAAGAGGTTAACCAAAACTCCCCCTCAAATTAACAATCATGGAAACTTCACACCAATATCCATGCATTATACACAAATGTCTCAACATGACATACACCATCCCTACAAGTGGCAACTAGCTCTATGAGTTATACCTATACATACTCCAATCACACCAATCAGACTCCAGCTGACCATAAGTACTAGTGAAAGAAAACAACACCAGTCAATAGTAGATATGCATTGCCAGAGCATACTACCTCAACCAATCCTCTGAATCTTCATATTCTCACTCCTTGAAAGAACTGCCACTTCTGAGCGTGATGTTTGAATAACAAGATTCATGGTCCCAATCCTCTTAAATGAAATAGCAATCAGGTTACCCCATTATTGACTTCTAACATCCAGGGGACTTGTCTTCCACCACAACATAGTACTTCAGGGAACAACTATCCAATCCTGATCAATCCATAGGAATAAGACAAACAGCAGGAAGTTGCACAATGTCACATCTCAACCAGCTCCACTTCTAGAGATCAGACGTCTAAAAATGACCTTCTTGAGCGCACACACAGTTGACCCTACCCTTGTCAACTTAGCACACACAGATGTCTCCTCTTCCAGGTCAGGAGTAGGTTCCAAACAGAAGTATCCCTTTGTTTGACACCTAAAAACATCTGCTCTTCAACCAGTAGCTGCATACTTGTTGAACAACATGTTCTAACATCACATAGAACATTAGTTCCACCTCCTTGGAACAAACCAATGATTCAACAAAACCATGAATTTAGCATTCAAAATGAAGATTTCCCTTCATTACCAGGATTCAAAGGTTACTGTTGTTTGGCTAAGATATGTGTCATTCATTTTTTTGTTGCAATATTGGTGGATCTATTATGCAATTATATTGTATAACCATCTTCAGTTTTGAAGTTTTTAAAGTTTCTTTTTTGAGAAATCAATCGTAGAATGAACTTTATGATTTCTTTTTGAAGGTCTTTTAGACCTTCAACGCTTGGCTTTATTACTCTTTGTTTTATTCTCACGTTGCTCTTGATAGGTTATTATAGGGATACGCTCTTGATAGGTTATTACATGCATATGCTACTGGTTGTGTCAAGCATCTGTACCGTATGTTATAAATTTAATGAAGATGCCTTAATGTCACTAAATGTTGCCAAGCAACCTAATTCTTAGGTTTGCGCTGATGAATCTTTGATTGTTATGATGGAAATGACAACTTTGTTACTTGAATGTAAGTTGCTCAAGTTTTTTCCAGGGATGTTTATGACCATATCATGTGTACAGGTGTTAGTGCAGATTATGATATGGATATGCACCAGAAAGAACAACTTCATGACAATGCTATGCCAATGATGCAATCTCAGCATTTCTCTGTGAGTAAAATGTTATAAAAATCGAGAAGTCATTTTATATATAGGTCAGAACTCTCATTTTCAACTTTTCATGCTTTCGATCAGCAGATGGGGAGGTCTGCTGGTTTCAGCTTGGGGGGAACATATTCATCCCATCGTCCCCAACCGCAACAGCATAATCCTTCAGTCAGCAGTGGCAGTGTCTCGTTCTCATCGGTAAATAACCAGGATCTTCTCCATCAACATGGATCAGATGTTTTAGGGCCGAGAAGTTATTGAATCATCTGCAAGGCAACTTCTATCTCAGCTGATTGAGTTGAGCGAGGCATCTCCTGCTCCTCCTCCTGTTCCTGCTCAGTCAAAGTCCACTTCAAAGGATACCGTGGCAAAAAGTAAACCTCTAAGTTTTAGGGCTGATATGATGTCTAAACACGTTGAGATGAAGAAAGGCGACTGGACGTGTCCAAAGTGAGTTATATTAGTTTATGCAGATATATTCATAGCATGTGTAATAATTTCTGCATGTTCAATGTGCATTTTCACATAGGATTTGAAAGACATTGTTAAAATACAGAGCTAAAGTTTTCATCAGCCATTTGTCCTCAGAAATTAAGCAAGTGGTCTATCATCTACCAATTGCAACTTTTACTAATAGCAACTAGATATTAAATTATCTCTTTTAAAATTTGCGGTGGAAATTATTACCTTTTGTTTTTGTTAAGTAAAGTTCATTTCTCTGTATTAAATTAATGTAGTCTTTCATATTTGGCTGATGGATGGGTGGATTTGTTTTATATAACTTGTCAAAAATACACCTGGCTTTGTCCCGAAAGTGCAGCTGGTATGGTAAAAGGCTGCAGCGACAATTGATATGCTGAGGTGCGGGTTCAAACCCACAATATCCCTCTTCTCTGTGACTAGCGTGTGTGTGCGTGTGAGTTTCGTCAGTAGGCTTTTTGACCCAAAAAGATTTACTTGCTTCTTCCTTGTAATGAATACCAATCGTTATACTTTCCACAATTATTCCCGTGTTAATAAAAGTGTTCTATGTCTCTTGGCATATATAATTAGATGTTAGCATTGAATGATTTATTCCTAAGAGTCGGTTCTTTTACCCCCTTAAATTTTCTGCAGATGCAATTTTATGAACTTCGCCAGGAATATGAAATGCTTAAATTGTGAGGAAGATAGGCCAAATAGTATTGACCCTCCTGCGATTGAAATGAAGGAAGGAGATTGGACCTGTTCTGAGTAAGTGCTCTGTTTGCTTACTAGCTTTTTCTCATAAGGCATTGTAAACTCATACATGTGAATGCCATCTTCCTTTCAAAAGTCATCTGATGCCAGTTAATAGTAATACAATTATATATATGAAGTGCCTTTTGGCCTCTTCTATGAATTTTTGTCTCACAAGCTTTCTTTTCTATATGCAATTATGCATGTCAAACTGACTTGAATCTTAACTGCAAATAACTTCTTTTCTTATTTTCCCCCCTATGTTGTCCATATTCCCATTGTCTTCAAATACTTGTGTTCAGTTTTCTTGTTTTTGGTGTCTTCCGTATGTTGAATTGCTGACTGCTCTTTGCTTTTTCTACAGATGCAGTTTTTAAAATTTTTCCAGAAACATAAAGTGTCTAAAATGCCAAGCAGAGGGGCCCAAGAGGGCCAATAGACTCAATATGAATGAGGTTCAAATGAAAAAGGGAGACTGGACATGCCCACAGTAAGTTTCCTATTTTCTCTTACAAGGAAAATTCCCGTTGACATATTTTTGGTTTTGTATGATGGTGGATAGCAAACTAATCAATTTTTCTAATTACTGATAAATTTAAATACTGATAGATAACTTTGACACGTTAACCTGGTAGTTGTTTTTTGACCGGTCTCAAAATTCTGTTACTTACCATCTCTTTCCATCAATAATTTCTTTCATTTTTCACACGATGTCTCTTTTTCACCAAATTTTTAGTTTCTAGGGGAAACGAGGCAAACCTGTTAAAGTAACCTTTCTTTCTTGGTTGGGCTCTTATTAAAGCCTAATCCAGTCAGCCAAAAGTGGAAGACTTGTGAAGTACAATTTAAATTGTTGATTGCTTGCAACTACTTTGCCTTGCCCTGACTTTTTGGGGCTTTCTTCTACTGAAGTATCTTTCTACTCCTCTGTTCAAAATTCATTTCTTAAAAAATTCCATTCAGCTTGCCATCTGTTTTTCATCTTGTTCTTTTGCCGGTGTATTTACATTCAGCTGGATAGCTGCATTTTGCACTACGACTTGGCTATTAATTTATGAAGTGCTCAAGTCCCACATCGAGTAGTATAGGATGTTTGGTGTAGTGTTGTTAAATATCCGGTATAGCGCCGGTGTACCGGTATTGCATTTTGGAATTTCGGCTATCCGATACGAAAGTCGACATTGCATTTCAACTCCTCTATGCTCAAAATATCGGCACTTTTCCCGGTATACCGGTATAGCCACTATGTATTAATATCGGAATTGGTTAATCTTGGAAACTTTAGTAACCTCTTTTTCCTTTAAAATTTGGGTTGGGTATAACTCATTTCTATAATATCGGCTTGTAAGGTGAGAATTGTCGGTTGCAATGAAGACAAGTCAAATGCTGCAATTTAGGCGACTAGGGGCAGATCATAATGAAGACGGAAATTCCAACACCTTTATTTTTACTGCATTTCATGTAGGCTATCATCATTATCATCGTATACATCAGGATTCTACCTGCTAATGTTATCACTTCTACCACTATGCTATCACAATAGTTTATAGATCCTTTGTGACTCTTCAATTATTTTGTTGCTAAAACTGTTAAACGGTTCTTATGCATAGACATCTTTGAGCTTTAGCTAAAATAAGCTACAGCTTTGTTATGAGCAAGAGCCAAATTTATATTCCATCATGATGATTAATAACAACCTAGCATTTCTCTGCATATGGTATATAATCAAAATTTGCACATTGACTTTTAATAGTTAAAGGGTTTTCCTGTGTATGTAGGTGCGGGTTCATGAACTATGCGAGTAATGTCAAGTGTTTGAAGTGTCCTGAGCCAAGGCCCAAGAAAAATTCTGGGGATTGGAATTGTCCTAAGTAAGGATTTCTCTTGCTACCATCATACAAACTTCTTGTTTTGTATGCTAGGTTACCTAATTTCTTCCATTAAGCCATCAAAACTTTGATGTTTGCTATTTCAAGTCTTTTTTATTTTTACATAAAATTTTCTATGTATGCAGGTGTGATTTCTTGAATTTTGCGACTAAAGGAAAGTGTTTTCGTTGTGAAGAGTCAAATCCAAATTCCAAGCAATATCCTGGAGATTGGAGCTGTCCAAAGTAAGTCCATTGATTTTCTTCCTCTACCCAAGCTTATTGCATTAAAAAAAATTAATTTCATTTTATGTATTGCTTTATGCAGATGTGATTTCTACAATTATGCAAGAAACACGAAATGCTTGAAGTGCAATATTAAACAACCTAAAGAACAACCAAACAATGAGAATGAAGAGCATATTTGGAGGAGACGAAACTGATTAAAAAAAAACACCAGGCTTAATTTTGTTGAGGTCATATTGTGTTATTTGGTTGTAAAATTATTTGTTACAGATGTATACGTGTCCAATTTTCTTTCTCATACTTTTCATTAATGTTGATCTAATAACTTCTTCACCTTTGAAAGTATCACTTCACCATTGCGGCGTGTTTGTTTGATGAGAGTTTGTGAAGGGATAATTTGCAGTAAAAGAAGTTGTGGCTAGATGGTTACGCTAATTTGTTGAATTTTTTACAAAAATAACCCACTTTTTAAAGGAAATTCCCAAAATACTTTTGGTTTCAAAAAAATTTCAAAACTACCCCATTTTTAGGAGGAGTCGCCAATTGAATTGGAGACTCCTCTTAAAAATTGAATGGAGGCGCCAATTGGATTGATTAGGATAGGTGCCCTAACCAATCCAATTGGCATCCCTGTATAGGACTTAAGAGGAGACGCCAATTCAATTGGAACCTCAGTGTAAAATGCAACTTTTGTGTTATAAATAGATGCGTTGTGTGAGTAATTGTTCCACATCTCAAATAATCATTTGGTAATCATGTTTGGTGTTCGTCGCCGATACGGAAAGGTGATTTATGCGAGAGACAAACCTCAGATGATGATACTGTTTTGGAACATTACTACGTTCGATCAACTAAAGAGGGAGTTGGTTCGTTGGTTAGATGGGAAAATACCAGAAGAGGAAAAAATTAGAAGTATTGAGAGACTTGATAGTCTCTTTGGTTGGCTGCGAATAAAGGCTGATAAGGATGTTAGGGAAATAATGTTTGGTTGAGATGACATCAATTTGATTGTTGTAACCAGTTAGAAATATTTCTGTTTTCAAATAGCTTATTTTGTACTGATGTTTATTGTGAACCTCGTTGTAATAAAAACTTAATGATATATAATGATTGAAGGTTACATAAATACAATGTTACAAAAAGCTTAAGACCTAGATGATGTTCCTCGATTGGGACAATTGTTCTTGTTGTGTCCTGTCTGATGACAGATACTACATAATCTTATCATTTTATTTGTGGAATTCATCTCTATTCTGATACGTGTGCTATTTGACCTTCCTTTTTTCTTTCTACGCATCTCGTCATTGTGCCAAACAATATCACCTTCATATGGAGGCCAGTAATCCTCCATTGGTAGTACCGAGAAGCTTTGATTATATACATTCATGAGGATATCGGCCTTATACACATCAGATAAATAGCTGTAAGCATCTTGACGAGTATAAGCGCATGCTGCAATGACATGGGAGCAAGGTATGCGGAAGACCTGGAATTTTTCACAATCGCACCAACTTCTGTTTAGTCTAACAATGTAGGCTAAATTTGGTCTTCCCTCGTTGTGGTCCATTGTTTCTTGGACGCTAAAATTTTGCATATGACGGTCAAAGACTGTTACAGCGTGTGTGCTAACTTTGATGCTCTCCTCTTTCATGACCTTCATGCAACACTCACTGAATACTTGCCCGGACATTAACACCGCACTCCATCTTTCACCTCTGGTTGCGAACGTAGAAACCAATCTATAATAGGTTGATCTTACCAAGGCGGTTATCGACAGATTTCGAATTCCTTTGAATACCCCGTTCATGCATTCCACAAGGTTTGTTGTCATGTGGCCCCATCGACAACCTCTGTCAAATGCTCTTGTCCACTGCTCTACTAGTATGTTATTTAGCCATCTCCCTGCGTCTTCATTAGACAATCTAATTTCATCACGATAATATTGAAATGGCGGCTGAGTTAGAGCATACCCAACATTCACCACCTTCTTGCGAAGATTCTTATCTTTTATAGCACGCATGAAGTTTTGTGCAATGTGTCTGATGCAATAGACATGGATAGAAGGAGGGTTATGCCATATGTTGTCATGGTTGTTGTAGGCACTCTCAATGGCAACATGTCTATCAGAAATCAAATAGAGATTGGCTTGTGGAGCCACATGCGTTCTGAGATGTCGAAGAAAGAAACCCCATCCACCAGTCGTTTCACCTTCAACAACAGCAAAGGCAATGGGAAATACATTGTTGTTGCCGTCTTGTGCAACCGCCATGAGCAAAGTACCCTTGTATTTTCCGTATAACCAAGTGCCATCAATTTGAATAATAGGTTTATAGAATGCGAAACCTTTGATGCACGGGTCAAATGCCCAAAAGAGACGGTGAAAGATTCTATTACCTGTAGCACATGTTCCGTCTGGCATCATCGCTGGCAATGTCTCCATAATTGTCACAGTTCTTGGGACATATGTTTTTAATGCCCATAAAAACCGTGGCAATTCCTTGTATGAATCCTCCCAGTTGCCGAAAACTTGTTCAACAGCCTTTGTCCTCGCAATCCAGATTTTCTTGTAAGATGGAGTATAATTATATGTTGTTCTGATATGGGATATAATTATAATCACCTTCACTGATTGGTCTTTATTAACCAACGAAAGAATGTCTTGACATATCAACGTTGCGCTTAGTTTACGGTGATCTTGTTCAACGTTAATTGCAATGCAACTGTGAGGTGGGTCTATTGAAGCGATCTCCCAAGAGTCGTTTTTCTTCTTGTAAGACGCAGCCAAACGAAACTTACAAAGCATGTTACGACATTCGATAATATACCTTCTAGAATCAGTGCGTTTCACTGTAAAATCAGCAGAGTTGTTCATGTGGAATTTTTTGATAGCCAGAACATATTCTTCTTTGGTACGAAACATGTCTCCCACCTTTAATTCGCCTTCTGATCTCGGATACAGATTATAGAAAACACTGCTGGATGTTTCATCGTCGTGCATATCCATATTTGTCATATGTTGAGGCGGATTGTAGACATGACTAGGAGGTATTGGTGGTGGTTGATCATCATCTTCATCGTCGTTGTTCAACATGTGATCAACCTGTATCTTGGTCTCCTCTTCTTCTTCATCAACGACGTCCACTTCTGCTTCTGCTTCTGGATTGACGACATCTGACCATTGTGGATCAAATTCACCAGATTCATCCTGACTGGTTAGTTGAGACTGTTGAGATGGTATACATGGTTGAAGAGTAATGTACAACTCAATACAGTTGCAACCTGAATGTTCATGACTAACAAACATGTATTCAACATCTTCATCGTCTCGTACCTTAAGGGGGAAATACTTGCATTGACTATTCTAAAAAAATATTGGATTTTGATATGTGATCTTTGACACAATACCCGATCCTATACAGGATTGTATTCTTTTTTTCAAATGCAAGAAGGTTGCATTTCTCTTGATCGTGAGTCTAATGGTATCGGTGTTTCGAAAACAAAAACCATATAGCTCAGACTCGTATGTTTCACCGTTGTAGTGAACGTTGACACTGTATAATGATGAAGATGACATTGTGCAGATGAAAACTATTTTCTTACTGTAGATGAATGTGAGTGAAGTGTCTTGGATGTTGATAGTAAGACACTTAAATAGAGGAGTGAAGTGTCTCACATGCTAGCTAGTTCGAAGTGACGTGTCGCACATGCAAGCTACTCCGAAGTGACGTGTCGCATATGCAAGCTACTCCGAAATGATGTGTCAACCATGCAAGCTACTAAGAAGTGACATGTTCAGCATGCAAGAGAGATGACAGCCACGTGTCAGACATGCAGACACACACTCCAAATGAATTGGCACCCCTACTCATTCCTTGCACATGGGCGCCAATTTAAGCGGAGACACCTTGTCAAAGCATGCATTCAGACCTCGAAACCAAGCAATCAGACCTAGGTCTTGCATGCATATCCCTATGGAGGCGCCAATTTGAATGGCGACCCCTCTTAAAGGTTGTACATGATCACCAATTCAAGTGGAGGCACCATGCAAGCATAATTTTTCATGCTCCCATCCATTTGCCTATAAATACATCCACTCCATCAACACTTCTTCCACACCATCACTCTCACTACTTCTTCTACAATACTTCTTCTACAATTTCATCTGCAACAACTTTTTGTAGTTTCATCTACACCAACCCCCCGACAAAATGTCTATCCTCACAATGGGCGAATCACATAGAGGAACGGTTGCAAACATCGCAACATATGTAAGTTTTTTCTTTTGTTAACTTTTTATCTTTCATCTTCACCAACCCCCTTTTATTTTAACATACCAACTTAGTCAAGTTTTTTGTTCTTTCTTTTATAGGATGTGTCAAGGTTCCGAACTCGGGTCCACGAATATGTTCATATGGACCCGATGATTCAACCTTATGTTGAACTCACCGGTTTTGGTCATATAAGCAAGATTTTGTCTTGGTCCGTAGATAACAAATTCATTCTAGATTTATGCGAAAGATGGAGACCAGAGACACACACATTTTGGTTCCCAACCGGTGAGTGTACCGTGACGTTAGAAGACGTCTACATGCTTTTGGGACTGCCCATTGAAGGTAAGACTGTTAATGGTAAAACCAACTATGCGAATTCAATTTGCATTGATCTCTTGGAGACTGATTTGTTAGATGATAACGCAAGAGGTCAAGGTATATTACTTTCACGCCTTAAGTCGTACTATAATAGTTTATACTTAGATGAGCATTTTACCGAAGATGCTCGAATAATAAAAACTAGGTGTTACATTATGCTGTTAATTGGCTCGTTTTTATTTCCCGAAGGTAGTGGTTCTAGCATGCATATCATGTATTTACCTTTACTTAGACATGTAGATAGAATAGGAAGTTACAGTTGGGGATCTGCTTGTCTAGCCTATCTCTATAGTTCCTTATGCAAAAACTCACACAAAGACACATCTACATTTTCTGGATGTATTGTTTTGCTACAAGCATGAGGTTGGTCAAGACTACCGTCCCTAGCACCCGTCAACAACAACCCTTTCACATTTTCGTACGGCGGTACACCATCGATGCATACTGAAGACTATGCTGACTACCTCAACAGACCTTCTCTTGTAGTTGGTAGTAACGCTCCTGACCCCTCAGATGCTCAAACACCGGTACCGAATCATCAACGTGGGTTAGGGCCACGGGTTAGGGTAGCTAGAGGATGTGGGACCGAAGGTCGGTTAGGTGATCCCGGTCATCACCATTAGGTTTCTTTGTGTAAACGACAATTTTTATTAATATCAATTGGTTCTATATCAAATTTATCTATCACGTATACCATTTACAAAAAAAAATTGCATTTTACACTGAGGCTCCACTTGAATTGACGCCTCCTCTTAAGTCCTACACAGGGGCGCCAATTGGTGCCCTAGCCAATCCAATTGGCGCCTCCATTCAATCCAATTGGCACCTCCATTCAATCCAATTGGCGCCTCCATTCAATTTTTAAGAGGAGTCTCCAATTCAATTGGCGACTCCTCTTAAAAGTGGGGTAGTTTGAGAATTTTTTTGAAATCAATGGTATTTTGGGAATTTCCTTAAAAAAGTGGATTATTTTTATAAAAAATTCTAATTTGTTTTGTATTTGATATTTGTTAATTTATAATAACATGGGAGAAAAGGTTGTGGAGAGGGTTATCCTACTTTGTTCGGTATTTTATCCATAATTTGAGTTAAAAGACAAGTAAAATTTTATAACAAACTACTGTATCACGAGAGATCAAACTCTTGTATTGAAGATTGTCAAATTCGAGAGTTTATAGATTTGATTCATTGACTCAATTCAACTTGTTGCAAGTTTATCTAATATTGAACTGCAAAAGCTCAGTGATAAACAAACACACGATGATAGACCAAGAATTCCTCTCTAGCAATTGCTTGAGCTCCTAAGCATTTTTTTACTGGCTAAAAGTAACGAGTTGAGAGGAATGTACTTCTTCACAACAACCGTCATAACAATTTAAAAAAAAAAGAGCTTAAATTAGAGAAACCAAATAGCTTATTTATTAAGCATCAGAATCTGAAATAACAATTGAAAAATCAATCTTCAAACATAAATTATCAAGAGAGAATTATGAGTTTGAAAGCAGCCGTGCATAATTCAAAATAGATTACAAAATATTTTTCAAAAAGACTTTAAGAATTTCTTAATACACTTCATATGTTACTTATGCACCATTCGAAAATATAAAAATGTCATTTAAATTTTAGAGATGCATATCCGAACGCATCATGCACCAAATCTATGGTGCACCAACTGAATATATATTAAAATAAATTTCGGAAATACATCTCTCTAGATATTTTCAACAAATATAATGATAGTTGATTAGTTCAGTGGATATTTAGTAGATGCATTTTTGAAAATTTGGGACGGGATTTCGAAATTTGCTGTCATCTTTGCATGTCAGATACCGAATGAGAAGTGATACAAGAGAGATTTTTGAAAGTTGATGACAACATGAAACTCCACATCAAAGAACAATTGAGGAATATTGTTTATC
Source organism: Lathyrus oleraceus (assembly GCF_024323335.1). Lineage (NCBI taxonomy): Eukaryota > Viridiplantae > Streptophyta > Magnoliopsida > Fabales > Fabaceae > Lathyrus > Lathyrus oleraceus. The sequence goes on from NC_066579.1 coordinate 55,033,753, forward strand.
CGGGAATCACTGACTTGAAACCACCCTCTCAACCGGTAAAAACAAAAGGTGCTCTGAAGAAGTTCAAGCCTACACCGAGTGACAATTCAACGATGCAGTCTCCTTCATATTTTGAATATGTAGATAGTTTTTCCGGATTCACAAACTCCAAAATCTCAAAAAAGTGTTTTCAAAGGAGCTCGCATTAGCAAACCACCTCCTACGCCGCCTCCACCAAAGATTCCATTCATTGACAAGATACCGGTTTTTATGCACAAATACATTAAGTGGATCATCAATGTTAAGGAAGATGGTAATTGCGGTTATCGAGCTGTCTCGACTTTACTCGATAAAGGAGAAGATAATCATACACTTGTCCGCCATCAACTTATCCAAGAGTGGAGGACTCATAAAGAATCATACACACGACTGTACGGAAAGAAAAAAAGTTTCGATGAAGTCTATGAGTCTCTTGTTCCTTGCCTTAGTGGATCGGCACCGAAGGCAAAATGAACGCGCTTTCCTGAAATAGGTCACCTCATTGCATGTGTCTGATAAAGTGTGTGTCGATCTTACACGATACGATTTTTCGAAAATCTTTCTCCCATTGCGTACCGTCCACCTCAAAATTCAAATGATCGTATTATGTGTATTTGATGACTTTCAGAATCATGACATTTTGTTCAAGTTTACTTGAAACTGGAATGCCCTATACCACTTACATCATCGGAATGGACCGCTCATTCAACAACAAAAGCTGAGACTATGCCAGACCATTTTATGAAAAGGATGCAAGAGTTTGAGAAATTAAGCAACATTGAAAGAGAATTAAATGCACAAAAATCAAACGCGGTACCACCCATAGATTTAACCGACGATAAATATTTTGATTCGTTTTAATTTCCCGTTTAGCCAGAATAATGAGTGTATGTAATTGTGTCTCAATATTAATGAAGCGTAATATATTCAATTTCTTAATGTTTTAATATATTTTTTTATCTTTCCCATAACATTTTTTCTTTTGTCAAGAAAAAAGTCTTCAATTAAGTTATGTATTCAAAAATTCTATTTTCTGTCTGTTTAGGAGATATATCTCCGGAACAAGATAATAGAGTGCGGATTCGGAGATATATCTCCGGAATCAGTATGCCAGATTTTGAATGATCCACATCTATCTACAACTTCTATAAATTAAGGTGTTCTTGTTTTTTATTTCACACAAACTAAAAATGTCTAAAATATCACAAATACACATCATCTGTTATGTTGCAAATATCTCCTCTAGCGCGACATCCAGACGAAAGTTTAAGCTCAACGAGTACACCACTCTTACCGATATTAAATACGAAATCTATCATCTCATACCTTACAAATCGAAGAATTGTGAATCTCGAATATCGTTCACCGTTGATTGACAACAGAGGGAAAATTGAGTTCAACATCTTTGAACTCAAGACAAATGCAGATGTAAAGGCTACGTGGAATACATATTTTTCTTTCGAAACAAAAGTTCCGCTGAAATTGGAAACGACGATTCAAGATCGGTCTAAAATATTGTGAAGGGTTGAAACGTCCACCTGGATATTGAAGTGTAATGTTGCATTTTATGTAGAAATCATCTATGTAATGCTTATGGTATTTTACAAATTTTAATTTTATTTTATCAAATTACAAGTTTTTAGTTTTTGTCTTTGTTACTGTCGTGTATACATTACGAGAATGCATCTACAAAAATATACTACAAATGTATCTCCGATATTAAAAAAACCCAATTAATAGAACGTCACTCAGAATGACCTACATTGAATGTGTATTAAGTGCGTTCAGATATACATCTCAGGAATCTGAAGAGTATTTTAGTATTTTCACGTGATGCGTAAATAACATATAGGTGCATTAAGAAATTCCAAAAACTTTAATGAGACTGATCACAAACAACAAAACTATAAATTCTGTTCTATAATTAGACCACACAACTTGTATTTATAAGTGTCAGCAATAAATACATTGAATAAATACTAATCTAAAGAGTCGTATAATACATCATCAATCCATGAAGTTGTTACACTTAAGGAGCATCTACATATTCTAATCCTAAACAACAAGCTTTGTCACAAATGCTGCTCAAAAAGTCTAAATTGTTGCTTGTACCAAGTCACTGATCAACATCAACCGCACTGCATAGTAAGATGACACAGAACTACAACCTGAAATGCCAATCATGCAGCAGTTTTGAAGAGCTCGCGTTTTTTTATGACAAGCATACACATACAATTAACATTCAGTTGCTTCTAGGAGTCACTTTAATTAGTACAAGACACAAACAAAGATTGAAAAAAAAGTTGAGATTTTAATAGTATGAAAGATTCAACATTCATGCTGAAGTTTTGGCTAATAGAGGCACTAGTTCTGTAATCAGTACATGAATTTGCACAGAAAATATCTCACAGAACCTTGGTGTAACAATACATACAATCAGTTTTTACCATAATACCTACCATACACATAAAAGAAAATAAATAAATAGAAGAACACCAAATTAAAGACATATTCATAACTAATAATCAAAGTTCACCGTTACCTTCAAACAAACATCATTTTAAGGATGGAAGGACGACGGCTTCTAATAAACACAGCGGAACGAGTTTTCACATAGCATCTAGCGGCCGATGGGCAACTCCTCTGACTATAGACTGACCACATATGTGAGTACGCCATTTTCTAAATCACCACAACATAATAAATGATTTATGAAAGAATGAAACCCAGACTAACATTCCTTTGGATGAGGTAAAAAAGTCCTGCCTAAATTCAAAAAAATGCTTATACATAAAACCAAATACAAAATAACAAAAGCATATCACCTAGTTTTACTCTTGTAGTAGACCTCTAGCAATCATTTCACGAAGAAGTTTCACCGCCTTATCATTCTTGTCGTTTTCAAACAAAGCACGAATAAGAGTTTCGTATGTTACAACATCAGGTGTGGAATTGTTGTCTTCCATTAGTGACATTAAGGACAATGCTTCCTCCAGATGTCCTTCTTTACAAAGGCCATTAATCATCACAGTATACATCCTAGCATCTAAATCATAGCCTTTAATCGTAAGATCCCTATAAATCTCTTGTGCATCCTTAAGTCTTCCATTTTTGCATAGTCCATCAACAAGTATAGTGTATGTATACATGCTCGGACGAATCCCTTGGTCTTTGATCTTCGTTAGTAATGCAATTGCCTCGTCAACCTTATGGTTTTTGCACAAAGCATCCAATAAAGAATTATAAGTGACCACATTAGCAGGTTGGCCTCTGTCATGCATCTCATCTATAAGATCCCAAACATCAGAGATTCTCCCCGATTTACAAAGTCCATCAATAAGCGAATTGTACGTTATAGTTTCAGGAGCCATGTTTTTCAAATGCAATTCTTTGAAGAGATTCACAGCTTCATCCACCATTCTACTCTTACATAATCCATCTATCATGACAGTGTAGCTGTGAATATTAGGTTCCACTCCTCTTCGAGCAAAAGAGTTGAATACGTGTTTAGCCTTGTTCACTTCTTTAACCAAGAAATATCCATCCATCAAAGATGTATAAGTAACAACATTAGGTTTCACACCTTGTTTTATCATAACAGCCAACACATCTCTAGCGTTTTCCACCTCTCCTTCCTTACACAAACCATCAATCAGGGAATTGAAAGTCCGCACATTCGGGCTGATATTCTTCAACAACATTTCATTTAACAAACCAATTGCTTCTTTCAATTGACCGACAATGCAAAGGCTGTTTACTAAAGTAGTATAAGTGATAATATCAGGAGAAATTCCTTTAACAATCATTTCAGAATATAAACCGAATGCATCATTCACAAGTTTATCCTTTCCCAAACTATCAATGATTGTGTTGTACATTACCACGTCAGGCTTAACCAACGACCCTTCTATCTTTTTAAGAACCTGCAAAGCAGCTTTTGTTTCTCCTATTTTACATAAACCGCCGATCAACGTCGCGTAACTAAAATGATCAAGTTGAAACCCGTTCGCTATAACGTCGTCGTGAAAGTGAAGGGCTTTGTCAAGCTTGCCACTGTTACAGAGACCTCTGATAAGTGTATTCATTGTTACTGTATCAGGGTGATAACCTAGTTTGAGAATCTTGGCTAATACAGAAAATGCAAAATTGAGTTGACGAAGGTGGCAGAAACAATTAATCAAAATGTTCAAATTAACAATGTCGGTTCGAATTCCTCTAAGTTGCATTTGTTGAGAAAGGGAAATAGCAGTTTGAAAATGTTGGATCTTAACGAGGGAACCTAATATCTTGCCGAATTGGAAGATGGGAGGGGTAGGGTTTGTATTGAGCATGCGATTGAATGAGAAAACAGCATCCTCAACAGCAACAAGATTGTGATTATGAGAGAAGAATCGAAGAAGAAACAAGTTGGAAGACGGAACAGAGAGAACGTACCTTGGCCTCAATAGTGACATTATTGTTTTTATTTTAACGCTTTTGGGGGCGGATTCTCTCCAGTCAAAATAATAAGCTTTGGGGCACTGTCCGATATATTTTTTTTTCAGGCCGAATAATGTCTAATACATGAACTCAATCAAAGATTATCTAAAGTATATAATTATCATATTTAAGGTACACTTCTTTTTATCTTCACTTTTTATTATATTTATTTAGAACTATATAATTGAGTTGGATGTTAGACTGTTAATTTTTTAGATACACTACACTCCGTTTTAGTGGATCGGAGATCAACATTTTCAAAGTCTTATTATCATCAATCAACACTAATTGTGGTTTCAATACGGAACAGTGTTCGTTTTCCACGATTGAATACTTTTATTTCAATCTGATTCGAAGCTTTCTCAACCTAAATGATTAGAGTTTCTAAAATCGAACCTCTAATCCTCCGTTTTTGATCTATTTCGATAGCACGTCATTCTCGATCCAAAGTCAGATCTCTGTCGTAACCACCGTAAGATAGAAATGATAACTCCATGCGTCACACTGAAGAACTCTCCCAAATTCTCCCATCTCACACCGCCTCCATTTTTTGTCATCAGTGAGATCCACATGAAAATAGTGTTTGCCGAAGATCCGCTACGAGAGAATCTCGTCCAAGCAATGATTGACACTAAGACACAGAGAAAAGACAGACCGATGCTAAGATTTCAAGATCGGTAAAAGATAATTTACTCTAGCGTCATATGGAGTTCTCGTTGGTGTAACGACCACGGTAACAAATCACACGATACCAGGAACTTTTCATAGACGGCGAAAGTTCGTGTAATGTTCTCTACAACCACTACTACAAAAACTCCCTTTTACCTCGGTTGGAAAATGAGTTTTACCTCAGTTTCACATGCGAGGTAATGAAAAATGTCATGAAAACGTGTCACTTTCCCCTCGGTTGTAGATCCACTAAGGCGAAAATTTTATTGGTTATTGGTTCGATCACCATTAACAATATTTTTGTATTTTCAAAACTAGAAAGTGTGCGCCATATACCTCTCGATTTCTGCTATTATCCGAGAAGAAAAATAAGTATTTATCTCAATTTGAAATAATAATCAAGGGGTAAAACTTTATTTTTGTAAATTATAATTTATTTTAAATTATAATTTGACCGGTATGTTTTTAGACATAACAAATATGCAAATTTTGTGACAGAATCAAAATGTTTTATTTTATAACATAACAAATTCATATATACATGGAATACTAAATTACATTGTTTACAAAACTAAATATACACATATCCAAAATGGTACACCAAGAGAACTTTTATACATATTCGAAAATAAAAGCATAATGACAAAACCAAATATATGTGTAACCGAAAATCTATACACAATATTTACAACAATTAAGAAAAACTAGTGTTGTTGAGATTCATAAAAAGATAGGACGCAATCGACCCAACGTGATCGAGTGTCATCTATATCTTCTTGTGGGAATGGTCTTGGATCGTTAAACACCTATAATTTGAACAAAATTTAAATTAGAATAACTCAAAAACAAAACATTAAAGATTCAATCTCAACATAAACATTGTAACATAAACCTTTTACTAGCTAACAACAACAACATTAACTTAACTACTATAAATAAATTACATGCATATGGATAAAGTCAATACATTAACTCATGAATTATTGATGCATCCGGAGACAGTATTAAACATATGTTTTATAGCATAGTATCCACACAAACATTTGTTGGATTCCTTCCGCATCTATAAATAGTTTTCATATAGTTATTAATACACACAAAATAGAGAATTTTTTACCCAAATAACCCAATTTTTCAAAAAATATTCTCAAAATAACCCACTTTTCAGATTATTTCCCAAAATACCCCATTTTGAAGAGGATGCGCCAGATGAATTGGCGCCTGCTCTTAAACTTAGAGAGGAGGCGCCAATTGGATTGGCTATTCCACCTAGTGTTGTCAATCCAATTGGCGCCTGTGTGTTAAATTTTAAAGGAGACTCCAATTGGTCTGACACCTGTGTGTGTTTCGTATTTTATTTTAAAAATATTGTACATTTTAGATAAAGTCGAAATCGGACCAATTCATATTAATATTAATACCCATTTACACAAAAAAGACTAATGTCGATGACCGGGATCACCTAACCGACCTCTGGTCCCACATCCCCTAGCTACCTGAACTCGTGACCTTAACCCACGTTGATGATTCACCCCAGGTGTTTGAGTATCTGAGGGCCCATGAACATCACCACCAATTGCAGGAGATTGCCTGAGATAGTCAGACAAATCCACGTAGTCTTATGTATGCATCGAAAACGTACCTCCATAGTTGAGTTCATGACCATGTCAGAGTAGTTGGGTTATGTTTGAGTTGTTGGAGGGCGACCAGGACGAATGAAGGGAGACATTGGTGTGAATTATGCATCGAGGAAATGTTGAAATGATTGTTGTGGTGTTTGGTAGACATATGGTTGTTGAAGGTTTTGGTTTTGAGATGTTTGGGCTTCTTGGCTATAGTAGGAGGAGAGACGGTTGGTGTTAAATGATCGTTGAGTATTTTGACTAAGGTGGCTATGATAGGGTGATGTGTTAGGTGCATAATGATGTTGGGTGTCTTGATGATGATCTAGTTGTTGTTGGTGGTACGGAGTATGCTCTTGGTATTGTGGTTGAGTGTTTTGTATGTTAGGGTTGTAGGTTTGTGTGTTTGTGGATCAGGAATTTTGATGAATAAGGGGTTGTGAGTAGCCGGTCTGACAATGTTGTTGGGGGTTAGATGTTTAGCCTTCTGGTGTGTAAGTTGCCTGGCGTGGATCGTATAAGTACATATCCTCGACGATGAACTCAAATCCAACCGATATGTACCAAGACATATAATTATGACTTGGTTTTTCTTTAGATGGCATCACAACGTCATTTAAGACATGGTCTTGGCGGTGCTTCCATTTGCGACACTCAGATCTAGCGAAGCTTTGCCATGGGTTAAAGTTCCATTGGTCGTTAACTTTACGTAGATACCATTCTCCTAGGTTTATCGGGGGATCTGGGATGTGTTGAAGCATACCAAACTGCAATTTAACACGATCACTATTGTGCATCTCCACAGTGGTGAATCTTATGATCGGTGTGCATACAATCCAAACGGTTGCGTCTTGTTCGTTGATTTCATGGTCATGATCCAAATTTAGATATGGACGCCAAATGAACTAAAATGTGAACATATATTAGATTAAAAATTTGGTAGAAAAAATTAAAAAATTATTACGAAATAATTAGGTGAATGGCAATACATCTGTCGGTCGAAGGTGATCCAAGTGATTGCGATATCGGGTAATACAATGTCTAGGACATCTATTATAACTCATACCACGTGCCGACCATCTGCATCATAAAAGTAAACATATTATTTAGAGATAATAATCGGTAAAGTAAGTAAATATAGTCCATTTTAAGAACTTACTTTTGTGCATACGGGAATGTGAATGGGTTGTTGTTGACAGGCGCTAGGGACGGTAGTCTGGACCAACCCCATGCTTGTAGCAAAACAGCACATCCATAAAATATAGATGTGTCTTTGTTTGCATTTTTATACAAAGAGCTATAAAGATAAGCCAAACAAGCGGATCCCCAACTGTAACTTCCTATTCTATCTACATGTCTTAGTAAAGGTAAATACATAACATCCATACTAGAACCACTACCTTCGGGAAATACAAATAAACCAATTAAAAGCATAATGTAACACCTAATTTTTATTATTCGAGCCTCTTCGGTAGAATTCTCATCTAACTGTAAGTTGTTATAATATGCCTTAAGGCGTGAAAGGAGTATACATTGACCTCTTGATTTATCATCTAATAAATCAACATCCAAGAGGTCCACGCAAATTGAATTCTCATAGTTGGTTTTACCATTTACCGTCTTACCTTCGATAGGCAGTCCCATTAACATGTAAACGTCTTCTAACGTCACGGTACATTCACCGATTGGAAACCAGAATGTGTGTGTCTTGGGACGCCATCTTTCACATAATGCAAGAACAAATTTAGTATCCACCGACCAAGACATTATTTTGCTTACATGTCCAAAAATGACGAGTTCGACATAAGGTTGAATCATCACGTCCATGTGTACAAATTCGTGGACACAAGTTCGAAACCTAAAAACATCCTAAAAATGAAACAACAAAAGATGTTACTTTATAAAAATAAACAACAAATAAGTAACGCTATAAAAAATTATTCTAGAAAAATAACACAAGAATTAAGCGCTTACATAAGTTGCTATGTTTGTAACCGTGCCTCTATGCGATTCACCCATAGTGAGGAGAGACATCTTATCGTAGTAAATATATGAAACAGTGGTTGTTGTAGATGAAAGAGTTGTTGTTGTAGAGGAAGAAGTGATTGTTGGTGAGGAAAAAATGTGAGACTTGGATGACTATTTATAATAAGGGACATGCAAAGACATGCAAAAGTTTGAATGCATGGATAAAAGTGTTTGCATGCTAGCGCCAATTGGTTTGGCTTACACATGTAAAATTAACATGCTAGCGCCATATGGATTGGCGCCTCATAGGCTTGCATGCATGTATGGTCTTCACATAGCTGACGCCTGCATGACTATCTACATGCTGAGTTACGAGGTCTGCAAGGCGCCACATGGACTGGAGCCCATGTACAAGGATTACATGCTAGCTCCAATTGGATTGGCGCTAGGGCTTGCATGCATGCCACATCACTTATCTATTTAAGTGTATTACCATTACATCCTACAATCAACACAAATTCATCTGCACCACAAAATTTACTTTTCTTATGCACAAAAAATATTACAATGTCATATACACTAAAATATACTATCAATGCTCACTGCAACGGTGAAACATATGAGTCTGATCTATACGGGTTTTGTTTTCGAAACACCGATACTACTCGACTTACGATCAAGAGAAATTCAGATTTCTTGTATTTGAAAAAACGAATTGAATCCAGCATAGGATCTGGTCTTGTGTCACAAATCACGTATCAAAATCTAATTTTTTTCGAGAACAGTCAATGTAAAATTTTCCCGCTAAAGGTACCGGACGATGAAGATGTTGAATATATGTTTGTTATCCATGAACATTCTGGTTGCAACTCTATTGAGTTATATATTACTCTTCAACCAAGTATATCATTTCAACAATATCAGATAACTAATCAAGTTGAATCTGATGAATTTGATTTAGAAAACTCAGATGAAGCCACAAGGGTGCTTTGCTTATGGTTGTTGCACAAGACGACAACAATAATGTCTTTCCCATTGCCTTTGCTCTGGTTAAAGGTGAAACCGTTGGTGGTTTCTTCCTTCGACATCTCAGAACACATGTCGCGCCACAAACCAACCTCTGTTTGATTTTAGATAGACATGTTGTCATTGAGAGTGATTACAATAACCATGATAACGAATGACATGATCCTCCTTCTACCCATGTCTATTGCATTAGACATATCACACAAAACTTCATGTGTGCAATCAAAGACAAGAACCTTCGCAAACAAGTGGTGAATGCAGGGTATGCTCTAACTCAGTCGTCATTTCAATATTACCGTGACGAAATTAGATTGTCTAATACAGATGCAGGAAGGTAGGTGGATAACATACCAGTAGAGCAGTGGACAATGGCATTTGATAGAGGCTATCGACGGGGCCACATGATGATAAACCTTGTGGAATGCATAAACGACGTATTCAAAGGCATTAGAAATCTAGCAATAACCGCATTGGTCAGAACAACCTATTTTAGGTTGACATCTACCTTCGCAACCAGAGGTGAAAGATGAAGTGTAGTGTTAATGTCAGGTCAAATATTCAATGAATGTTGTATGAAAGTGATGAAAGAGGAAAGTATCAAAGTTAGCACACATGCGATTACAGTCTTTGACCGTCATAGGCGAAATTTCAGTGTATAGGAAACAATGGACCACAATGAGGGGATGTCAAATTTATCTTATGCTGTCAAACTAAACAGAAGCTGGTACGACTGTGTAAAGTTCCATGCCTTCCGTATTCCTTGCTCCCATGTCATTGCGGCATGCGCACATACTCGCCAGGACGCTTACAACCATTTATCTGATGTTTACAAGGCCATTATCGTCATGAATGTGTATAAAAAAGCTTCTCAGTGCTACCAATGGAGGAATACTGACCTCCATATGAAGGTGACATAGTTTGACACAATGATGAGATGCGAAGAAAGAAAAAAGGACAGCCAAATAGCAAACGTATTAGAATAGAAATGGATATGAATGATAAAATGATAAGATCATGTAGTATATGTCGTCAACCCGGACACAATAAGAACAAATGTCCCAATCTAGGAGCAACATCTGCATCATAATTTAGTACCTCCTTTTATTTTTTGTAACCTTGGATTTTTGTATACCATTAACTTTTTCTTACAACAAGGTTAACAACAAACATCACTACAACATAAGCACACTTAAAACAGAAGAATTCAAAATAAACAACACAAAAACCAAACACTGAATATAGATGAAAATACTTAACCATAATATTTAAAAACAACATTTCTAACTGATTACAATAATCAAACTGATGTCATCTCATCCAAACATCATTTCCCTAGCATCCTTATCAGTTTTTACTCGCACCCAACCAAATATACTATCGAGTCTCTCAATACTTCTAATTTTTTCCTCTTCTGGTATTTTTTCCATCTAACCAACGAACCAGCTCCCTCTTCAGTTGATCGAAACTACAGATGTTCCAAAAGAGCATTAACATCGGAGGTTTGTCTCTCAAATAAATCATTTTTCCATAGCGGCGATGAATACCAAACATCTTTACAATATGGAGAAATGAGATGTGGGAAAATGAATCACACAACACCTCTATTTATAAAAAAAAATTGCACATTACACTGAGGCGCCAAACCAATTGGCGCCCCCTCTTCCAACTTACACATGAGCGCCAATTGGATTGGAAGCACCATGTGTTGTAGCCAATTCAATTGGTGCCCCCACTTAAAATTTAAGGGTAGGCGCCAATTGGTTTGGCGCCTATGCCTTATGTATTTTTTTTTGAAACTGGGGTAAATTGGGATTTTTTTTGAAAACTGGGTTATTTTGAGATTTTTTTTTAAATATGGGGTATTTGAGTAAAAATTTCTAAAACGGAAGTAATATATTAGAGAAAATAAAAGAATGTCAAAAATAACAAGTAATACTTACTTTTGGGAAAAAGAACTTTGCATTTTTACCTCTTACTTTACGAGACATTAAATTGTATCCCTCCATAGCTTTATATGTTGGTAAAAATTAAACATGAATAAAAACTATTCAAAATTAAAGGTAAATTTTGAGTATTACAAATAATATCACTTACACGATCAAAACGTCTTGCACAATTGAATAAAGATCATAGCGTAACGAGCATATCATAGTTACACTATTTTACATGGGACATATAATCATTTGTTACCAATGTGAAATGTATAAATATCCTGAATAATTAATAATGTGTAAAAAATTGATTTATAAAAGAAAACACAAATTCATATATACTTACGCATGGTAAGCAATCCTATGTAACATTCTTTTTTCTCACGAATGAACTTATTTTATATGTACGCCTGGATATCGTTTAGTTATATTGTTTAAATTAAATATTGAATGGGTCTAATAATCAATACTTTATTAAGTCTTTTTCAACACACATCTCATACATGTGCTTAAAAGTTAACGCAAAAGTCAAATCTTGATGTGAGTCTTGACATTAAAAGTATTTGAGAACAACAAATATAAATTAAAATCACCATAAAATATGTACCTACGTGCACCATAATTGTAGTCTGGTTATCTCCAACCAATTATCTCCCTTCAAAATATCCAGAACACAACTCTTTCCAAGTATATAAATTTGACTTGGTTCTGTAAGACCCTAATTTTGACTATAAGATCCCTCATGGCATCATATCATTGCACATTGCATTTTGCCTCAAGGATCATAACATCTTGGCTCCTTACCCTAGGGTGGGACTTGTGTGAGTTGGTTTGAGACCACCAAGTGTAAGACCCTAATTTTGACCCTAAGATCCCTCATGGCATCATAGCATTGCATTGGCATAGCCTCAAGGATCATAAGCATCTTGGTTCCCTTTGCCTTTGGGTATGACCTCTTGTGAGTAGGTTTGAGATCACCAAGTATGCTTGAATTGTATATCATTTCTTTTCTCATTTTTTTATTTACTAACCAAAAGCACAAAAATATGTCACTAACATTCCTTGTTTGTAGCTTGAGCAGTCACAAAGTCTAAAGCTTCTAGGAGACCCTATGTGCATTGATATGGCCAAGGGAAGATGAAGGCAAGCATGACTATGGTTACCAAATCTCTCTTGCATCAAATATTCCTCCCAAGTATCTCAATTCATCATTTTTACCAAAGCAAATCAAAGGGTTTGAGGTTTGTTTCCAAAGGAAACCCTAATCCATCTGTTCATTAACTGTGCCTTGCTCATGAAGCAACCTCAACCCATGGTCAAAAACAATCAAGGTAAGTTCTTTAATTCATCATTTAATGCATATTTGAACTTATATGAGTGTCCTCAATCATCAATTCATCAATATATGAGGTGTGGACTTGAGAAGTTGATCAGTCAATTCATCTGACTATTTTTAAATGCACTGAGACTTAACTTTTTATGTGTTTGTCAAATGGAGATGACCCCAAGAGAAAAATTGTTCTTAAGGACTATATGAACAACTTTCATGTTCATCAAAAATTTATTTGAAGCTTGGAAGGTCATCATCCATTCCAAGACATTATAGGTCATTTTGACTGAAACCCTAATTTTGGGTCAACTTCCCAAGGACATAACTCCTTCATTTTTTATTATTTTGAAGTGAGACCAAATTCATTGGAAATATTAAGATGCCTACTTCAAATGTTATGTTGAGTAAAATTTCAAAATCTCAAAATAAATACATTTGATAATGCAAAACATTATAGGTCACTTTGGACCAAATGCATTGAAATGTGAAAAAGTCCAACTTCAAGTGCCCATAACTTCTTAATAAAAAATATAAATTATGCAAAATTTTAGTCCAAATTGATTATCTTGAAAATATCTACAACTTTCATGTTGAAGGTTTTGTCATTTGGAGCTTGTATCATTGAGACAGAAGGGCTTGAACTTTGGCCAATTTTTAAAATCTCACATATGCATGTTTTGCACCCTACACTTCAAGTTCAATTTTCATTAATTTCCAAGGCCCAAATGGAGTTTTGATTAACATGACATTTGTTCCTTATGCAACAAGCTTTCCAACAATTACTCATGAGGTTACATTTCAAGTATGGACATGGCATTTTCGAAGACTTGAATGTAATAGTGCATTTTGTGAAAATCATTTCAATTGCCATGCATGAGCTAATACAGTCCAATCTGCACGTCCATTTTACTTGCATCATGCATTGGCTTTCATTTCCAGTTGGAATTGGGCCCTCCATGCGCCTGTACAGGCCCATGCATGGAGGCCCTTTCCATTCATGCAAGCTTTGGTTCATGCATTCAGCATTGCTTCTCCTATAAATACAATGCCTTGACCTCTCATTTTAGCAACCTTATGGCGCCCCAATTGCTGCTCAATTGAAATCCTAGCCTTCACTAAAGGAAATAATACATCTTTCTTCAAATTTCTCAGATCTGAATTTTGATTTCATTGATCAATCTTCAGATCTCAAAGTTCCTAAACCTTCTCTCCTTGATCCATAGTATCTACTGTAAGCAAAAGCATCTGAAGATCTTGACTCAAAGCCTTGCAATTCAAAGGTTTACTTCAACTGTTATTTGCTTCGAATCAGCTTGTATAGTGATCTATTTTCATTGTTGTTGTGTGATCTGAAGTCCTCTGCATAGAGGCAACACTGCTATGCTTTCAATTTTTGAAAATCATGAAGTTCACATGAACACCACAGAATTTCCACTTCTGATTTCTCTCAATATAGAGATTGGAATGGAATTGAGTGGTACATGGGTGATGTACATCACCTCAGCTCTCGAATGATGCCTGGATCGTGCCATTTGGTTACTATTTTTATTTCTGCAAATTTTGGTTTGGCCGGAAGTTGGCCGGAGAAGACGGTGGCGCTGGCCACCGTCTGGTCTCCAGATTCAATCAGGAGCGTCCATCTCCATTTCCAGATTAAATCTCATGCATCCAATGTTATGACTTTTTTTTGATGTTCCATGTGACTCGTTTGAGTCAAATGTTTGATAGGCGCGCGCTCAGGGCCTCATGATTTGCCAGCTCAATTAATGAGCTCAGATCCAATGGCTCACGCTTTTTCTCTTTTTCTATTTTCTGATTTTATTTTCCTTTTATTATTTTAATTCCATTTCACTTTAAAAATTTATATCTCTCTCATTATTGGTCCAAAAATTATGGAACCAATTTCATTCTTCTCCTTTTAATTTCTACTTTTTAAAAATGATTTTTAATATTTTTTATTTTATCATTTGATATTTTTTAGTAATTTTCTCTTTTCTGGTTATTTTTAATTCATTTTAAATAGTTTTTGATATTCAAAAAAATACAAAAATATTTTTCCAACCTCTTTGAATGATGATAGATCTATGAAAAATATTCTCATCAATTTATTAATTAATTTGAGATTTATTTGAGATTTTAATTCAATTAGGTTATTTTTATGCATTTTTAATTGATTTAAAATAGTTTCTGACTTTTAAAAATGCTGAAATTTTTTGTTAAACTTTGTTTGACCTTATTGAACTTGGGATAATTCACTTGGACTTTTCAAAGTTGATTTGAAGTGAGTTTGAAGTTTGACCTTTCTTTATTATTTTAATTCAAGTTTTATTTTAATATTAAAAAGTGCCAAAAATATTTTATTTGTTTCTTGACTTCTAATCTTCATTTTGCTTCTGTTTTCTATTGTTTGACCTTGATCTCCTCTATCTTTGGTCAATGCTTGTTGATTAATACATACCATTTCCATTAATGCACTTTAATTCTTCATCATCTTCTTCTTCTTCTTCTTCTTCTTCTTCTTTTTTCTTTTTGATCAATGAGTTAAAGATTGGTGGTTAGCATTGATACATGGGGGTTTAATCTTCCTTGGTTCAAATCTAATTCATCTTGATCATGGATCAAGTGAATGGCTTTGCATTAAGGATAGGTTGCTTCCTAAATCATGCAAAGAACCTAAATCAATACAAGATCATTTCTCATCTTCTTTTTGGCATGGCAAGTTGTTAGAGTTTGATTTACTAATCAAGACCTCTAACTTGTGTTGTTGCCTACATTATTATTGACCGGCCTCAGATAGTTGTGACTTCTACATAAGTCCAATTACGATTGCTTAACATAGCGCTAAATTTGCCTTATGGTACACTAACTATTAACACTAACCATTAACCATTAACATTTACTTTTTGCTCTTTACATTTATGCAATTTACTATTCTTGCACATATTATTCATTGGCTTTTTCCTTTGCTCATTTGAGCACATGTTTATGTTAATGCAATTTGCCTTTTGCTCACTTGAGCATATAATTGTGTATATATATTATTGTGCTTGTGTTTTGTTTTGATTGTTGTGGACCAAAATGCAAAGAAATGGACAAATGGACTTAATTTCTAGGACTTTCCCTATGCAAATTGGAGTAAAAAGACCTTAATGTTGAAGATGGATTAGAAGAACCAAATCTCTAAACCCACTCTTGTCCATTCTTGATTTACTTTATAGAACTTTTTGATATGTGTGCTTTTGTGCTAGGGGATCCTATGAGAGCTCAAATTGAAGAAACATTGCCATGTTCATCCAAAGTGAAAGATACAAGAGGCATTGGGGATCTTCTAAGAGCTTGTTTGATTTTGTTGATTGCTTGAAGCTTACAATTATTTTACTTGCATATTCCAAAGGATGGGAGCTACTTGGATCATCAATATGATCTCAAGAGAGGAACTCCATTTGTGGTCTTGTTTCTTATCCCTCATCTCTTGTATGACTAGGAATTTAGCCATTCTTCTTCTTCCCTCCACTCTAACCCAAGCCAAAATTCTTGTGCGAACATTTAACACTTCTTTTCAAACATTAGAAACCTAAGACTTATGCTTTTGATTTTCAAACTTTTCCATGACACTTATTTTGAATTGAACCTTTAAATCAACTTTGACCATATTTTGTAAATACTTTTCATTGGTAAATATAACTCATTCAAATACTTTTGTGGTTTCAATGGCCACTTTCTTAGCCAAAACTTTTCATAACCTTGAGCTATTAGGTTTGAGTTATCCTTGAGGTAGATGTAATACTCACCTATATCCTTAGTGATGGACAATGAGTCTTCCATGCTTATTATAGGGTTAACCCCTCACTAGCATGTTGAAGCTATCCTCACATGGTGGATTTGTGGTTTTAGGTTGAGTTTTCTCCCTTGGATAACAAAAGACCTTAAGGATTTTGGACCAATCAATTCACCAACTCATTTTGAGATTTTTACCCCTAACTACGAGGTTTTGATCCTAATCTTTTTTAAGATGGTACGTAGGCAATGGGTTCATCCATCCAAACACAAAATATAAATAACTTGTATATTCTCTTCTCATCTCTTCAATCATGTTTGCACAAACAAATTTTCACAAAATACCAACTTTACAACAAGTGTGAAAAGGGCTCCCTAGGAGTACCTAGGATGTTTTGGGTTCTTAACACCTTCCCATTGCATAACCAACCCCTTACCCCGATCTCTGACATTTTTACTAGTTTTTGATTCGATAAAACTCTTAGGTTTTTGTTCGCTTTCTAACCATTCCTTTGGATAAATAGAACTGCGGTGGCGACTCGACTTGTATGGTTTACCTTGGATTTAGTCAATATTTATAATGGTAAGAATATTCCGCTACAGAAAAGTGGTGACTCTGCTGGGGAGGTTTGCCTAGTGGGTTTTGCCTACTTTTCATATTTGTTGTATTGTTGCGTATATTATTTTGTGACATATTTTTGTGCAATTTGGGATTACTGTATTGTATGTAATGATTGAATTGCTTGATTATTAATTCCTTGTATGCTTGGTGATCTTTATGAGATGAGTTCTATACCCGAACTCGAGTGCCCTTAGGATAGGAGAATGACATAGTCTTGTTGACTTGTGTGGAGTTATTCCTTCGCGAGTTGACTTGCAAGTCCATTCACTTGGTGGAGGTCATGTTGGGATCAATAATGTCACACAAGTAGTTCTGGTTCGACATCACTCTTTCCAATATGGACCTTAGAAGCCAAGGACCTTAGTTTACTAAGCCCATCTTGGCATATTCTTAGGATGTAATGCGAAAGTCGTTCAAGTGTAAGATTTGATGCGATTGTTACGCGATACTACACTCATACGAGTCTCTCTTGAGAATATTCTTGGAATACGAGTAGTCGTTTATCCGATAATATCCGAAAGATGGGATGATGACTATGGGAACCTCTTGTAGAACATGTTTGGCAGGTTTAAACCCTAGTACACTCCTTTTGGGTGGTTCTTAACCGAAACTCCATGCTCGTGACTTGCAACAAACCCTTTATTCATGGTTGATCTGTTCTTGTATCCTTAATATCAATGGAACTTGGGTGTTGATAAGGTGTAAACCATAATCCACCAAAATGGATGATTGATATTAAGAATGACATGATCCATCCCATGACCTTTGTTTGGTGTGCTTTGCTTGATCCTTGAGTGTGATTGTTGCATTCACGCATTCATGCACCCATTTGCATCCATAACATCAAATAATGAGAAAATTTTCAAGGAACTTAAGAGGTCTATTTGCAAATTTTTCAGACATGGAAAGACAAAGAAGGAATACAAAGAAGTACAGTTTCAGAAAACCCGACTTGAAAGAGCTAAGGAATTTGACACCCTATGTATTAGATCCCTTGGGTTTCAAGGCTTGTTTTGGGAAGCTTCTATCTGTTCTGACTACTCAAGTGGACGAAGGTTTGATGAGTGTATTGGTGCAATTCTATGATCCCTTGTACCGTTGCTTCACATTTCCGGATTTTCAGCTTTTTCCCACGCTTGAGGAGTATGCTCACCTTGTGGGTATACCTATCTTAGACCAGTTGCCGTTCAGTGGCTTAGAGAGTGTTCCTACTTCTCAAGAGATTGCTGACATGTTGCATATAGATGAATCTCTGGTGTGTGCTCATATGACTACCAAAGGTGAAATTCAAGGTCTTCCTTCTGAGTTTCTCATTGCTCAAGCTACTATGTATGGGAAGGCCATGAGTGAGGACGCCTTTGAGGCTATATTCGTACTTCTCATCTATGGGTTAGTGTTATTCCCCAACATCAACAAGTTTGTGGATGTGAATGCTATTAGGATTTTTGCTACCCTTAATCCCGTTCCGACTCTGTTGGGTGACACTTACTTTTCTTTGCATATGAGGAATGCAAAGGGTGGTGGTACCATTGTGTGCTGTTTGCCTCTGCTGTACAAGTGGTTTAATTCGCACTTTCCGCAGACGGTCGCCTTAAAGGAGAACAAAGGATGTCTACGTTGGTCCACGAGACTTATGTCTCTCACTAATGATGATATCTTTTGGTACAACTGTGTGTATGATGGTGTGCAGATTATTGACTCTTGTGGTGAATTCTCCAATGTACCTCTTCTTGGTACATGTGGTGGGATTAACTACAACCCTATTTTGGCACGTCGTCAGCTTGGGTTCCCCCTAAAGGATAAACCTAATAACATTTTGTTAGAAGGTGTGTTCTTTCAGGAGGGTAAAGATCCCCAATGTTTGAAGAGAAGGATGGTCCGCGCTTGGCGCAAGATTCATAGGAAGGGAAGGAAGGAGCTAGGTCCGAAGAACTGTGTTGCTTTGGAACCTTACACCTCTTGGGTTAGGAGGAGAGCTTCTGAGTACCTCATGCTTTATGAGTATCCGAGACCTACACCTTTGGTTGTGGCTGGGCCTTCAACCCTCCCTAACCAAGGAGTAGAGGAGTTGAGAGACGAAGACCGTTCACGTGCTTGGATCCCCGAACGAGAGGAGTTGCTTCAGCAGATTACAGAGAAGGATGCTTTGATAGAGTTCCTTGAGCAGCAGGTTTTAGATGATTCTGATGACGCATTGACTTCTCTACTTCCTCAGTCTTCCAAGTTTTGGAAGAGGAAGTATGATCGATTCGCTAAAGAGAAGGCATACATGGAGGCAGCCTATGAGAGGGAGGTGAAGAGGCTTCGTGCAACTTATCTTCCAGTCTCCCGAGCTTTAGACGATTGTTTCTAGGGTTCCATAGGATGTTCATTTTCCTTCTCTCTTGTATTTGGTTAACAATATTGTACTTCTTTAGTGTAAAATACTTCCAAATATCATTGGTATGATATTTCCATATGTTACAAATGTTTAATAGTTCCAAAATTTGCAAATAGGACTATAAAGTTCCTTAGATATAAAAATTAATTAAATCATATGCATTGCATGCATCATGTGCATAAGCAGGTTTTGCTCCAGGCTTCTTGTTCTATGGTCTAACTCTGTGTTCTTCATTTATTTTGAAGACAAGCTGACTCACCGGTACTACACCCGAGCCAACGTATCAAGACTAATGGATCATTTGGAACAAGAGAACCGTGAACTTAAGGAGGAAGTAGCCAGATTGACTGCCCTGATGGAGTCATTCATGGCTGCCCAAAGCCAGTCTTCTCCGACGCCTTCAAGTCCTCCTCAGAGGACAGTCATCTCCGAGATTGTCTCATCAACCGTGCCTGCGGCCAGCGCCCACTTTGCACCAACAGCTATGCCAGCCGGGTTTTCGTAAGGGATGCCTCCCAACTTCATGCCTAAGGGTCCTGCACCCACTTTTGCTTCTCTGCCGGCATCTAGCCCGGTCCTAGTCGTTCCTCCTCCTGTCGTGCATACTATGCCCAGAGTAGACGACACCATCTATCATTCTGAGCCGTCTGAGGGCCCTGATGTCTATGAAAAGATGGATGCCATGAATGATCAATTTCTTGAGCTCCGAAAGGAATTGAAAACTCTCCAAGGAAAGGACCTCTTCGGCAAATCTGCTGATGAACTCTGTTTGGTCCCTAATGTTAAATTCCCTATCAAGTTCAAAGTACCTGACTTTGAAAAGTATAAGGGGAATACTTGCCCTCTCAGCCACCTAGTCATGTATGCCAGGAAGATGTCGACTCAGACCGATAACGACCAACTGCTTACTCACTACTTCCAGGACAGTTTATCCGGTGCTCCCCTAAGATGGTATATGGGCTTGGACATCGCGAACATTTGATCCTTCAACGACCTTGGCGAGGCCTTCGTCAAGTAATACAAGTATAACGTGGATATGGCTCCCGATAGGGATCAATTCAGAGCTATGTCCCAGAAGGACAAGGAGACTTTTAAAGAATACGCCCAGAGGTGGCGAGAGCTAGCATCACAGATTGTGCCCCCGTTGGAGGAGAAGGAAATGACCAAGATCTTTCTGAAGACCTTGAGTTCTTTTTATTATGAGAGGATGATTGCCAGCGCTCCTTCTGACTTCACCGAGATGGTGAATATGGGGATGCGTCTGGAAGAAGGAGTCAGGGAAGGGCGCCTGACCAGAGAAGAAGGCTCTTCTGCCAAACGGTATGGGACGTTTAGAAAGAAGAAAGATGGCGAGGCACATGCTGTGACCTCCCATGCTAAATCAAGAAGACCCTCAGTGAGAAGGAAGACCGTGCGTCCCGCCGGTAACCAGCATCAGGTGGCTCACATAGCACCTGTTTTCAGAGATAATCAGCAGTATCAACACCACAATAATAATCAGCAACAACAACATCCACAATATCAACAACAACAACACCGTCCTCAACAGCAGACCTACCAGCCTCGAAACAACAATCAAGCCAGTACAAGCTACGAGAGGAAGAGGGTCACCTTCGATCCTATTCCCATGACCTATGCCGAATGGTATCCCTCTTTGATAGAGAGGAAATTGATTACTCCACGAGACTCGCCGGCTATACCTACCAACCCTCATTGGTGGTATAAGCCTGAATTACACTGTGTTTATCATTCCGATGCTCCCGGACATGACATGGAAAACTGCTACCCGCTGAAGACCAAGGTTCAAGACCTTGTGAGATGTGGTATTCTGTGTTTCGAGGACGTAGGTCTTAATAGGAAGAAGAACCCATTGCTCGAGCATGGGAAATCCTCCGTCAACATGGTCCAGGGTTGCCCTGGTAAATACAAAGTCAAATATGTCAGCCATATTCGACAATCGTTGGTCGAGATGCACAAACTGTTGTGTGAGTATAGTCATTATGAGCACGACCACGACAGATATCGAGTTTGCACTATCAATCAAAGAGGATATCGCCAATTCCGCAAAGATATCCAAGAAATGCTGGATGAATGAGTCATTGAGATACTTCAGAACCGAAATGTTGATGTAAATGCTGATGAAGTCAATGTAATATCTCCAGTATTTCGGATCCCTGAGCCTGTTGTCATCAGATACGATGGTTGTAACACCCTTCCAAATACCCCAAAATATTTAATAGGAATAGCAACATATCAATCAGAGTAATTATGCCCCGAAGGGTGTCACACAAAATATTTCACACCATTCAACAATATAGAGGTCATGCTCTTTTATTAATTTAAAACTTAAGCAGTTGCATAAAACACAGCGGATATAATTTCATCAATCATGTAAAACATTACATGGAAAATGGTTCTCAACCAACAATAAAACATTCGAAACAAGTTAAGACAACCCATCCCGATGTTACATCTATCAGAGCACGACCCACTACGGAGACTACACTAGACCCCATAGCACTAGCTTCTACTCAACTCACTGCTCGTTACCTGAAAAATAGTTGTAAGGGTGAGTTCCTCAATCAATATAATAAGCATTATAGAACAACATGTAATGCTAAGTAAATCACACATCAATTCACCCTAACCAGACTACGCATTCAGCAACGACAATATCCATCCAACCATCATATTCAACAGTAAAAATCTCAATCATATTCAACATTAACAACACAACACACAACACACATATGATACTGGAATACATCCATTCATATCATATGCCATACATTCATTATGCAATGAGACTCTTATGCATGCGGTACCGATTATGTTGTGAACATATAGTTCAACCTCACCGTCCAAATCCAGGCACGGCTACCAAGCTCACTAGTCCCACTCATTTGAGACATAGTGACTCACTCACTAATTCCTCACCATGGGAATTAGCTACCACCCCGAATGGGCCATGATATGCACGCTAATCACCTAGCATGCAAACAACAACAACAACAATCAACATGATTCACTCACTAATTCCTCACCATGGGAATTAGCTACCACCCGAAGGCCACAATACGCATGCTAATCACCTAGCAATGCAACATCAACGATAATCAAGAATAGACACATGCTCACACTCGAAGCCATAGAATAGTCTATTCACAAATGCATACATTCACAACATCATGTATACCATTCCACATTATCAACACAATTTATCACAAAAGCATATTATATCATGTCAAACAACAACCACAACATTAGCACACTCTACTAATGTCTATACTGCTCAAACAGCGGGAATTAATCCCTATTACATCATAGGCCGACATAGGCCAACCCTCAAATAGGCACACAACATTAAAAGATTCATTTTCCCCCACTCTGCAACATACTATATCAATTTTTCCACAGCTCGAAGCTCACAGGTCGGCGCAAAGACTCTGCTCAACTGGAGGGAGTCGGCGCAAAAGCCCTATGCGTCGACGCATACAGTCGACGTTTAGCTCACTGGTCGGCGCAAAACTACCATGCGTCGACGCATGCAGTCAGCGCATGCCTCACGGGTTAGCGCACGCCGACCCTATGGTCGACCGCTCGCGCGCAGACTCAGATTTTTCTGAGTTTTCCAGGGTTCCGTTAGCTTACGTTTCACAGGTTTTCCGGCCGTTTCCTCAACTACAACCATCTCTAAACAGAACAATTCGCCCGGTAAATTGGTAGCGCCGATTCAAGTTTTTAACTGGAATTCGTGTCCTAGTCTAACATTTACGACTTACACCACTACCGATTCAATTTACAGATTTTAACACCGTTTATCCAACATCAAAATCAGCATATACCGTCCCAATTAGGGTTAATTTAACGGCTTATCACTACCCACTACGTATTATCCCATAATACCCATTAATCGACGATAAACCCCCCTTACCTGATTAATCCGGCAAAATCTCTAAGCTTCAAGCTCTTCTCCAACCTTCAGCCCTGCTCTGTCTCTTTGCCCTTTTTCTCTTCTCTGCAGCTTCTCTGAGTTTCACGTGAAAAACTTATTTTCCAAATGAACCCTATTTCCTTATTCCACTTATATATTTTCCAATAATAATATTAAAATCCAATAATTATTATTCCAAAATAATAATAATTATTATCCAATAATAATATTCCAATTTATTTTATTCCAATAATAAAATAACCCAATTATTCAATTAAATTAATATTATACTATTAACTCAATTTAAATAATTATTTTATTTTATTGGGGTGTTACAACTCTCCCCCACTAAAAGAGTTTTCGTCCTCGAAAACATACCTCAAGCGAACAACTCCGGATAAGACTCCTTCATCTTACTTTCCAGTTCCCAAGTCACATTGCCACCTGCTGGTCCTCCCCAAGCTACCTTCACTAAGGCAATCTCTTTACCCCGCAACTGCTTCAACTCTCGA